>NW_022589782.1:907033-1010337 GCF_004348235.1 Phoca vitulina | reverse complement strand
CGGGAAGGGGGCGGCGATGGGCATCGGGGGGCGGGTGATGGGACGAGTGTCCAGGTGGGGGTGGGGGTGGGGCAGGAGTGGGGGGATGAGCAGAGCTGAGGACGCTTCTCTGCAGGGGCGTCCCGAGTTGGGGCCCCTGCTCTCCAGGCCAGCCCTGCAGGGGGAGGCACGTATGTCCAGCGCCTGCAGAGGGAGCTGGGGGACGCCTCCCGCGTGCCTTTCTGAGGAGGGGCTCAAGCCAAGCCCTTACTGTCAGCTCATCAGAAGAGCCTGGAAGGACTCACACCGGCCTCCCCACCGGCAGCCGGTGTGCCTGACCAAGGATGTCTAATGAGCGGGTCCTACAGTGGCGTTGGGCTCCTTTCAGCCCCCGCTAGGGAGGTCTGTGGAGGGAGCTTTTCCTTGCTGTGTTGTACCCCACTCCCGATGCTGGGCATCTGGGCCTTTCCAGCTTCTGGCCCCCACGCACACGCCGCTGAGCACCCTCCTGATCACATCTCGGTGCGCACGTTCCGAGAACGTTCATTGTCCCGCGAACCCGTGTTCCATGGAGAGCCCTGGGCCAGGCTTCCGGGATAGCGCCTGGGGAGGTGCTGGGGCCCTGGGGTCCGAAGCATCCTGGCTGGGGGCACAGATCCAGGACTCCCCACAGCAGGTCCTGGGGACCAGCCCAGGTCTCCCGCGGCCCCCCGTGCCTGGGTAACAGAGGCTTTCCCGACGCCGCTGTCCACCTGGTACACCTTTCCCTCCCCTTCATTGCAACCCCCATTATTGCTTTGATCAGAAAGAATATCTTTACGGCAGTTGTGGAGGGGATGTGGGGTGCAGGGGAGGGAAGAGGGGGGAACCAGGCTTCAGCTCAGGACAGAAGCTGGGGTGCTGGGTTGGGGGAGACTCGTGACCTTTCCATCACTCATGGCACATGCAGTGTGACCCCGACTCCTCAGACCCTGTCAAATCCTCAGGATGCACCTGCTTCGGGGGTGTTGTAGCGGTTTTGGGGTCTTTGGGATGCTCCCAGCCTGGGGTCTATGCCGCCGATCCCTCCACGGCCCTCACCCCACCCCCAGTGCACCTGCCCCTTCCTCCAGAAGGAGCACCTGGGGCCTGCCGTCCTGGCCCCCACCGGCCCTGCTGGCTCGGCAGGGGCCTCGGTGGCCGTTTTAGGGGGAAGGTGGGGCAGGACAGTCGTGCTTTGAAGCAAGTCCTGGCCCAGAATGACAGCAAAGCAGGGAAGACGAAGGTCTTCAAACCTTTGGAGGCGTCTCTGGGGCCTGTCTGTGGCCTCCCCTCAGCTGGGGGGTGCTCCCGTCTTCCCTCCATGCCTCTCCCCGGGGTCTCCTGGTCCCCCCACGGCCTCACACGTCCCATTACCAGCCTCGTCCCCTGCCACATGCTGGTTCCTGAGAGGTGGGAAGGGGGTGTCCTTGGGATTAAAAACCTTGGGGGGCTGGGAAGGGGTGGTGAGTGGGGGGTCGAATGTGTTTTAAATACAATGCATACAAAAATGTAATAAATATTTAATTTTATTTTATTAAATACCAAATTGGTGATGGCTGACACTTTATTAAAGTGTCAAAGTGAGTGTTCGTACACTCTAATTACTTATTCTAACGAGGCGGGGAGGCCAGCACGGGGGGCTGTCTGGGTGTGCGGGAGGTGCGTGGCGGCGAGGGGAGGGCGCCTCCCGGTAAGTCACACCTATTAAACTATTATTTGCACCTAGAGGCATCTCATTAATACCTCGACTAGTGCCTTCGCGCCGCCTCTGTGGGCTGACCCCGAGCTCCGAGGGAAGAGGCGGCCCCCCGATTTTGCCCCCGGCGCAGCCTCCAGACCAGCAAAGCCTATAAAATTAATAAGGACTCTCCCACCTAATTGAATTCCTGACAAATGGGGAATCCTGCTGCCGCCGGCTCAGGGCATTCTGGGATTCTGGGATTCTGGGGCTGGTCCTGGACCCTGTGTGCTCCCCCCGCAGGGAGGGGGCGCTCACCCCATCGGGCTGCCCCTAAAATACCTCTGGCCCTGTTTGAAACGTGTCTGCCTCCACCCCGTGCTGCAGCTCAGGAGTGACCTGTCGCCCCTGGCGTCCTGGGGCCCCTGCTTGTGCGAGCTCGTGCTGCTGCTGGGCCCCCTTTGGGCCGTGTGGACGTGAGCAGCTCTCAGCACTGCTCCGGGCCTCTAGGGAAGGCCACACCAAGGGCTCCTGCAGATGCTGCAGGAATTAAGACGGCAGGGATGATGAAGACCCCACCCCAGTCTGCGGTCGGAGCCCCCGCTCCGCTCAGACCCCGCCCTGGCCCGGTCCGTGCTTCCTCGGCTCTGGGCCTCTGCGGCTCGGACCTCGCCGCTCTCTGTCCACTGCTGTCCGGGGGTCCACTGGGGGCACAGCACGGACTCCACGCTCACGGTCCGGCACTGGTCATCCAAACATGTCGAGTGGCGCCATAGCCTGGTCCTCAGCGTGGTGCCTCAGCGTGGCCGGGAGGAAACCCACTGGCTCTCCCGACCGACCTGCCGAGCATTGATCGATGTGTCGTCTGCCCTCGATCAGCTATCACTCGATCGTCCCTCTTGCTGAGGGACGTAGCACGTGCTCATTGCAACAGTTACAAAACACCAAAGTACGCAGGCGCCTGGGCGGCTCCGTTGGTTCAGCGTCCGACTCAGGTCATGATCTCGGGGTCGTGGGATCAATCCCCGTGTTGGGCTCCGCACTCAGCGCAGAGTCTGCTTGAGATTCTCTCTCTCCCTCTGCTCCCCCTACTCAGGCTTTCTCTCTCAAATAAGTAAATGAATCTTAAAAAAAAACCCCAAAATACCAAAGTACGCAGGAGAAAACAAGGGTTCGCCTGCAGACCCGTGCCCCGATGCTAGGTCCTGGTTGTGTCTGGCTGGACATCGAGGATGGGTGTGCAGTGGTGTGGTCTCAGCACCAGCCCTGGCCGCCTGTGGTTTTCCAGACCACCGAGGTAAGAAAGTTTCCAAGACCCAGGTGTGGCGGCTGAATAATGGCCCCCAAAGATGTCCACGTCTTAGCCCCCAGAACCTGTGACTAAGGTTCCTTACGTGGCAAAGGGGACTTAGCGGCCATGAGTCAAGGCTGTTTGGGTTCTCCGGGGTGGGGGGTGCTGACGCATCAGAAGGGTCCCTATGAGAGGGGGACAGGCAGGCAGAGAGGCAAGAGGACCCTGGGCTGCTGGCCTTGGGGATGGAGGAAGGCCCCGAGCCACGCAAGGAGGGGGGCTACAGAGGCTAGAAGGGGCCAGGACAGCCTCCAGAAGGAACACGGCCCTGAGGCTCCATGTTAGACTCCTGACCCCCAGAACTGTAAGCAGATGGTTGAGTGGTTTGGCGTTGACTGACTTTGGGGTAATTTGTCATAGCAGCAGTTGGAGGGCTGCTACACAGGCGTGGCCGGGAAGGGTGCCGCGGTCAGGCGCCATGTCTGCCATGGCCACAGGACTGGCGGGGAGCCCGTCGCCTGCCTATGGCCGCCACCCACAGAGACACACGGATTTAAGGGCACAGTTCAGGGGCACTAGGCATGCTCACGCTGCTGAACCACCATCCCCACCGTCCGTCTCCGGAACCTCCCTTCTCCCCACACGGAGACTCTGACCCCATCCAACATTAGCCCCCGCCCCCAGGCCTCCCCCGACGGCGGTCGTGGGGGCCCAAGGCCTGGGCATTTCCAAACCCGTGATACACGTCCACCGAACGCCTGCCCTCCAGGACGGCCATGCCCTTTTGCCTCCCATCGACCGCGAGAACAGCCCGTGGGGTGATCTCCACAACATGCGATCTGTTGTTTTATTTTATTTTTAAAGATTTTGTTTATTTATTTGAGAGAGAGTGGGGTGGAAGGGCAGAGGGAGAATCCTCAAGCAGGCTCCCCGCTGAGCACGGAGCCAGATGTGGGGCTCCTCCACCACCTGACCCGAATTCAAGAGTCGCATGCTTAACTGAGCCACCCAGGCGCCCTGCGATCTGTCATTTTAAACCATTGCTAAACTGACAGGTAACATTGGTGTGCGATTGGTGCTTCTGTGCACACTTCCTGCTCCAAAATCAGGGCCCTGAAGAATAAGGAGGTGGGGGTGTAGGAAAACTGGAGAGACAGGATCCAGGAGGTGTCCTGGCTGACTTCAGGTTGAGAAGGGGGACGGGGACGGGGGGCAGGGCTGCAGGGTTCCGAATCCCACTGTCTTTGACGCAGCAGCCCGGAGACACCAGCCTCATCTCCTCTGAGGGCCAGGGTCTCCTGAAGACCCCTGCGGCCCCTGAGGGGAGGGGCAAGGAGCGGTGGGCCTGAGCTGCCCCCCTGCCCCGCCCCAAGCGGTGCCAGGTGAACACGGGGGCTGACTCTGCACAGACCATTGCTGAATTCAGGGGCCCGTTCTTCAACAACGTGTCCTTTTCCATGCAGTTACTAAGCATTTCCTGCGTTCCCACCGTGCGCCAGGCCCGTGCCAGGCACCCCTCCTGCCCTCGCAGAGCACGCAGTCCAGTAGGGAGCAGGCAACAGCCAAGTACACAAGTCCCGACACCCGGTCCGCTGCTCTGGTCAGCGCGAGCAGGAGACCCGCCGAACGCCCTCCCTCCCTGCGGCGACTCGGAAATCAGCCCGGCCGCTCCCTGGGAACGGATTGTCCCAGAGAGGAGGCAACACCCCACCTTATCATTACACGTCTTAACGCCCATGCCTCTGGCCCAAATTAAAAGCATAAGCTGCTGGTCCACGAAGTCACCTACAGATAAGGAGCACCAGGTGGAGGGCCAGAGAGGGTCAGTGATGGCCACACCCAGAGATGGAGGGGGCTGGCTTCTCCTGACGGCACAGGTCGGCAGCGCCCGCCTTGCCGCCCCAAACAGGGTCCAACCAGGAGACCCCAAGGATGGGGAGGCAGGCTACACAAAAGCACCTGTTTCCCTCCCACCACCCCCAATTTCTTGGGGTAAAATACACATAACATAAAATTGACGATCTTAACCAATTTCAAATTCAGGGGCACCGAGCACATCCATGCTGCTGTGCAGCCGTCCCCCGCATCCGGCTCCAGAATGTTCCATCCTACGCACGGAGACCCCGTCCCCGTGACACACGGACCCCCACCCGCTCCCCCAGCCCCGGCCCCGCCGTCTACCCTCTGTGTCTGTGAGTCTGACGACTCCGGGACCTCGTGGGAGTGGGGTCCCCGTGCGTGTCCTTCTGTGTCTGGCTCGTGTCCTCGGGGCTCGTCCCCGTGGGGGCAGTTTCCTGCTAAGGCCGCTGTGTGGATGGAACACATTTTGCTTAACTATCTGTCCGCTTGTGAGGCTTGGGCCACTTCCACGTTTTAGCTCTCGTGGACCGTGCTGCAGTGAACATGGGTGTGCAAACATCTCTTCAAGACCCTGTTTTCAATTCACGAAGGTACATTCTGAGGCGTGGAGCTGCTGGATCATATGGGGACTGTGTGTTTAGTTCCTGGGGAGCTGCCAGGCTGTTCTCCACAGCGGTGGCGTCTTCCCACACGCCCACCAGCACTGACGCCTCCTGGGCCTTTGGTAGCAGCCATCCTAACGGGTGTGAGGCGGGATCTCCCGTTTTTGATTAGGAACACCTGGTTTGGGTCCTGGGTGTGTCTCATCCTGTCTGGTGTGGCTTAGGACATCGCTCCTTGACCTCCCAAAGCAAAACTAGACTTTTCCCTTTCCCTCCTGGGCACCCAGCGAGCCCAGATGTGGCCACAAGCCCGAGCTGTGGCCGGCGCGATGTGGGCAGAAGTGATGCGAGCCTCCGGGCCCGACTCACAGGCTCTTCCGGGGGTGCTCCTCCTCTCTCTCTCTCTCTGCTCGTGGGCCAACCAGTCAGATCCAGAGCATTCTGAGGCCTTGGGGGATGGCTGGGTCCCCACATGGAAGGAGCCCAGCTCCCTGGGTCGCCACGTGTGCACGAACTGCCAAATATGTCCCGGGACTTTACGTGAACAAGTTATAAACTTTGAGTTTAAGTCATTGACATTTCTCGGGGCTGTCGTCGCAATCAGCATTATTTATGTAATGAGTACCCAAGATGGGATGGAATCCAGTTCATGGGGTTGCTGTAAAGGTTCAGTGAGCTAACCCACAAACGGCCCTTCACTTAGTACATTCGCAGCGCTGGGTAAATGTTAGCTGTTGTAACAGTGTGTGGCCCTTCCCTTCTTTCCCCAACCCCCCCACCCCACCCCAACACTCACACATTCATGCTTAAGCGTTCTTCTTACGGACAACAAACTCTTTGAACTTAGGGATCTTTACGTTGCTGGTGACAGTTCAGTTCACACTGGCTTAAGCCAAAAAGGAACCTGTGATTTCACTGAAGTGAAAATTCAACGGTCTAGCTTCAGGCACAGCTTGATCCAGAAGTTCATAGTCGTTAAGACCCAGTCCCTGCCCATCTCTTGGTTCTTATGTTTTCTGTGTTGGCATCTCTGTTGGCCTCCCTTGATGGCAAGATGGTTGCCATGGTTCCAGGCCAGAAGGGGGTCACAGCATCCATAGACCCATTATGGGCAAGGAAGAGTCTGGCCCATCCCAACCTTCCTGGTCCCAGCGTAGAGCCCTAAAACTCCTCTGAACCTCAGTTTCCTTATCTGTGAAGTGGGGATGCCTGAGGTCTGGCACACAGGAGATAACGGAATCAATGCTTGTTTCCTACCTTCCCTGGTTTGGCCTTGTGGGGCTGGCATGGGCCTGGGGTGTACTTTGTCCCTCAATGCCTCCTAAGTCCTAAAGAATGGCTCCAGCACCAACAACAGTCCCTAACACATAGTAGGTACTCAGCACATGGTTGTCAGATCACTGTCTGTGGTTTGTGTAATTCCAGAGGTTAGTGCTGGAGACTGCAGGGCAGGGGCTGACTGGGAGAAAGGATCCACTCAGAATAAGAATTTTCTAACTCTTTCAGAGGCCCAGAGACAAGGTGAGCTGCTTCTGGGGGTAGTGAGCTCCCCATCAGTGGGAGCATTCAAGCAAGGCCAATCTCCCCTCTAGGATCCTTTCTATAACTCTGTGTCTCTGCATCTCCACAGCCGTGCAGGGTGAGTTCAGGGAGCTCTGGCCCAGATCAGGTGTCACAGGTTGGACCCCCATGAATGGGCCTGAGCTGAGTGAGCCCTGCATGGGACAGAAATATCCATACCTGTGCTCCCACACCCATACAGGGACTGAGAGGCAAGGTTGGGCCTGCTGACCCTTCTGGGTCCCACGGGGGTCACCCCTGGCTGCAGTGGGCAGCATGGGCAGGCTCACACAAAGACCGTGGAAATCCTTTTTGCAAATTCCTCAGGGGAGACTCTGGACATTGCCCAGAAACACCTCTGTCTGCTGATTCCTTCCATCCCTTCTCCGTCCACCCCTTCTGTCCCTGTGTCTCTCGGTCTGTTTCTGAGACCCAGTCTGTGGCATCTCTTTACCTCTCCCTCTGTCTCTGTCCCTGGGGAGGAGGGGGAGGGAAGGGCATGCGGGGGGCAGTGAGCTAACAGCTGGGGTGTCCCCTATTTCCCATCTCTGAATTGTTGTGTATGTGGGAAGGGCCTCCGCCATGAGGGTGGTCAGGAGCCCCCAGGACCCCTCTTCCCCCAGCCGGGAGAAGGTGCAACGGGGCGGGTCCAGGGAACCAGGCAGTGTTCGCACCTGACCTGAGGGCTCATGAACCCCCTTGGGGTCTCCATCCGCACCTCCACCTCCGGGTTCCTCCTGGGACGACCCCTGCGCCAGGCCCGCTGGTGGACGAGTGACCAGACTGCAGCTCAGAGAGGGGAAGCCTGCGAGGGCTCGGTCCGCCCTGGCCCGTGACCCCCTGGCAGGGCCCCGGTCTGGAGGGCGGCCTCGGTGTCCCGCCTGTGCAATGGGGCCGCGCACCCGGGGTCGGGACCGTCCCGCGCGCCGCCGGAAGGGGGCGCCCCCCCGCCGCCAGGAGGCCCCGCGAGGACTCGCGGAGAATTTGCTTCTTTTCATCACCCGCCCGCGTCCGGAGGCTCCTGTCAACACCTTCTTACGGCTGTGATGCGCCGCCTGACAGCTGGAGCCGCCCCTCCGGCCGGGCCGCCGCGCACCTGGGGCCGGGCCTACGCGGGGGACGGGGGAGGGGGACCTGCGGGAGGGGCCTGCGGGGAGTCTGGGGAGGGGGTCCGAGGGGGCAGGGGGAGGGCCTGGGGGGCCTGTGCGGAGCAGCGGCCCTGCGGGGGTGCGGAAGCTCAAGGGGCAGGGGGGCTGCGGGCGAGGGTGCAGGGGGGATCCTGGCGGGGGAGGGGGCAATGGGGCTGCGGGGGGAGGGGCTCCTGGCGGGGCTGGGGGCGGGCGGGGGGAACGCGTGGGTGGGGGCTCCCTCCTGGCGGAGCTGCGGGCAGGGGGTTTGGGGGCTTCCTGGCGGGGTTAGCGCTGTGGGGATTTGCCCCGGGGACAGAGGGTGCGCAGGGTGCGCCCTGGACTGGCCCTCCCCCACCCCGACCGGCCTCCTGTCTCCTGGGGCCCCCCCCCCCCCCGGGAGCGGTACAGTTCCATCTGCCACCTCGCTCCCAACTCCCCTCTGCTTGGATTTCTCACCTAGCTTGATCTGACTCCTTCTGGAGCTCCCCTATGGAACCCACAGGGCAGGCGGGGCATCAGCAAATTAACAGAAATCCACGCTCAAACCGGGCGGCGGGGAAGGGGCAGGGGAGCAGGCAGGAGGAGCCCCCGTGGCCACAGCCCTCTGCCAGGCCGGGTTCTGCTGGCTGGGCACTTTTGCTGGAGCCTTGCTAGGCCTAGCCTCAGTTTCCTCGCCTGTGAAGTAGGGAAGCCACCTGGCTTGGGGAGGCTCACAAGGGTGCGGGCTTGGCCAGGTGTTGGCGCTCGGAGGCCGCCCAAAAATGGGCCTCCTGCTGCAGGGTCAGAGCTGAGCGGAAACCAGCAGAGGTCTGAGCAAGGTGCCCGCCCTCTCTGGGCCCCAGGAAGGAGCAGGTGGGGAGAGATGGGGTCTAGGGGCCCCAGCTTCCCTGCAGGGTCGGCAAAGCTACCTTCCTTCCCCGGGGGGCCAGACTGCGGCCCAGGGGAGAGTAGGGGATGAAAACAAACATACTTGAATCCACACCCAGAGGTGGCTCCTCCCCTCCCCAGCGTCTTCCTGCTCCTGAATTCCTACAGAGTGCACGCAGCTGCTGGAAAATGGACAGGGCTCTCTGTCCCTCTGGGTGCTGGGCTCAGTCTCCGGGGGGCGGGGGGGGGGGGGGGGGGCGTGCAAGGACCAGACAAGGCCTCAGGCGTGTGCCCGGCTACCACGGTGGGCAAGGCGGTGGGCGGCTGAGGACCAGACCCCGGCCCTCCAGGCCGCCTTCCCACACACTGTCACAAGCGAGGAACAAGAAGGGCCCTGCTGCTCCAGTGACCTTGCCGAAGGAGGGCGCCCCCGCCCCTGCCGTGATTTATGAGGGTTTCAATAGTGTTTGTGTCTTCTTGGAAAGCAATTTGGGGGCGGGAGCTTTGATGGTGGGATCCGGCGTCTGGGAACCTCTCCTTGGAGAATGATCCAAAAACCATACATCGTCTCAGGCACAAAGATGTTCAGCGCGGTGTTTATAACCGCAAAGAATTGCACCCAACAGGAGGCCTTTGGGATCGATGCTTCGAGAGCGGGTAACAGCCCCAGGGAAATGCAAATTCGTCTCTAAGGGAGAAGAGCAAGGTGCGCAAGCGAACCAGCACAGTACGCCAGCGCCACGGAAAGCCCACGCACGATCCACCGCCGCAGCTGCACAGCGGGGCCAGGAGAGGCCCAGGCAGAGGACCGGAAGCGCGGGACGACATCGCGGTCCCTGAGTCTGGCTGGGGTGGGCTTTCCCCACACTATTAGTGTGTACCGTGTTGATCATAGGAGAAACCAACATCACTTCAACAGCAAATTATTTAAAGCCCCATTTGTATACTGAAGTATTTATGAGTGAAATGATATGGTGTCTGGGATTTGTTTTAAAACTCACTCCAGATGTATTCACGCATTACTTGTGCAATTAACAAGGAAGTTTAATAAAAACCCACCATGTGTGTTTGGGAGGGTCTGCACAGGCCTTGGCAGGGGTTGAGGGCAGAATCTGCAGCTGGCATGGCTGGGGTCCTGAGCCGGGCCTCCTGGGTGTCCGTCTTGCTCCCACACAACCCACATGGTGGGATCCGAGACAAAGGATGATGGTCCTGCTGCAGAGGCAGGGAGGAGGCTGGAATGAGGGGCTCAGGGAGCAGGGTCCCAGCCCAGAGGGATGGTGTTCCAGGCTTCTCGGGCTGCATCAGCCCCCCAGAAACCCTGGCACGGGGGACAGAAGGGGCAATGTGTCCCGGCTGCAGTCCAGGAGGACCCAGGTGGGCGAGTGAGGACGGGGACCTGGGCCAGGAGGGCGGGCAGGACGCCCTGGGATGGCTCCGCTCCTGTGGGACCTGCTTGTTTTCGCTCCAGCGGCCCCTGGGGATGCCCTTCCCCCTAAGCTTGCAGGCTTCTCTAAGCTGGCTGATGGCAGCGCTGGGGTTAGGGACCTGCCTGCCCAGGCCGGTAGGAGGGGTTTCCTGACTGAGCGGGTGGGGCTCTGGGCTGGGGGCCCCTAGGCCCAGGGCTTCTGCCCCCACACCCCTCCCCCAGGCAGCACGGCCGCCTGATGTCCTGGGCTCAAACTCTGCTCTGCCTCTGGACCGCCGCTGTCCCTCCCTGTGCCTCCGTGTCTCTGGGTGTGAAACGGGGACCTTGGAGTCCTCTCCTCCTCTGCCAGACCAGGCCTGGGGTCCAGAGACACCAGTGTCCCGCGTGTCCCTGGCCAGTGTCCTCTGTGGGGCCAGGCTTGGGGTCTCTCAGTTATTTGGGACTTTGCCAGTGCTGCAACCCCTGCCAGGGGACCTGTTTAACCACGGATTCCAAACCCCTGGGGTGAGCGCCAGGGTGGCAGATGGAGGTTTGGGACGTGGCTCTGGGTTCCGATTTCTAGCCAGCCACATCTCACTGTGTGGCCCGGGCAGCTTGGGTCGTCTCTCTGGGCCTCAGTGTCTACACCCCAGCTCCCAGCCAGGCCTCCGGCGAGCCTCCAGGAGCCCTGCCGCCGTGCCGTGTCAGCCTTGTGCTTCACGGTCTCCCCGTACCTACACCGTGCTGGCATACAGTGGGTGCTCAATACAGTCTCTTGACATGAAGACAGCCCACGGCCCAGCTGCAGGAGGTCCATGAGTTGTGTATTTTACATTTTCTGGTTTGCTGTCACAAAAGCCGGCTCTGGCTAATCAGAGCCGAGAGTAATTTCTGAGACGGTACGGGGTGGGGTGGGGGGTTCAGAGGGCCCATGGGAGGCCGAAGACCCTGGTGTGGAGCGGCGGGACAGGGTAGCCCGAGCCTGGCCACCCGAGCCTGGCAGAGGCTTGCGGCAGGACAACACTGCTCCGGAAGCGGGGCCGCTCCGTCTCCCTCCCTCTGCTTCTGGCTCAAGATGTAAAGGCCAGTGGACCAGTGGCCGGTGGCCTGGCTGGGAAGGGGCCCAACCCTGGCACCGGTGGCGCCCCTGGGGATGGGCAGCTCCAGGGAAGGCCAGGAGCCTGGGCAGGCCGGTGGACGCTCTGTGGGAGGGGAGAGCCCTGGGTGGGAGGGGCAGCAAGCAGAGAGTGGACAGTGGGCCTCCCAGGGGAGACACGGGGACAAGACCAAGGGAGCAGTACACGGGAGTGGGGGCACTCCCGGGGGAGCCTGAGCCCCAGAGCTGTGGGTCCCCCACCCGAGACCTCTCCTCCTCGGGGTTCTGCACCTTGGACCAGGTTCTGTTGTCCTGACCCCACCCTGACCACAGGCTTGCCCCGACCAGGCCAGTCTGGGAAAGAGTTAAATGCTGGCCTCTCCCCAGTGACAGGCAGGCCTGATCCCCCCGAATCCTCTTTTAATTATTTTGTTCTGGTGGAGGTCGACGCCGCCCGCCCGCCCACAGCCACCCTTATTGGTATGCGCTGCCCAGGCCCCTGTGGACGGCCCATCCAGCAAGGCAGTGAGTGAGAACCCTCTCCCTGCCGCAGAGACCCCGGGCGGCGGCCGTGGAGCTAATAGGGAGACCTGACAGCAGGCCGGGGGGGGAGGTGCCGCCTCCCTGGGGGACCACCTTACAGATGTAGAAACTGAGGCCCCCATCGTCACTCCCTCCAGGGACCCCGGAGTCCAGTATAAACCTCAGAGCTCAGGCTGGAGCCCATGCATTCTGCGGCCTTTCTCTCTTCCTTGGGACCCACCCGTGAGTTTCACCCCAGCATTCCTGACCCTCCAAGGGAAGGAGAGAAGTCAGCTGGAGCAGCGAGACATCACCTCTGAGTCCCCTCACTGTCCTTTTCCAATGACCCTGTGACCTCCCCCTTCCCACCACCACGGGAAGGAGCCCAGACCAGTCCCACGTCTCGGTCCCCACCACCAGGCCTCTCTCCCGGCCTCCACGGCTGCCTCCTCCACTGTTCACGCCGTGTGTGCGCACCAGCTGCTCGGCACCAGTGCGGTCCCACCCCACTCAGGGGTCCAGCCCGTGGGTGATGTGTGGTCCCGATCATGCCCAGGAAAAGGTTCTGCCCCCTTCCCCCCAGTGCTTCTTGGGGAGGGGGTATTAGGTACAGACTCGGCTCCGGCCAACCCCACCCTGTCTGGTCCCTGACTCCCCATGGGGCACCCGTGCTCCTTGTCTGTGACCTCGGGGTACCTGCTGGGGTCTCCTGTCCTGTACCCTCAGAGTCGGGGTCCTGGGTGCTGACCGGCCCCTGCTTCTCTCAGAGGCTTGTGCAAGCCAGGGTCTTGGGACCCTCTGGTGATGTCTCAGGCCTGCAGGCCGGGGACCTTGTCCCATGGCATCACAGAACATACACATGATGTATGATAAATAACACAGACCTCCTCCTATCACATAGCGAGAGCAGGTGTAATACAGGGCACGGGGTGTATGCTGCCATTTACCGGGGACAGAGTTTCAGTCCTGTAAGAGGAAAGCTTCCAGAGCTGGACCGGGACGGTGGCTGCACCACGGTGTGAACGTGCTCAAGGCCCTTGAACTGTGCACCAAGAAATGAAGGTGGTAAATTGTCCATCGTGTGTTTTCACCGCAGGAAAATGTGCATGTATGCATATATATTTACATTCTAGAGTGGCTCTTCTCGTTTGCCTCGTGGGTCTGTAGCCTCTCTTGAGCATCTGCCTGTGGTGGCCTGTAGGAGGGCGCAGGGCCCAGCGCCCCTCGGTCTGACCACATACTCGGGAGGGCTGGACCTTCAGGCAGGAGCAGGCCCCGCGCAAGGATTCGGGCGGCCCAGAGGGGCCTGGTGTCCCATCCCTGGAGGCCGGAGTCAGCGTGGGGAGGGGCTCTGGGGAGCCCCCAGCAGGGGAAGGCTGGGTCAAGAGGGGTGGGAGGAGCCTCACCCTCTTTCTGGAAACACCCACTCAGTGAGAAGACCCTGGGGGCGTCAAACTGCCTGGAGCCCCACCTGCCTGTCTCCCGGATCCTAATTCATAACAAGAGAAGGGAGGACATGGGCTAGCCTTATTTCCCATTATCATTCAAATGGTTGAATGTTTTAATCCTATAATAAAGTGACAATTTCCATTTTCCCCAGGCAATTCATTTTCACAAAATGACCAGGGTCATGACCTGCTTTGCAAAAATCAGCACTCCATGATTAAATCAAATCTGTAAGATGCGTTTTAACAGGGATGTTTCTTTAAACGGGGCCTAGCTGTGGGCTCCCACCGCCCCTGCCCTCCCAGGGTCAGGCTGGAAGGGGGCAGCGAGGGCGGGTTGGGTGGGACCCGTGGGAGGGCCTTGGTGGCCCTGTGACCCCGAAACCCAAGCAGCCAGCCTCTCTCCTGGGGGCGTCCTCAGCTGTCCACAGGGGCCTTCCCAGAGGGCTGCAGGCTCCTTCCTCGAAACCCTGAACAGGCCTCGGTTTCCCCATCTCCCCACTGGGATAGGAGCAATGCCTCCCTCCTGGGGGTGGGTAACAATTCAGGGACAAAATCACGTAGTGCACCGAGTCCTCAACTTTACTGATTGTCCCACTGATGATGATTTTTATTTTTATTTATTTTTATTTTTTTTAAATATATTTTTTAAAATTTTATTTATTTTTTTGAGAGAGAGAGAGAGCACGAGTGGGGGAGAGAGGCAGAGGGAGACACAAACTCCCCGCCCAGCAGGGAGCCCAATGTGGAGCTCGATCCCAGGACCCTGGGGTCATAACCTGGGCTGAAGGCAGACGCTTAACCAACTGAGCCACCCAGGTGCCCCAGATGATGTAATTTTTAATGATGATTGTTATTTCCTGGGCCCTGCATGAGGTGTGATTTTCTCTGGGGTGGATCTTGGGAAGCCCCTCGGGCGGCCGCAAGTCAGTGGGACCTCCACTGCCCAGCCCTATGGGACAGTGCACCATCTGACCAGCAAGAAGCCGGCCCCTCCCCGGGCAGCGACGGGCTGGGCGCCGGATACCGCCCAAGGCGCAGGCTTTTCCAGAGCGCCAGCCGTGGGCCTGGTGGTTGGGGCCCTTCCTCAGCCGAAAATCAGTGTGGACCTGTGCAGGTGGACAGCGGCGGCAATGACCACTTCGTGGCCGTTCATGGGTAATTCCGATTTTCAGCCTTCTACGACCATTGTCACATGTCACCCCCACTCAGCGAGGCAGACAGATGGGGACACCAAGGAGGCTCCGAGAGGCCCGAGGTCAGCACGTGGTGGGGTCTGGCTCCAGCCCGCCCCCTGCACCTGGGTCCCTGAGAGGCTCCCAGAGTGGGCGCTGCTCGCAGAGGGGCGGGGGTCTCGTCCCCGCTGCATGATGGAGGCTCGGAGCTGACCAGGGACACCGGCACTCTCCCCGATCTCCTCCCCGGCTGTGCTGAGGCCCCGGACCCCGAGTGACCACCTGGGGCAGGGCCATGTTCCCTACAGCAGTGCCTGACTGACACGCGGATGTGGGCTCCCCGTCCCCCGCAACCTGGACCCCCCAACACAGACCGGCTGCTCAGGCACAGGGCCATTACATCGGGGTGCATGCTCTGCAACTGTTTGGTGGGTGGGTATGGGGGGGTCTATGCCCCAGACTGCAGGTGTTTGCTGGACAGCCTGAGGGCTCAGTGCAGGCAGGAGGTCTGGAACTGGGGGGTAGGGGGCTCTTTGCAGAGCAGCTGTGGCAGGGAGGGGGGAGCCCCAAGCAGAGTGAAGGTCCTGAGGACGTCCCACAGGGCTGATCTCCCGCCATGTCTCTTCACCTCCTTCCTAGGGTGGTCTGCCTAGCTCAGGACAGCAGCTCTTCTGGGGTGCTTCGTGGGGGACAGGATTTGAGGAAGAGCCTGCTCCCACCTCCAGCCCTGCCCCAGCATCCTGGGCATTGGCTCACGGTGGGCCCCCCAGGCAGCCTTGGCGGCCCTTTGCTCATCTGGCAAACATTTCCCAACATCTGCTCCCAGCTGAACCAGGAGCCAGAGACAGTGGGGGATGGGACCCAGGCTGGCCGGCATGGAGCTGGAAGCTGGGGGGCTGGATTCGTCGGGGAGGTGATGTGTGAGCCTCACAGGGACACACTCAAGGCCGGGAACGGGGACCTCGGGGTCCATGACATGGGCTCTCTGATGGGCGAGGCCAGGACACAGAAAGGGGGCCCAACAGGGCTGTCCAGCCCCGCACTGCAGCCAGGGAGACCCACCCTCTGGGGACCTCCCTTCCTCCTTCCCGCCCCCTGCCTTCACTGCCACCTGCAAGGTAGGAGGACGCACACGGCTGGGTTGAGTAAGCGCTGCCTGGCACTCACATGGACGGTCCTACTGTTTGAGCAGCAGACAGACCCCCGGATGCTTGGATTTTCTCCGTGGTACAGAGGAGGAAACTGAGGCATAGTGGGGTGAAGCTGTTTTCCCAGCCACAGGGCCAAAGGAGCAGAGAGGAGCTGCACGTGGGTCCCCCTCCTTGCCCCAGCCGGCCGCCCTTCAGGTCACTGCCTGTGGAGCTTGGAAATGATCCTCACGCTGCCGGACCAACCCCCGCGGACCGTGTCCCCGTAAAGTGTCTCCACTGGGATTATCGCGATGCTGGCGATTAAAGCCGGGCAGGGGCTGGTGGGGCTAGGGCACCAGTGGGCTCCCAGGTGACAGTAGACAGACCATGGGGACACAGCCTGGCTCAGGGGAGCTGCTGGCCCCAGGATGGGTCCACAAGCTGGAAATTTGATAAAACAAGGACACCTGTCAGCCCGACCACCCTCACCCCCAAGGTTGGATCCTAAGCAAGAGGTTGGAGCCTCTTTCTGGGCTTCTTGGTTCTCATGCCAAGCCAGTGCTGGGGAGATGCCCCCGTGCTGGTCAGGGTCCGGTGGTCCTGGCCCCTACCTCAGTTTCCCCCCCTGCAGTCCCACGTAGAGGTCTTCGGGAGGCTCCCTGAGGTGCTCCTGCCTCTGCCTACGGAGGTGGGGGTGCTGGCTGAGTTTGGGATCCAAGTGTGTCGGGACCAGCCGCATTCCGTTCTGAGTGGAGCCGGCGCGGGGGTGGCAGGAGGACAGGGGTCCTGTGAACAACCAAGGAGCCTGGGCTGTGCTCTAGGAGCACTGGGGAGCCACGGGAGAGATTTAATCAGGACAGGAACTGCGAGGAATCTGGGGCTGGGCGCAGCCCAGGGGGTGGCAGGGTCAGGGGTCAGGGCTGCGCATGTCTCGGGGGAGCTGGCTGGTGCTGCAGGCCCCTTGGCCAGCATGTCGGGACAGCTGCAGGGTGCAGGGCTGGAGCCTCTGGATGGAGGGTCGCAACTAGGGGTGCAGGCTGGGTGTGGCGGGACTCGGGCCAGGGAGGTCCCTCCTGCCCTGAATGGTGGGCGTGCCTGTGGGCATGAGGATGCCAAGGCAGGAAGGGCCTGCGGGGAGCTGTGTGTGGAGAGCAATCCTGCCAGGCCCGGGGCCTCACAAGGGGACATGATCAGGCTGGTGCACAGGAAGCTCCCTTGGGCTGCTAGGGACGGACTTGAGGGGCCCGAATGGCCACAGGGGCATGAAGGAAGCTGTTGCAGGTGGACACGGGGGCTTGAGAGAAAAACAGGGGCCCCCAGGCTATGGGACTGGATGGCTGGGCAGTCACTGGGGCCGTGGTGGGGGAGCAGGTTTGGTGGGGTCCGTGCCAATGCCCCCTGTCCAGGCCGGGGGGCCTCCTGGCCACAAAGCTGGGTGAGGGTCCACACGATGCCGTGCAATCAGCAGGCCTTCCCTGCCTCGCTGCTCCCCCCAGCCCCCTTGCCACCCTGCCCACACCCCAGGTAACACTGTCTACTGGTAATTCTCCTGATCCCTTTATCCTGCGCTTTAATAAATAATTTACCTGAATTATTCACATGGAAATTTCAACATTATTAAAAATTAACCAACTTAAATGAGTCCATGGTAAATAGCTGGGGTGGCTCTTCAGAGGGCAGGAAGCGGCCCCCAGGCCGTGTGTAGGACAGCGGGTGCAGGGCAGGTGCAGGGCCAGCGAGCGGGGTGTGGGAGCAGGCGGGGCTGGGCAGGTGCCCTCGAGGTGTCGCAGGGGCAGCAGGGAGCCAGGAGGCCATGTGCCCCCATTCCCTGCAGGCTGCCCAGCCTCCGCAGAGAGTCCTCGGCTTTCTGGACCGCTGGTGTGGTGGGATGACCCTGCCGTGCTCCAAGGACTGTATGGAGGACTTCGAGAGGAGGGAACCAGCAGCAATGTGTGATGGGAACCCTGGGGGTCAGCTTCCCGTCTGGAAGGCTCTGGAAGGTGGGGAGAGTGCTCCCTGCCTGGCCGGGGGGCTTCCTGGTGCGGAGGCCTTGGTGGCTGCAGAGTGCCACGAAGGAGCAGTGAGTGGGTCCGTGCACGGGGCAAGCTGTGAGCGCGTTTCCAAGCCTCCTGTCAAGGCAGATCAGCACACGACAGCTACCCAATCACCCGAGATACGTGTCCTATTTAGTTTTATTCATGTTTATTACAGGGTCCCGGAACTTGGGGAGAACATTCAGGTCCCTGAATGAGCTGTCTTTTATGAGCATCTTCACTACACGGAGGTTTGGGGTTGGTGAGGTGCCTATGGACAGGCCGGTGCAGAAACCCTTGTCACGCAGCAGGCCGGGGCGACGGGGCAGCTCCAAGAGCCCCAGCTGGAGGTCCCACATGCCCACCTCGCCGCACCAACTCCGTCCTCACCCGTCAGCTCCAGCTGTTCGGGGCCTTGGGAGCCGCCATCCCCGCGACACAGGAGGAGAAAGGAAGTGACCATTTCCTGTGCCGGGTCCACCCAGAAATGGCTCCCAAGCCCAGCAGCCAATGAACACGTTGGAGCTCTTGGGTGGGAGTTTACGGCAACCTAAAACAAAATCCCAGCAGGCTTTTTGTAGGAATTGACGTGCTGATTTTAAAATTCATGCGGAAATGCAAAGGCTATAATACAGTCTAAAAAAACATTGAAAAAGAAGAACAAAGGTGGAGGACTAGCCCTTCTTGACTTTAAGACTTCTTATAACACTACAGTAATAAATAAGAGTGTGGAACTGGTATGAGGAATGGACAAACAGGTCAGCGGAACGGAATAGAAAGCCTGGAAACAGACACACACACATATGCAGACAATCAATTTTCGACAAAAATGCAAAAGGGCAAGTCAGTGGGGAAAGGATGATTTTTCAACAAATGGATTTTCAACAAATCCATATGCCAAAAAAAAAAAAAACCCCAACAAAAACAAACAAATGAAGAACTATGATCCATACCTCACACCACATATGAAAATTAAGTCCAAGTGGATCACAGACCTAAAAGCAAACCCTCAAACTAAAAAGCTTGTAGAAGAAATCATCTTCTGGATGTTTACAAAAATCACATCTTTTATCAAATGTTTTTACAGAGATCAAATCTTTGTGAGCTCAGGGTAAGTAAAGATTCCTCAGCTATGACACCAAAAGCATGATCCATAAGATAAAATATGCATAAACTGGACTTTATCAAATTTAAAACTTCTGTTTTTTGAAAGACACTATGAGAACAAAGTGACAAGCCCTAAATGGGGAGAAAATCTTTGCAAATCATACACCCGACGGAAGACTTGTGTCAGAATATATAACGAGCTCTCAAAACTCAACAGTAAGAAATCAGTAAACACACCCCAAAACGGGTCAAGTAATTTCAACAGTAGCTTCCCCCAAGATGTACAGATGGCAAAGAAGCACAGGGAAAGATGCTCACCATCCTCAGTCATTAGGGAAACGCAGCGCCTGCCCTGAGACACCCTCCACGCCCTTGGAGCGGCTCAAAACAGACGACTACCCACCGTCAGCTTCGGTGGGACGTGGAAGGGCTGGGAGTTCCGCACACGGGTGGCAGAAATGGAACGTCGCACACCTGCCGTGGAAGGCAGTCTGACGGAGCTTACGACGTCAACTACCCGCTTGCCTTGCACCCCGGCAGTCCCACGTCTGCAGAAACAGGAAGTGCCCATCGACAGACTGATGGGCAGGTTGTGGTACATCCATTCAGCAGAATTCTGCTCAGCCACAAAAAGGACAGAATGGCTGATATATGCAAAAGTAGGGATGAACCTCAACGTTTTTCTCTGGAGTGCAGTGAGCCAGACCAAAAATTGGTACATATTCTGTTCCTATGAAATGATAGAAAATACAAACTAATCTATAATGACAGGACGGGTTAGGGTCACCTGGGGCTAAGGGCGGAAAAGGAGGTGAGGGAGGGGATTACAGAGGGGCTCAGGGAAACTGTTGGGGTGAACGAGGTATTCTTTGACGTGATCGTGGTGATGGTTTCACTGGGGGTATACAGTCGTCAAAATACATCAAATAAACCCTTTACATATGTGAAGTCAATTACATCTCGATAAAGCTGCCAAGAAAGTTAAAAATTAAAAAAAAAAAAAAGCAAATATGCAGGTTTGGGTTCAGTGGGAGTGGTGTGGCCTGAGACTCTGCGTTTCTAGCCAGCTCCCGGGACCAGCCTGCGTGGTGAGCGCCTCCCCTGCTGTCCCCGTCCAAGCTCCGAGCACTCCCCTGTGTCCTTCCTCCACACCGGCCCCGGCCTGCATCCAGTCCACGCTCGCAGGCTCTCCGGGTGCGCCTCTTCAGCCTCCCTTGGCCGGGAATCTGTGAAGCCGACGTTTCAAACAGTCCAGGCGAATTACTGGTGGAGTGCCCCTCCCTCCGCTTGGGTCTGGGTAACATCTCCTGCTGATGTGGGCAAGGTGCTGTGGGGACGTGTGTGATGCCAGGAGGGGCGCCTGAGTCGCCGTGCGCAGACTGCCAGGCAATGGGAGCACCCCCTTTCCCCCTCACACCCTGTGTTGATTTATCGGTGATTCTCGCCCCAGTCAATTATTTCTACGGGGTGGCCAAAGGCAAAGTCTCGAATTCCACTTTCCTTTCTACACGTGCTGTCTTTCTGTATGGCCCTCCCTCCCCCACCTGTATTTATGCACACGTACCGGCACTGACTGTGGACGCCTTGCTCAATGCGCTACGACCCATCGCCACCGTCCGGCAGGGCTGGCCTTTTCCTCCAGAGCCCCCGTCCCCACTTCCTCTGAGCCCCCTCCAGGCGCCCTACGTAAGACGAGATTTTGTAAACCGAGATCTGTTTGGGGTGGCCGTGTGCCCACTCCCACTCCAGCGCCTGGCTCGGGGCCTGGCGCACAGTAGGGCTCACGCAGTGGGAGGCTGGGTGCCCTGACGCCAGAGCCTTAGACAGAGGTCCCCTCTTGCCAAGCTCAGGCCCCCATTGGCAGAGTCTCTGGATGACGTCCCCCTGGGTCCCAGCGCCCGTGTCTGTGGTCCTGCTCAGGAGCAGGTGCGACCCCCTGAAACCGCCGTCATGGGTGCAGAGTGGCTAAACTCGGGGCTCACCTGGGCCCTCTTCTAGGGCCCCAAAGGTCACAGGCAGGAGCTGGGTGGGCACGGGCCAGGAAGACCAGGCGGGCACTGGGGGGGAGGTTTGCAGGAGTTTGCTCTGCAGACGATACCAATGAACAAGTTCCCTCCCTGTGGGGAGCCAGAGAGCAAAGGGTGCCCCCCCACCTCCCTCCTTCCGGAACCGACCACGCGGGAGGGTGAGCCAGATGCAAGACGTGTGCGGTGCACCCGCCTGGAGCCGGGGGCTCTGCAGACACACGGCACCTCGTGACCTGCAGCCCCAGGACCAGCCCAGGCGGCACGCCCTCGCCCCATCTCACAGGTGGGGCAGGGCTGCGGGGCACGCGGAGGTTTCTGGGGTGAAGGGAGCCTCTGCCAGCCAACAGCCACGTCACAGGAGCCGCAGGTGCCAGTGGACTTGTTCAGAAAGCAAAACAGAACAGTGACGCTAATTTCAATACTATATCATATTAACTCACTGTGCTCGGAATGTTACCGTTGGACACAGAATCGCTATGGAAATCGTTCCTGACATAGTTTACGTTCTTCCCCAGACCATCCCGGAAACCCGCTGTGTGTTTCACACGTGTGGCTCACGTCCGTCTGGACCAGCCACATCCCCGGCGCTCGGCGGCCCCACGTGGCTCGTGGCCCCGCGTGGCTCGTGGCCACGTGCTGCCCGGGGAGAGCCGCCCATCCTGACTGCGGTGGTACCTCACCAGTGTATACAGTTGTCAAAACTTGTAGCACGGTATGCTTAAAGGGCAGCATTCTACAGCGTATAAATTATACTTCAATACAATCGACTAACTGTAGAATTAAATGAAATTGATTGATTTTGATTAAATAGGAAATTGATTAAATTCTACGGATCAGGCCTGCTGTTGAGAGGCAGGTGGGCAGGGAGCGCCGGAGAGCGGGCAGGTGGCCTCACGGTGTGCTAGTGGCTGCTGGGGGCCTCCTGCCCGAGCTGCTGCCCGCCCCTCGGAGATACAAGCAGAGGGAGGATTTAATTAAACCGGGCCCGGCCTCACCACACCTGGAGCAGGAGGGCCCAGCTTCCAGTGGACAGCCCGGGGGAGGAGGGCCGCTGCTTAACCTGCTGGCGGGCTGACTTTAAGTTAATAAAAGCACATCCGAGGGATGACCCTGGAGCCGTCTCTGCCGCTCTCCTGAAGGCCACACAGGCCCCTCATAAAAGGTTATTAAGGAAAGTAAATAACTCAGGGGGGTGTGCTTCCTGGCACAGGCATCCCGGCCTGGGCGAGGGCGGGGGCCAGGAATGGGTGCGAGGCCCGGGCCCGGCCACTTAATTAAGGTGGCAGGAAGGGGTGGGGGGCTGAACCCGGCCTGGAAACCAGGGTACAAACGTGGGGAGAGAAGTGTGGGTCGGGGCAAATTTGGGGTCCCTCTGGGATGCAGTGAGGGGCCCGCTCTCCATGGGGGGACAGAGCGGTCACTGAGCACGCAGTGCCCAGGGCATGAGGACGACAGGCCAGAGCGGCTCCTCAGGCAGGAGAGACCTCCCTCCCTCCCTCCCGTTCATCTTTGACTGGGGGGCCCCTAAGGATCTCCATCAAAATCCTGGCTTTTAAAAAACATTTTTTGCAGAAATTCACGAGCTGATCCTAAAATTCATGTGGAAACTCAAGGGGCCCAGAATAGCCAAAAGAATCTTGAAAAAGAAGAACAGGGGAGGAGCCCTCACACGTCCTGATTTCAGAAGTTCTCACCGAGCTGTGATGATCATGACACACAGAGAGACGCGGGGCTCCCCAGCACAGAACCTCGACCCAGAATAACCCTACTCTTGCCGTCTGCTGGCCTCTGACGAGGGCGCCAAGACCAGTTGGCGGGGAAAGAACGGTCTTTGGAGCAAATGGTGCCAGGACACCAGGCGTCCACACGAAAGACGGAAGCCTCCCTCACGACCTGTAAGAAAAATGGACTCACACTGTATCAACACCTAAATGTGGCAGAAATGTGGCAGCTGAGCCTTGAAGGGCTGAGAAGAAAACGTGGGAGCAAATCTCCATGGTTCTGGGTGACACAATGGTTTCTTGGCTGTGACACCAAAAGCACGAGCAACCAAAGAAAAAATTGATCCATTGGACATCATCAAAATTTACAACCTTTGTGTTTCAAAGGACACCCCACTGAGGAAGTAAAAAGCCCACGGAATGAGAGAAAATGTCTGCAAATCATACGTTTGATAAGGCACTCATACCTAGAAAATATAATAAAAAAGACAAGGGACCCAGTTTTTTTTAACGAGCAAAGGATGGGAATAGACGTTTCTTCAAAGACAATACACAAATGGCCCATAAGCCGTGAACGATGCATCGCAAGCTGATGGCTGATGCAAAGCAACGGTATGACCTCACGCCCGCTCGGGTGGTTACGGTACATAAGACAGACGAGTGTTGAACCCTCATGCGTTGTCGGTGGGAACATAAAATGGAGAACACTCTGGCAGTTCCTCAAAGGGTTAAACACAGAGCTGCCACGTGACCCAACAATTCCACTCCGAGTCGTGTGCACGAAAGAGAGAAAGGCACGGGTGCCCACGGGACTGCACACAAACGTTCACGGCAGCACGAGCCACAGTATCCCAAAACTGGAGATAACCCAATGCCCACCAGTGGGCAGTGGATAAACAATACGATCTGTCTGTACAATGGCGTGTTATTCAGCCACAGAAAGGAACGAAGTACAGATTCGATTGGCAACAGGGGTGAAGCTTGGAAATGTTACACTAAGCAGAAAGAAGCCCATCACAAAAGACACCTGTCGTTTCCACTCCTGTGCTTGGAGCTGGGGGCTCTGGGGGAATGCGGGGTGAGTGCCACAGGGTAGGGGGACGAAGGTGTCCTGGAACTGGCTGCATGAACCTGCGAGGTCACTAGAGCCACGGGACGGTGTGCTATACGCGGGGGATGTGTGGTATGGGAATTCTATCTCGGCGGAGGTGTTAGAACCGTGCACTCGTGTGCGTGCATGTGTGTGTGTGCACAACCATGTGCATGTGCACGACTGTGTGCGTGCACGACTGCGTGTATGTGTGTGCACAATGTGTGCATGTGCGTGTGTGTGCATGCATGTGTGTGTGTGTGCATGCACGAGTGTGTGCGTGCACGACTGCATGTATGTGTGTGCACAATGTGTGCATGTGCATGAGTGTGTGTGCACGCACGTGTGTGTGTGTGCATGACTGCATGTATGAGTATGCACGACCTTGTGCGTGTGCATGGGTGTGTGTATGTACGAGTGTGTGTGCACGACTGCACGTATGTGTGCACGCAACCGTGTGTGTGCATGTGTGTGTACATGTGTGAGTGCGTGTGTGTATGCACGAGTGTGTTGCGTGCACGACTGCATGTATGTGTGTGCACAACCGTGTGTGTGCGTGCGTGTGTACGTGTGTGAGTGCATGTGTGTATGCACGAGTGTGTGTGTGCATGACTGCGTATGTGTGTGCACGACCTTGTGCGTGTGCATGGGTGTGTGCATACACAAGTGTGTGCGTGCACGACTGCGTGTATGTGTGTGCACAACCGTGTGCGTGTGCGTGCACGAGTGTGTATGTGTGCACAAGCGTGTGCACAACCGTGTGCGTGAGTGTGTGCGTGCACAAGTTGTGTGTGTGTGCACGAGTGCGTGCACACAATCTGTGCAGGAGCCTGCGAACGAGGTTCACTGGCCTTGCTGCACTGCTGACCAGATGCCAGTGCTCTGGGTGGGTAAACCTCAGGCCTCTGCTCCCCCAGTGCCGGGACTGCTGACGGCTCCAGGGTGCCCCTGCCTGGCCTGGAAACACCTGGGCGCTAGAGCCCCTTCCCTAGGCAGCCTTCCGGCTGCCATGACTAAGTGATGTGGGTATAAAAGCCCCAGCCCCTGTCCCCAAGATGGGACCACCGCTGGGGTGCTGTTTCCACCCTGCAGCCCCCATGAGGAGGGGTCAGCCTCAGCAGGACCACATCTCTGCCAAGCTTCCTCCCCCACCCTGCTTCCCTCGGCCCTGCGTGTCCCTCCTGAGGGCTCTCCTCTAGCGCATCGCCTGCCCAAGGAGCCCTGTCACCTCACCTGCCCTACCCAGGGCCCCCCAGGGAAAGGTGACTGGAGAGGTCACCCCAATCATGTGTGCACCCTGATTCAGGGTCCAGAGCAACTCCTGCATCTCGTCCTCAGGTGACCTCCTTCACCGTCCCCATCTGATGCATGCAGACGCCGCGCTCAGACAGGGCAAAGGGCGGGCACTCCCTTGTCCCTGGTATTGGGCTCCAGAGTAGGGGCTGGACCAGAACCTCAGGTCTCAGGCGCACCCCTGCCCCCTGCCACTGGGGTCCTGTGCCAGTTTGCCTGAGGGCCCACCTCCCTCTGCACCCCCAGAGCCCACCCTGGAAATTCTGACCCTGCCCCAGGGAATTCGATGTGCTCTGAGGCTGGACACCTCATGGTGTGAAAGCAGGGATGTGGGCACCTCACTCCCACCACCCTGAGACTCGAGGACAGGGACAGAACAGGGGAACGTGAGCACGGAAACAGCAAGCCTTTGCGCAGTGTTCACTGTGTGTCCACATGTGCTGGGCACGGCCCACCAAGGATCACCTCCCTGACGCACAACAGGGCTCTGCTGCCCAGGTGGGGAGACAGGCTCAGGGAGGGGCCGAGACCTGGACCTGGCTCAGCTGGACCCTAGGGTCCTTGCTCCTTCCATGGGAGGCACGTCTGGTTGATTTCCCCTCTACAGGGACTGCCCCCCACTATGGGTGGGCACCCCAGAATCTGCAGGACAGCAGAGCCAGCGGCCTGGCTCATCGTGAAGACAGGCCTCCCGGCTGGCCCTACACTAACCTTGCCATCTCTGTGTGACCTGGAGGCAGCCCTGGCCCGCTTGGTCTCAGTTTCTCCGCTGGTAGCATGGGCAGTGGGACCCCTAAGCCTCCTTCAGGTCCGCCAGAGGCAGGAGCTGCTGGGGCCGCGCGGAGCCCTACCCACCTCTCTTGCAGGGCTTGCGGCAGATGGAGCAAGTCTCCACCCAGACCCACCCTCGGACTCCGTCTAACCCAGGAAAAGTGCTGTAAGTCGCGGGGGTGGGGGAGCCCAGTATCTGCCAGGAGCCGCGGCGGGGTTCCCACGGCTGGCCCCCTCGACCTTCGGGAGCTGCTCTCCTTCTTCTCTGCCTGCCCCGGCCCCGGGGTTTCCCGGCAGCTCCGAGGACGAGAGAGCACCCTCCCGGACCCGCCAGCCCCCGAGGACCAGGGACCGTCCACTCCTTGGGCGCAGCAAGGCCCCTTCCCAGCACGGTCAGCTTCGCCTCTGAATTAATCTGGGTTTTTAAGCACAATTAAAGAGGTAATCAGGGTCAGCAGTGCCTTTCAAACACAGTTTAGCACAAAATCCTAATGCAGGAATTACACAAATGGATATTGTCAATATAATGGATTCCCACCAATTGCGCTAAACAAGGCTGCATCAGGGCTGCGCGTGGAGTGTGGCGCGGGCTAATTCGGCAGCGCCCAGGTGGAGGCAGGCGGGGCACCCGGCCGCACTGCGGCCGCCGGCTCCACATTCATTACCGGGGAGCTTGTAACACGTTTCAGAGAATTCATTAGGGAAAGAAAACAGTAAAATTTGAAGTTATTTGTAAACCCGACGGGGAAAACATGCATCATTTCGAGAAAGGAAATGTGTCGATTCCAGACGGGGCCGACGCGGCGGGGAGCGGGGAGGACGTGGGAACCAGGTGTGGGGGGGGCTCAGAGGTGGGAGGCTGGAGGCTGCAGGGCTGCGGTGGGGGGCTCCCACCCAGGAGGCTCGTGGGGGAGCATCCCTGGTGCGCTGGCCCAGTCTCCCACCCTCCTCTCTCTGCGAGAAGGGGCGGGGGGCATGTTGCGGTTTCCACGGGGCTCACACTCAGGGGCCCAGAGGGGGCAGGGCCTTGCCCACAGTCACACAGCACAGAGGCAAAGCCAGCCAGAACCAGGCTCCACTGAGGTCTGGAGGGTGCACACTGGGCCAGGTCAGCCCTGCTGGCTCTGCTCTCCCCCTCCCTCCTGGCAGCCTCCCTCCTGTCTCTCCTGCCTCATCCCCATGCCCCCATCACAGGCTGCCCCCCACGCTCGATCCTGCCCCCACTGCTCTGAGCTTAAGCCCCTTCCTGGGCCTGTGAGTGTCCGTCCCCAGACGCCACCTCCCTGGCCCCTTTCCTCTCCCCACACCCTGCTGTAATCTCAGCGGGCGCCCACTGGTGTCTCAACTCTGGGCCTCCAGATCCTGAGCGCCGAGAAGGGACGTTTACTCTGCTCACCACTGTACCTGTGAATGGTGGGCCCACAGACATGCGCTGAGCACCTGGGCCCACGGGGAGAGACCCCCTGAGCATCCTCCTGTCCTCTCTGTGAGGGAGATGCTCCCCATTGACAGATGCCTCGCCTGGACCAGGGCGCCACAGTGGGAACGCAGAGCCCCTGGAAACCTCCTGGTTTGGTCCGGCCACCCAGCTGCCCGGGAACCAAGTGGGTCAGGGTTAGACTCAGCCGGGTGGGTGCAGGGGCTCTGTGGACAGTGTGTGTTCAGGGCAGGGCCTCCACGTGCGGCCATGCGGTGAGCCTGCTGACCTGTCCCAGGGCGTGAGCCCCGTACCCACTGTGACCGGCATGGAACCACAATGGGGGGAGGACAGAGAGGGCACAGAGAGGGGGCTGCGGGCGGCCGGCCGGCTGGACACCAGCATGAGGAGTTCTCCAGCAGGCCCAGTGGTGAGCCTGTCCCAGGAGCTGAAGCCGGGATGCTGCCTCCGGTCAGCCCGGGAGCACAGGCCGTGGAGGGAGATGTCTGGGGGCCAGAACAGGGTGGTACGGGGCTCCAGGGGGTGGCCGGGACAGCACTGAGGAGAAAATGCACTCCGCGGGCTCTTCTCCCACCCCTGGCCCCCAAGGACTCCCCTGGGGCAGAAGAGGCCCCTGCCGGGGTGACAGGACAGCCTTGGCTCTGGTGAGGGGACAGGCTGAGGCGGTTGGCGTCCACTCTCTGAGGTAGAATGCCGGCCTGGGCACCAGGGGCGACCCAAGGCCCTGAGCTCTTCAGGATGGCTGCCCGTGGGTGGTGACCCTTAAGGCTGTCTCCTGGCCCCACCACAACAGGATCTTCTCCCAGGCTGGCCCTGGGGCCCCCGACAAACCCCACCTTTGGGGTGCCCCCACCATGGGAACAGGCCGGGGCTACGGCCGCCCCTTCCGCCTGGGGTGCAGAGGTTAATGGAGGCAGTGGGGTGGGGAGGCGAGACACGGAGGGGCCGGTTGGGAGGAGCCCCCGTCTCTTCCGGCCGAGACAGAATGAGGACAGATCAAAGCTCAGGGGTTTATGAGCCTTGGGGGTGGCAGCTGGAACGGCCTGGGGGTGGGCTTGGGGCTGGCGCTAGGATCCCAAGGATGGCTGGGCAGGCAGGCAGGCCCCAGTCAGGGCGCCGACTGTGGGCCGGGCGCTTAACACTCCCACAGAGGCCTAGGAGGTGAGGGCTCTCTCCTCACTTGACAGAGGGGGAAACTGAGGCTCAGGGCCAGATACCGCGCCCAAGGCCACATGGCTGGCCAACAACCAAGCCAGGATTAGACCACGCCTAGGTGGCCCCGCAGGCTTCCTGCGACCCCGGCGGGGGCTGCCCTCCCTTTCGGTGGGCAGACAGGTCCCGGGGACTGCAATGGATGGACAATGGCCAGGGTATAATTGATGCACACAGGGGTAAGGGAGTGAGTGGGCCTGCCTTCCCCGGCCCAGTGACCCCAAGGAGTTCTGGGGTCTCCTCTGGGTCCTGAGCTGGAGACGACTGGTTAGGTTTCTGCAAGGGGCACCCCTCCACCCCCCACACCTGGGTGAGCCTCTCACCTCCATCTCTGTCTTGCCCCCTCCGCCCAGCCGCTCAACTTCCTCCCCAGGCATCAGGCCCCTCTCAGGTCCTGACTCCGTCCCCCTCCGGGTGCCAAGGGCCCAGTGCCGAGGGTGGGAGTGACTGGCACTGGGAGGCCTACGGCTCTGCTCCAGGACCGAGCTCCTGCCCACTCCCACCCAGGCCGTGCTGCCGGCCCTCCATCTGTCCCCGTGGCAGCGCCGACAGGGAGGGACAGAAACAGACCGAGCCCTGCGGGGAGCTCGGCAGCCCCGTCCTCTGCCCCCTCCCTGCCCTGCCCCGCCAAGCTGCCCCCTTCCTGCACCTGTAGGCCCTCACCCCCCAGGCCCTCGCCCCGCCCTCTGCCAGAGGTGCCCTCAGCAGGACTGCCCTTCTCCCGCCAGCGAGCACGGCCCGTAGGCCCAGCAGGAAGACACGGCGGCTGGGAGGTTCCCCGTGCTGACCGCTGTGGTGCTTGACGCCATCTGGGGCAGGGTCTCTGGGACCCTCCTCACCGAACCCCTCAGGGGGCAGGCCTCCCCCAGGGTCCAGTTCAGCCCTGCTAGTTACTGCTGTGTGACTTAAGCGTGGCCCTTGGCCTCTCTGAGTACGCAGACACTGCACTGATGCTCGCCTCCTGGTCCAGTGGTTAGCACCATCCCCACTTTACGGCTGGGGAAACCGAGGCTCGGCGCAAGGAAGCCACTCCCCCTCCTGTCCTCCTTCCCTGCCAGGGCCACCCACCGGTGCTTTCCAAGGGTGGATTTTAATTAAGCCAGTTTATAATTACCTTGCTGCATCCCTACTTAATAAAACTCGAGGGAGTTTTAATTTTTTTGCCTTATTTAAAAATTTCATCACCGCCTGCCAACATGGGGGAGAGAGGTCCTCGCTGAGTGGGCCCATGTGCCTGGCTGCGGGCTCAGGAGGGGCCTGGGGGCCCGGCTGGCAGAGAGGGGCAACGTGCAGCCCCCTTGCCAGCCCATCTTAGGTGTCTTGCCCCACCTGGTTGTCACCCTGACTAGGGACTATCTGCCCCAGGGACGCCCCCAGGGGTCCCAGATACCCCCTCCTCCACCCAGCAAGCCCTGCCTGCCTCCAGGAGACAGGGAGAGTCAAACTAGAGAACTCCTGGGTCGGCTCGCTTTGTCAGTGGAGACACAGCACGTGCAAAGGTCCAGGGGTTTGGGGGGAGTGGGTGGCAGGGTGCTCAGGGTGGATGGGGGCGTGGCCAGGCTTGGCAGCAAAGGTGGGCAGGGACCGGGCCGGGCACTGCTGCATGAGGTGGTGGCGTGGGCTATCCTCCTGAGCCAGGCATCCGTCTCCGGAGAGTTTCCTGAGGACCTTGTGCTGGGCTGCACGCACTTGCTCGCGCCTCACGCAGCAAGGCTGTTTAGAATGTGGAATCTGTTATCGAATTGAAAGACCAGAAGAGCCCACATAGAACTCGCTTCTCTGGCTTCTTGTAAAGTGCTGGCAGGCCCCCAGAGGGTAGTATCAGGCTGGTGCTGGGAGGGGGCTGCCAGGTACGGTCGTCCAGGTTGCACTTCCTGTCATAGCATGGTCCTGCCTGGCCCACTCCCCAACCACTGCTGGGGCCGCCGCATGGAGCTGCTCCTGATCCTGGGGTCCCCCCTGCTCCTTCCCCACAGGTCAGCACCAGGCCTCAGGCCCCAGAGCAGCAGGTTGCCCAAGCTGGATGCAGGCCAGTGAATGGTGCTCAGGGCTCTGCTCCACCCGACGAAGGGCACCCCCGCCCTCCACCCCCTGTGCACCCCAACTCAGGCTGTCTTAGTCAGGGCAGCCCCTACGCTCAGTGTTAGTGCAGCCCAAGGTGGAGGCACACATTGTTCGGGCCCCGGTCCAGGAGGCTCCAGGAGCTGCTCCTTAGAACACTCGCTGCCTGTCCAAGACCTGTCCAAGATTGACAGAGCGGGTTAATAAGTACCCCCCTTCCTCCTAAAGGCTAATTAAATATTAATCGGTCTGGTGAGGTCAGCAGAAATCGCTCGGCGGCAGAGTGAGATGCGTTTAATTAATTCTCCTGCGGAGGGCCTGGCCGAGGGGCCCCACACCCCCCCTCGCTGCCCTCCACATCCGCCTGGCGTCTGAACCCCGCCCTGCTGCCTGGCACCCCCTCGCAGACCCTCAGCTCTCACCACCCCGAGGAGGGGAGCGGCGGGGTCCCGTCCCGGGAGTGCTCTCCCACGCTGCCCCATACCCGTGACTATTCGCCCCCTGCACACCTTCCCAGAGCCCATGACGGCACATGAGGCCAGGGACTGCGGCCCCCACTGTGGTCAGCCCTCATGAGTCCAGTGGGTGAGGCTGGCCAGGGGCTTCCTCCCATCCCTTGGCTCAGGACGACCCATGGAGCTGATGTGCCTGAGTAGAGGTGGTCACGCACTGCTGGCCAGTCCGGACCTGGTCTCCCTGTCTGTCCACCATCTGGTTACTATCAGAGAAGTTTGTTTATGGAAGACACCTGAGGCCCAGACAGGGGTCCTCGCTCAAGTAGGCTGGGGTGGGAAGGAGGCCGTGGCCAGCATGCTGGCCCCGTGCTGGGCCTGAGACCACGGTGCCCTGGGCCCGCAGGAGGGCGCAGGCGATGGCCTGCAGGGCGAGTGCCACTGGCAGGGACTCTTCGACGTGACAGGTGGGTCTCGGGTCCGGGCCAGAGCTCCCTGACCTCGGCCTTCCCTGGAGCGCACCCCATCCCGGCTCAGCACACCTCTGAGAGGTGCTGGGCAGCCCTGCCTCTGGGTCTCTGCTCCAGTCCATGTTAATTTTTTATTTATTTGAAAGTGGGACTGGAAGTGGTTTCAAAGTGAGTCTGGAGTAATTAGGAGCTCCTGCTGATGGATCGCACTGGAGGGACGTGGGGATTATTTATTACCGAGTCACTTGCCGGAAAGGTTAGAGGCTGAGAAGTAATTATTTTTCCTTCCTGTCTCCCCGACCCATCCTCTCTGCTGGAAGGGGATATTTTGCAGGAGAGAGCAGTTTGGAGGTCTGGGGCCAGGCCACACCCCCACCCTGCCGGGAGATGTTCCAGGAAGTTCTGGGGGTCACGAGAGCCTCTGAAGGGCCACCCCAGCCCTGTCCTAAGGTCCCCAGCTGGGGAAAGGTGCTAACTCACTGGGTGCCCTGCCCTGTGCAGGGTTCTGGGGCACACCGAGATGTACTGTGGAGCTGCACAGATACCCATGGGAAAGCAGCCCAGGCAGCTGACACAGCAGGTGCAAAGGCCCTGGGGTGGGAATGGGTTGGCAGCCTGCAGGGCCGGAGCAGGGGAATGAGGCAGAAGAGGAGACTGACAGAGGCCTAGCTGTGCCAGGCCATGCTAAGGAGACTGGGCTTTATTTCAAGTGCTTTGAGAAACATTTAGAGGATTGAGAGTGGGGAACATGTGACCTACCCACTCTCCTCACCTTGTCAGGGTGGGTTTTCAGAAGCATAAAACTCACTCAGCAACCCCATATCTGTCCCAGCCAGGCTGGTCTTGCACTCACCTCTCACTCTCTCCTGGAGCATCTCTCACCTTCAGGGAGCCACCTTGTACAGCAATGGCCAGATAGGGAGCCGGCAGGAGCAAGGGGGCAGAAAGCCCAGCCCAGTTGGATTAAACAGAAGAGAGAATTTGTTGCCTCCTAGAGTTGAACTGTCTGGGATAGGGTCTGGCTTCAGGCATGGCTTGATCCAGGGCTCAACCATCATCACCAGGATTTGTGTCTGGGCTCTGATTTTTCTGCAATGGTTATTCTACCCTTAGCTTTTGAAAATTGTCTGAGGATTTCCACTCTCATCCAAGATACAGTAACAGGGACTAGATTTATGTTCCCATCTGAAACAATTATTTAAAAAAAAACAACAAAGTATGAGAAGCAATGACTGTCAAGACATTGGGCATTGGGCAACAAAGGACAGAGATTTCTGAGAGATGGGGGAGAAACAAGGGGATCCCTGCCATTGAGAGAATTTCCAGACCATGAGGCAGAAAGGGAGAACCCAGTTGTGGCCTGGCACAGAGTTGAAGAGACAGAGCTCAGTCTGAGGGGACTGAGGTGGAATTTGTAGGACAGTGTACCAGAAAGAAGAGACCTCCACAGAGAGAGTGGGCACTCCGGAGATCTGCGGAGGGTCCCTCTTGAGCATTCAGGAGAGTGCTGATTAACGCATGCAGATGAGGAAATTATCCAAGACCTGGAAAAAACCATCCGAAAGGATAAGAGAATGATGCTGGTGCTCACACAGGGCTGGGAAAATGTCTCTTCCTAGCAGCCAGACTCATGATAGAAAATCTCATCATTCTCGGGGCCTTGGAAAGAATACTGAGGAAGGTCTTGCCTCAGTAATGGGGAATCGGTAGCATAGACTGGGAACAGCCCCAGGGGCACAGTCAACAAGGTCAGCAAGGCTGTTGCCCCCTGACTTCACTGCATCCCAAAACACAGGGCAAGTATATTTACAGAAATACAAAAATATTCTGCAGTCAAAAAGGCAAAATTCACAATGTCTGGCATCCAATCAAATTATCAGGCATGAAAAGAAGCAGAAAAATATGACCCACTGTGAGGATAATACTCAATTAATTCACACCAGCCCAGAACTGACCCAGACGCTGGAAGGAACAGACAAGGACATTAAATCAATTATAACTCTATTCCATGTATTTGAAAAGTTAAGCAGACATGGAAGCTACAAAACAAGCAGACGAGACCCAAACGGAACTTTGAGTCTTGAAAACTATGACATGTCGGATGAAAAGCTCGCCAGATGATATTATTAACAGATTAGACATGATAGAGAAAAAGATTAGTGAACTTGAAGGCACAGTCATGGAAACTACCCAGAATGAGACACAAAGCTTTTTTTTTTTTAATGAGAAAGGTGGTTGTCTCTGAGACAGAGCCCGATTCTTGTGTAATTGGAGCCCCAAAGGAAGAGAGAAAGCACAGAAAAGCTGTTTGAAGAACTTTGGCTAAAAATTTACCAAAACGGGGGAAAACTATGAGTGCATAGATAAAAGCTCAACATACCCCAAGTGTAAGAAGCATGAGGAAGACTACAAGGCATGTCACGTTCAAACTGCTCAAAAGCTGCGACAGAGATGACCCCAGGGCGGCCAGAGAAGAACCATGCGTCTCAGGGGAATAAAGACCAGAGCGTCAGCAGACTTCTCCCGGGAACCGCAAAGCAAGGTGGCCGAGGTGCCGAGCTGGAATTCTATACCCAGCAGAGGTATCTTCCAAAACTGAAGGTAAAATAGAGGTGTTTTCAGACAGGAGTGGAGAGAATTCACCACGGGCAGGCCTGCAGCGCGAGAGGTGCAGAAGGACGTCCTTCCGTCCTTCTGGCAGGAGAATAGCAGACAAGTGTGAATCCACACGGGAATGACAAGCGCTAGGACCAGCAGCCGTGTGGAGAAACAGGTGATCTTTCCATTACCAGCGACATCTAATAAATGATTATCGACTGCTCAAATAAAAATAACCACGCCTTGTGGACTTCACACCGCGTGTCTAAGAACAGTGTGTGACAATAGTCTGAACGCCACGAGGGAGAAATGGAAGGAATTATATGATCGTGATCATCAGGTTCTTCTGTAAAAACCGTCCAGGAGAGGGTATCAGTGCCAGAGTCCCGCATTAGAGCCACGGCCAGATGCCACCAGCAAGGAAAACCGGGTGTAGGGCACACCGTACCATTTTCTGAAACTGCACGTCAACCTACGATTACCTCTAAACTGAAAGTTCAATTAAAATTTTCAAATTTAAATTTTTTAAATTAAAAAATCAATAAAAACGCATGGAAAAAGCTATGATGAACAAAATATCTCAGTGTTAAGTAAAGATAGGGTCTGGAGGGGAAGAACTGAGGGAGAGCAAGTCTAGACCCTTCCTTCCTCCCCACCGCACCACTTCAAGTATCTCATGTCCGGACCCCGTGAGCTCAGAAGACAAGAGAAGCCTTTCTGATGCCCATCTTCTGTGTTTGCAAAACGAACATGAAAATCCCTGCTTCAAAAGATGGTTGATGTCCACACAGTGGAACCGCATGGAGCCCCACCTTGGGGTGGAGCTCGAGGACGTGATCTCAGTGACATGGAAGACCACGTATGCTGTGATTCCATTTATGTGAGACATCCGGAGCGGGCAGACTGACACAGAATGAAGACTGGGGGCTGTGGGGGGCTGGGGGAGAGGCTGGGGGGTGACTGCCGATGGGCATGGGGTCTCCCTGGTGGTGGGCACACAACAGTGTAAACAGACTCAAGGCCACTGAATTGTTCACTCTAAAACGATGAGCGGTTCATTTTGTTACATAAATTTTACCTCCAATAAAAAGAAATGGCGGTTGGGGGATCGAACCCAAGGAGGGAATATTTGTGACCAGCGCCGGGCCGGTCACAGCGCTGTTCCCCAAGGTAACTCCTCCCAGTTATTCAGTGCTTCGGTTTGCGTTCCCCACAACAGTCCCATCAGTGGTCATACTCCCCCCCACCCCCACCCTGTTCTCCAGACGAGCCATCGAGGCTCAGAGAGGGTGGGTTGCTTGCCCACAGTCATGCAGTGGGGCTGGGATCCGAGCCCAGGTTCCCCATTCCGGGTCCAGCTCCTCCTGCACACCCTCTACAAGGTGACCTCATTGTACTTTTGTTTTGAAGGATAATCGACATGCAGTGCTATACTGATTTCAGGCTCCTGACATACTGATTTGGCAATTCCATGCATTACTCAGCGCTCCCCACCATAAGTGTGGTCACCCTGTTTGCGCTTCAAGGGCAAGGAGCTTTCAGTGTGTGAGCCTCAAATCGTCATGATCATGGCAGATTCAGGCGTGGCAAGGCTGGTGAATGTATGCTGTCACCAAGGGCCGGCACGACACTGGGGAAAGAGACTAATAAGAGGTCTGTTCTCCAAGGTGTGGGTACGACTGGGCAGAGTGAAGCACTCAGGAGCCTTGCTGGGGCTGGCAAGGGAGGCAGACTGCCTGGGCCTGGAGCAGGGGGGAGGGCTGTGGCCTTCAGAGGGAGAGCAGGCCTAGCTGAGGAAACACACCCCTTCCCTCTCTGGTTTCCCACTCCAAACCAGAGAGCAAGAGCCAGGGGTGAAACCAGCATCCCTGCTGGGGCCCAGAGCAGGCAGGGAAGGGTGGAGCCTGGGCGTGGAGGGGTGCATGGCAGCCCCCCTCAGTCCATAGCACCCCTGCCTCTCACCTGGACACCTGCACATGGTTTCCCCTCCGCCCCTGCCCAAGCCCCTTACAAAAGGTCGACCACACAGTGTCACTCATGTCCCCCATAAGCCTCCTCCGTGGCTCCCACAGCTCTTTGGACGAAGCCCACTGCCTGTGCTGCAGCGCCGTCCGTGCGGGGCCCCCACCCCTCTGCCCTCCCACTCGCCACAGTTCCAAGGAAGTTCTGCTGCCTTCTCTCCTGCCTCAGGGACTTTGCACTGGCTGTTCCACTCACTGGGAATGCTTTTCCCTGCCCCCTCCTCCAGGTCCTGGCTCAAGCATGGGGACGCCCTCTCTGTGCCCTTGGTTCCGTTTCCTCCGTAAAGACCCTCACAGCACGTCCCCCATCGCCCGGCGTGCCCTGAAGAAGTCCAGGGGGGCAGGAGTCAGGTGAGTTTGCTCGCTGCCCCCAGCACAGAGCCTGGCATGGGGAGGGCACCTGAGGATCGGTTGCAGAGGACATGAGTGAGTGAGTGAGCAAGTGAACCGTATTTGGGGCAGAGGTGGGCCTCAGCAGCAGACATCAGGTGAGGGGCTGTGGCTCCAGCTGGCCCTCCTGACCCTGGCTTCCTCCGCTGATGGCCGACCTCCTGACGGTGGGCCAGGCTGCGGGAAGGGGAGTGGGTGGGCTGGGCCCTCCTCCTGAGGGCCCCAGGAGCTGTCGAGGGAGGGGACTGCCACCACTCCAGGCTGCTTTGCCCTTCTGGCCTTGGTTTCCCTGCCTATAAAATGGGCACATTCACGAACCTCCCCTTGCGGAGCCCAGTCTCACCCCCGCCACTGCCAGGGACTCAGCCCCACGGTTGACCCTGTGCCCTGAGCCCTTTGGGCCTGTCCCCTCCCCCTGGAATCCCAGCTGCCAGGCTCCCTGGGGGTGAGGAAGGGCAAGAGGAGGGTGGCCCCGGCTGACCAAAGGACCTCCTCTGGCTCCAGGGAGACACAGGGCAGCCAGGGGCAGGAGGGGTGGGCAGAGGCCCCGAGGGACAGGCCCCTCCCACCACCCACCGTCTGTGCCCCAGCAGGGCTGTCTGTCTGTCTGCATGGGGCGGCCGGCCCAGCCCGGGCTGGTGGGCGGCTGCAGGGCACGCAGCTGCTTGCTGGGCCTCGTCATGAACCAAACACGGTAACTGTTTAACGATTGAACCACACTAATGAATATTGGGCCAGATATTTTCGAGGCCTGTTCCGACTGATTACTTGGAGAGCTGAGTACGCCTCCCAATTACCCAGGCAATTAGGCGGCTAATTAAACACTTACCCTTCGCTTCATAAACAGGCGCGAGCGGGCGGGAGCCGGCTCTGGCTCGGGCACCTACGGAGCCCTGGCTGGGGGAGCCCCACGCGCCCCCCCCGGGTCTCAGCTGCCCTGTGGGCAGGCTGGCCGGTGCTGAGACCAGCAGCAGGACTGGCGTCCCGGCGGGCCAAGGGGTCTGTCCTCATCTCCCCGGGGCGGGGTCTGGCTCAACTCTCTGCGTCCCGCTCCAGGGAGCCCTCTGCCTGTCCTGGCTCCGAGGCCCTCCGCTTGCTGACCTCGGGGGTCCTGGTCTGCCCCCTGGCCCTGGCCGCTGCCGGCAGGACGCCTCTCTCTTCCGCCGGCCACGGGTTGCCGCTCTGGCAAAGGCTCTCCCCTGTGCTCGGAGCACAGCCAACAGGCCTCCCAGCCAGAGTGATTTTTCTGGAAAAGCTCACTGTGTCAGGTATGGGGGCTGCAGACATGGCCCCCCAGTTGTTTTGCTATCCCTGCCGTGGAGGGGTGTCTGTCGGCTCCCCTCGGATCTGGGCTGGTTCGCGACAGCTTCAGGTAGCGGAGGCTGTGTGCTCCCAAGGCCGGCTCTCTGAGGGCCTGCTTGTGCCCGAGGCCCGGAGCCCACCAGGCTGCACCCACACACATCTGCACACGCACACGCATGCACACGCATGCACACGCATCCACCTCCAGACAGAGCCCTTCTGCTCGTGGCTCTGCTCAGGGCGCACCTTGTTCATTTGGCCGGGGCCTGTGTCCCCACCAGTACGCGTGCCCCACGGGGAAGGGCCCTGTAGCACCCAGCTCAGCCCACGCTGGACATTGGGAGCTGTTCAGAGAGTGATGCACACAGAGGAAAGAACAGGGGGTGCCCCCGAGGCCAGGGGTCACACCTGGCACTCACTGAGGATATCACAGACTAACAGAGCCTCTGAGCCAGCCTATGGCACACACGCGTGCTCAGGGGCACACGCGCACACCCCCCTTCCTGCAGGACTGTACAGGACAGGGTGGGGGAGGTTTGGAGCAGTCTACCCTGGGGGCAGCTCGGTGACCCCCACAGCCCCACCCAGGCCCGGAGGGAGGGTATGGAGAAGAAGATGGGTGTACATTCTGCTCCCGGGAGCCCCGCCCTGACTCCTCTCCAACGATCGCATTCCCGCCCCACCCTGTCTGACTTCCTCCTGGGCCCACATCCCAGGCCTTGCAGGATGCAGGAAGGACTCGGAATGCCGTCCCTACCTGGATCCCAATGCCACCTGGAAAGGTTGGGCAGGTGGGGGGACGTGTTCCCCAATCTCATAGCCCCCCTCACCTGGATTTACAGCCCAGGAAGCCCCTGGAAGCTGCGCTGAGCCCCTCCAGAGAGTGCGGTCCTCTCACCAAGCCCAGAGATGCCGAGGACAGGCAGGCTGGGACGAGCATCCCAGGGGCCGGAACAGAGCGCCAGGCCGGGCGCTTCAAACAAGCACACTTGATCATCTCCCCGTCCCGGGGCCAGAAGCCTGAGCTCAGGGGTCAGGGCTGCGCTCCCTCTGAGGGCTCCAGGAGAGGGTCCCTCCTGCCTCCCACACTCCCCTCTTCTGTGAGGACACCACCCCACTCCAGCGTGAGTTCCCCTTAACCATCACACCCGCAGAGTCCCTGCTTCCGAGTAAGCTCACATTCACGGGGACCAGGGCTAGGACTCGGACGTACCTTTGGGGGGGGCACAGTTCAATCCCCAGTAGCTCCACTGCACTGCACACCCTTGAGCCAGGGCCGGTCCTCCCTGCGCCTCAGTTTCCCCACACATCAGGCTGAGGGACACGGGCCCTGACCCCTTCCCCGGGCATGCCAGGAGCTCTGACCCCAGCCTTGATGTCACGGTCAGCCCGGGGTCTGCCGCCAGTCTCTCCTGTCTCCGTCACTTAGTTTCAGACCTCCTCACCCGGCTGCCCAGCACGCATGCTGGCCCTCTGGTAGCCTCACATCGAGCTTGGGAGACTCAACCAGTTCTACATCTCCTAGAGGCTGGCGGGCATGGACCGTGGGGAGGCCTCCCGAGGAGCCAAGGAACAGAGGGCCGGCTGAGCAGACTCACTACAGCCGCCTCCTCCAGGGAGAACTCCAGGCTTTCCTCCATCCCACCCTGACCCCATCCCATCTCCTGCCCACCCCTGCGCGGCAGTGCTAGCCATCTCAACCTGGCGTTCGGGGCCTCCAGAACCACAGCCAGGGCCCCAGGCCCCGGACCCTTCTCCTCCAGCTCTCCTGCCTCTGGGACTTTGTGTGGCCAGGCAAACTGCCCAGGTGCCTCTGTGAGCTGCCACAGAGGGTGCTGGGGCCCAGCAAGGAGCTGCCCTCTGGTGCCAGACCCGTAAGTAAACAGACACAGCAAACAAGACAGGGAGGGAGGGAAAGCCGGTGCCTGTGTGAAAGCAGCGTGTGGACGAACGAATGAAGGCAGGCCGGAGTGAGAGCACATGGAGGAGCGGGGGGCCCGCCCAGCGGGGGCCTCCAACAGCTCGGGCACTCTGAGCCTCCTTCCTCACCTCTAAAACGGGGGCCACACCGCCCCTGCCTCGGGGGTCTTTGCACGTTGGTGAGCCGAGGCTGGAGGGCTTGGCGTAGGGCCCGGCGCGGGGCGTGGGGCGTGCGAGGGTCCAGGCTGGAAGGAAGGGCCTCTCGCTGGCTACCTGCCAACGTGGGGTGCGGCCTCCCGGGAGAGGGGGTGCCGGCTCTGCCTTCCTCTCTGGGTTTCCCTCGGGCGGAGGCCGGGCTGCAGGCCGGGCAGCCAGGACACCCCGGGACGTGCCCCTTACTCACGGGCATCCGCGGGGCACACCCCCGTACCCAGAGACCCGCCCGGCCCCAGCACGGGGGCCGGGGAAGCAGAGCCAGACAAAAGGCTCTGTGTCGCGCTGAGGCGGGCCGGTATTTATGGCGGCCGGGAGTTTAAGAAAACAGGGGCCTTCCGTCCACGGGCGAGCGCGGCCGGCGGGGGAAGCCCGGAGCTAATTAAATCTGCGCGGCCGGGGCCACAGAGGCTGATTGTGCAGCAAGAGGATGTTAATGCGCATTTTAAATATTTATTGTAACTGAGGTAGGTTATGAAAACAGACATCCCTCCTTTCAACACTCGGTGCGTCAGATTTAGGGCTTGTCTGGCCGCTGAGTGATTTCGCAGCAGTCGGCGAGGCCGGGAGCCCATCCATCACGCCCGCGAGAGGCCGGCGGATGGTGAAAGATTAGCGGCCTGATTTACGGCCAGTGGGCCGCGAGTGGGTGGGGCGGCCGCACACCTGTCTGGGCTGGTGGGCGCCGAGAGGCTCCGTGCCCAGCGCCCTGGGTCCTCCCTGGCCGGGCTGGGGGTCCCGGGCACCCTGCTTCCCTCTGGGCCTCAGTGTTCTCCTCCAGAACATGGGACCGGAGTAGCCACGGATGGTTGGCATGTGCCAGTTTCCATGGCGTGAATGCTCCACCCCAGCCGGTGGCCAGGACCCAATGTGGCGTCACCGCTGGCAGAACCGGCAGGGCTGGGAACAGTCAGCTCTTTGAGCGGGTGAGGGCTGCAGGGCGGGCCCCGGCACACACATCTCGGGGCACAGTCCTCAGAGTCCCACAGTCTCACAGTCCCTTCCTTCTGTGCAAGAGCTCCTGGCTCGTCTGAAGAGTACCAGGCAGGCTGTGGGGATGGGGGGGCAGGGGGGCTGGGCTGGGGCCTGGGAGCAGTCAGTCCTGCCGTCCTCTGGGCATTAATGTCCCCACCTGTGAAACAGGCTGTCATTAGAACCAGCACTGTGCAGGGAGGGGGGTGACTGGCCTCCCGGGAGGGGCAGCTGAATTCCGGGGTTTGGGATTGGGATGAGGAGAGCCCCGGGGCCAAGCAGGCGATGAGTCTGCTGCAGACTAAGGAGCCCAGCTGGGTCCTCCAACTTGCAGACCGTCCTTTCAAGAGAGGTGTCCAGGGACAAGGACCCAGCTTCCTGCATCCACCTGAGCACTGTGCTCGGCTGAGCAGACCCCCAGCGGACATTTCTGAGGTCTAGCACACCTACTCTAAGAGCCTTCTTGCCTCATACAGAGCAGCAATCCTCTTTCAGACCTCCCACTTGCACACCCCCAGGGATGGGCAGCTCACTACCTACCAAGCAACTTTAGTCTACCATCTCTCACTTGCCTGAGTTCGCAACAGCTCCCCAGGGGAAGCAGGCAGGACCTCATCTCCCATATGGGCAGGAGAGCAAAGGCCATGAAGGAAGTGGTCACCTTCCTGCACCTGCCCCTATTGCCCCAAATTGTGGCACTTCTGGGGCTGCCCCCAACCTCCTGTGTCCTCCTTCGCCCTCATGTGCCAGGGTCCCAAGTCCCCTCACCACATCCCTGTCCCCCCCCCCACCGTCCTTACTGACCCCCACCAACTGTGCCTCTGAGCTCATGGGAGCCATCCTTAGGTTGGGGTGGGGGACTGGAGACTCCCGTGGGGTGTCCCACTCATAGACCCCTTCTCCCCACTGACATCCCTGCTGACTACCCTCCCCTGGCCTCTGACTGCAGCCCAAGGGGTGGGATGCTGACGCTGGGTCCTAGTGCTCCTCGAGCCAGGGTGGGCACCGTGGCTGGGCTCCCAGACAGGCACGCATGTGTCCGTCCTGCCAATTAGGCCTGGTGGCACCATCAGATCTGCTTGTTAGTAGAGCTCGGAGGGAGAGAGCAGGCAGTATGGTTGGTCGATGGGGGACGCGCCACCTGCCTGCATGGACGCCCCCCTGCCTCGAGGATCAATGCCCCCCTCCACGGGGCTGAGGGAACAGAGCAGAGGCTCCCTGAGGCTCAGGCCCAGAGGGAGGCAACCTCCCAGCCCCCACGCCTGATTCCAGGGTCCCCCAACCCCACAGGCCAGCCCTGAGTATGAGACTGGACCGTGTTCCTGATCTACAGAAATAGAACAAGGCTCGGAGACCTGGCCCAGCCGCCCAGCCGGTCCTTCATGAGCCCAGAGCAGATATCTTTCCCATGGTGAGGACAGAGGGACCACGCTGCTGGTGGGGTGGGAGGGGGGAATGCCAGGGTGCTCAGGGGCCTGGGAAGGCAGCATGCTACTCACTGTGCATCCTTGGACAAGCCCACCGACCTCTCTGGGCCTCTCAGCCTCCTCCTGCTCCCCTCTGCCAAGATACTGGGGGGCTGAGCCCAGCAGGCAGGGCCCCTGCAATCACGGGAAGATGGCTTGGGTTGACACTGGCCGGCGACCCCCAGCAAAGGCCATGCTGAGGCCGGGCCAAACCCCAGCCCAGGCTGTCAGGAGGGGCAGAGACCCAACTGCCCCCAAGCTGGGCTGGGGCATGGGGTCAGCGTCTTCTGGGGTTGGGACAGAGTGGCTCTCCAGGGTCTCTAGTGCCCACTGCCTCCCCCATTCCACACCACTGCACGTGAGCACACGTGTGCTCAGAAAGAAACTGAACACCTCCCATCTCAGGAATTTCCTGGGGCTGCATGCACACGAATGCACACACACATGGGTGTGCATGTCACACCCAGCCTGCCAGGCACCTCCCCACACACCCCCAGACCCTCCAGCTCCCTGCACGAGTATACAGAAACACCCACATGCATGCACATACATGCACATTGCGCACTCGCATCCCAGGCGAGCCCATGGACCTGCGTGCCCACGTGCACACTCGGGCACCCTCGCTCCTGGGCCGCCTGCCCGAGCCCTGGACTTGTGCTCGGTGTGTGTGCTGACAGACTGCCTGCCTGGGTGAGGGGCATCTCCACCTGCCTCTGGGACACCATCTGGGCCATTCGTGAATCGCGTCTGGGGACAGCAGGAACAGGGGCTGCAAGTGTGGGCAGGAAGCGACTGCCGTGGCCCACGCCCACCACGGGTCCAAGGCCCCTGTCCTGCCAGCATCCACTCGGCTGTCTCTGGGTGAAACTGACCTGGAGCCCCAACCCTCCTGGGGAGCGCTAGGTCCTCCTAGAACCCAAACTTTGGTTTCTAAGCCCCCTTTCTCCACTGAAAGGAACAAGAGACCTTTGAAGAAATGTTGGTCCCAGGGTTGGGCATCAAGGGAACGAGAGGGGCTGGAGTATTCTGTGCCAGGAAGTGATGGGGCGATCAGGTGCCAGGTCCCTCCGGCCAAGCTGGGGTGACCTGAACATCAACGTGGGTAATGATGTGAGCAGATTTCCACTCAACCAGTTAAAGATTAGCATCTATGTCCAAACTCGAATAAATAAATACATGAATAGATGGGAACTTTGATGACAAACGAGATGTTTACAGTCCCAAAATACCACCTCACAAGAACGCATTAATTACAAAAGCAAACAGCTTTATGGTGCAGCGTCCTGGCAGACGTACCCTCAATCGGATGGTCAAAGCAGAGAGCACTAGTGAAGGGCCTGCCCCACCTTGCCACGTTCCCGGGGAATGTCCTGGGCTACTCCTGCCAAACCATGAATCTAGCTTTGAAGTAACAGCGGACGTGAGTGCAGGGGAACCCCACAGAAGGGTCTGTGACCTTCAAGTGACACGGTCATGCAAGGCAAGGCAAGGCTGCTCCAGAATGAAGGACATGGACCAGACCATGACAACGGAGGGCAACTTGCAAGTTCTGCTCTGTTGGGGCCAGAATGAGTGATGTATCAGTATGTTCCTGCTGTGTAACAAACTGTCCCCAAACTGAGCAGCTTAAAACTATAGCCATTTTACGATCTCTCCCTATTTTGGAGTCAGGAATTCGAACAGGGCTCAGCCAGGTGACTCTCCTGTTTCTGTCATCCAAGGTCCTCAGAAATTCTCAGCTCCCCAGGATGGGGAGTAGGGCCGGGGCTGGTCCAGGGGGCAGGTGCCCTGGGGCTGGGGCTGCTCTGGGGGTGCCAAGGTGGGGACAGATGGGGAGCTGGCCTCAGATGGGACAGTGGGGCTGAGTACCCAGGGGTAGGCTTCTCCAGTACTGTAGCCCGGGGGTAATCAGATTTCTTCCGTGGCAGCACAGGCTCCCGGAGAGAGGATCCCAAGAGGTGGGACAGGGAGAAGCTGCAGGCCTTCTCATGACCCAGTCTCGGGGGTCCCAGACATCATGTCCGCCACGTCCTATTGGTCAAGCAAGTCACCAGATTGAAGGGGAGGGGATTCGACCCCACCTCTCACCTCTCCCTGGGACCAAGCTCCAGCCTGGCATTCACAGCTGTGGCCAGACCCCACCCCTCCCTCTCACACAGGCCGCCCACCCACCCCTGCAGTCACCCTCCAGCCACCAGCCTCCAGCCTCCGGCCTCCAGCTCAGGCTGGAAACCCTCACTCTCCGAGCCCCAGAGTCCTACCAGATGCGGCTCTGGGTGCCCCCGGCCCCCACCTGCCCCTCCTCCTCCAAGTGTCCCAGAGGCAGGAAATGGGGGCCCAGGATATCACATGACTGGTTTGCGGTCCCTGAAAGCAGACGCGATGCCGTCCAGAGAAATAGAATACGAGCCACACAGGTACGTCTACCCACATTTTTCTAGAAGCCATGGTGGAAAAGGTCAAAAGAAACAGGTGAAATTACCTTCTGTAATATATATTTTTTAGCCCCACAGATCCAAAACATGGGCATTTCAATAGGTACTAAATATGAGCAGAATTGTTGCTGAAATCTCGTCCCACGTCGTTGAGATCCGGCGTGCACTTTGCACGCGCAGCACTCCCAGCTCGGACGCCCGCACGCTGCGCTCAGGGGCTGGTGGCTTCCGTGGAGGGCAGTCAGCCCCCAGCCCCCGCCTGGTGCCGGGGCCTCTGCCCACCCCGTGGGCCTGCGGTGGGTGCTCTGTGAGGCCGTGGGGCCGCAGCCGGAGGGCAGCGCTGTGTAAAGAGCCTCCGCTGCTCCTAATCCTTAGGAAAATAGCAACCCGGCTCAGAGCTTCAAACATGCAAACACCTACTTAGCATGGTGATCAGGAGGGAGCCCTCGCCCACCCCGCCCCCTCAGGCAGGGGAGGAGGCCCTCGATGGGGTCAGGCTGTGGACCCCATCCAGGCAGTGCCCGGACCAGGGGCTCCCTGTCCATCCTGGTGACTTCAGAGCAAACGTCCACTTTGCTCCAGAAGGGCTGGGAGGGAAGGGAATGCTCCCCACTCCTGGAGATGGGTTCTCCTCCCATTGTACAGAAGGAAAAACTGAGGGCCATGTGGGGCACTTAGCTGCCCAGGGCCACCTGGCCAGTGAGCAGGGCTATTCAGACCAGAGCCCAGGTGTGGCTGATGACATCACTCAGTCTCCCTGGGGTGGGTGAGGGGAGAGACCCTCGGGCGGGCCATCTGGGCAGCAGTCCAGCCTGGCCTCCACTCTGGCCCAGATGGGAGGTGGACGGCAGGGGCTGCAGGAGCTCAGGGCCAGCCTCTTGGGGAAGGGCCACAGCCCCTGCATGGGGGTCCTCAGGCAGGCCCCAGACCTCCCCAGACCTTCCGACAGGCCCTGGTACACCCCATGTTACCCTTGTAGACACGGCGGGTGACCTTGGTGACAGGACTCCGCTCCCCCTGGGGACAAGTGGACGGACGCACATGGGACGGGCTGGCCAACCCAGCTTTCGGCCCGTGGCCCCCACAACCTACGGAGCTCCAGCTTTGGGTTTGCCCCACTCCACTCCATCTCTTGCTGCTACCTCACAGGCTTTCCTGGTGCTGCTGTCAGCATCAAAAACAACAGGTGACCCTGGCAGACCACCCCAGTCCCCGCGTCCTGGCCCAGTGTGCGTTCCAGCCTACGCAGCCCCCGGCGCCTATCAGTCCCAGAGAGAAGCCTATTCCCTCATCACCATCCCCCGCGGAGACAGAGCACCCACGTGGCGCCCACGTTCTCCCTGGAATAAGCCACGACAGACCCTAAAAAAGGGTGAGGTTGCCTTGCAAAACTCCAATATCCCCAAAGGCGGTGGCTCCACAGGATTCTCTTAGTGTGGTAAAATACACATAATGTAACATTTACCATCTTAACCATTATAAGTCCACAATTCAGGGGCATCGAGCACATCCACGCTGCCGTGCAGCCGTCCCCCCTGTCCGGCTCCAGAACGTTCCATCCCCCACACAGAGACCCCGTCCCCGTGACGCACGGACCCCCCCCCGCCCCCCAGCCCTGACCCCACCGTCTACCCTCTGTGTCTGTGAGTCTGACGACTCGGGGACCTCGTGGGAGTGGGGTCCCCATGTGTGTCCTTCCGTGTCTGGCTCGTGTCCTCGGGGCTCATCCCTGTGGGGGCAGGGGTCCTTCCTTCCTCTCCGAGCCTAAATAATATTCCATAGTATGGATGGACCACCATTTGCAATCAGGTCATCCCTTGGTGGACTTCCATGGTTTAGCTCCTGGGAAGGATGCTGCTGTGAACACAGGGGTGCAGACACCCTTTCGAGTCCCGGCTTCCGATTCTCTTGGGCACAGACAGAGGAGTGGGATTGCTGGGTCGTGTGGTGATTCCACATTTCATGTTTTGAGGAATGTCCACACTGTGCTCGACAGCAGTTGCCCCATCTTCCTCCTCACGCCCGTGCACGAGGGCTCCCGTCTCCCCACGTCCTGGCCCAGACCTGCTGCTTTCTGTTTAATACAGATAGGTACCCTAACAGGAGTGAAGTGGTCCCATAGGATTTTTGAAATAACGTATTTCTTAGAAAAGACATCTTGGTGTCCCTGCCTCATCGGTACCGAGCTGCTGAGGGCCCCCACTTCTTCTCCAGCTCCCAGAGAAACAACATTTCCCAGCCCTGCTTGCCGGTGGGTCCCCGTCATCAGTTCCAGCCCGGGCCTTCCCGTACGCCCACTCCTTCTGCTCCTCCCCTGCCCCCACCCCGGTTGAGCGAGGCCAGGGTACCCCACAGCACATGCTGTTGTGGCCAGGCTGCTGGAGGGAAGGAGTCACAGACCCTGAAACACTGTGTGGTGCACGGCCCCGTCGTCAGACAGAAGAGTGAGTGACATGATCCAGAAACCACTCGGACTCTGCTAAGCACATATACATATATGCACATACATGCTCAGGAGCACACGAGCTATGCACACAGTGGCCCAGCTCCCAGTGGAAGCTGGTGCCCAGGTGAGGACCTGGTGGGCAGGAACAGCCCCTCCCTGGGCCAGCCCTACGCTCTGCTCTGGTGGCGGGGGAGGGGCAGGGCTGTTGAGAAGGTGTCAGCCATGCAGGACGTGGAAGGCCAGCTCAGGGCCCCGGGAGAGCCCAGCCTCACACCCGCCTCACTGACCCTGCCTCGCCCAGGCCTCTCCTTGCAGCCTGGCTCCCAGGGCCCGTAAGGGAGGTCGGGAGTGGCACCAGGGATGGGCACGCCAGCGTGTGGGCCCCCGGGGGTGGCTTAGCCGTGACTCCCTAGGTCAATGTATCAGCCCAGCCGCTGGTCCGTCAGCCAGATGGTCGCTTCAGCAGGGAGAGAAAAACCTGACACGCCATTTCAAACCGATTTCACGGCAGGCCTCTGGAGAGCCCCAGCGAGCTCCCGACAATCCGATCTGTTGTGAATAAATATGACAAAATTGCCAATTACAGGAGGGAGGCCTCAATGTCGGGCAGCCGGACTGGCTGTGCTCAGGAGCTGACGCACAGGGCGCCACGTCCAGAGGAAGGGTAGCTGGGCCGGGGCAAACGATGCACCAGGGGCTAGGGGCCCTGCCACCCTGGACAGAGGGTCCTCACTGTCCCACAGCCCAGCTCTGGCTACTGCCTTCGGCCCACACTCCCCACAGCCAACACTTGGCCCTGCCTATCCTCTGTTGCCTGCAGGGGCTGCACAGAAGGCCCTGGACAGGGCAGTGGCTCCCCTAGGAAGGGGACGAGGACGAGTGGGGGCCCATGTGTGACCTGGCCCTCAGCTCAGGAACATTGCCAGCCTGGCCTGGACAGCACCCAAGACCCGGGTGTCATGACATCACCCTCTTTCCCCAGAGCCACAGAGGAGGCCCAGAGCCGGGCAGGGACCCACCGTAGGGACCTAGTAGCCAGAGAGGAACAGAACTCAGAAGCATGTGTCTCCTCCCTCTGCTCTCGGCCCACCCGACCCACGCGACCAAAGCAGGCCCCTCTCTCACCCCGCCGCAGCACCTCCGTGCTGAGCGGGAGGGCAGTCCCACGTCAGAACCCAGATCTGCCCTGCCACGTGACCCTGGGCCGACCCTGCTGTGTTGAAATTGGTACCAGGATTTGTTTTAATCCGTTATGGTAAGCCAGCAGACACGAGACAACTGCTTTGAAAAGAGTCATTTTTTTATTTGCCCAGAGGAGGGGGCGCCACGCAGGGCCACCCAGGGAAGCGCGGGTTGCTCAGGAAGCAGAAGGAGCAGTGGGCAGGGCATGGCCCAGAGCCTCTATTGTGGTTTTCATGGGAGGGAAGGGGTGAGACAGAGTCAGCAGCTGAGCAGGCTTAGGGGCTGGGTAGTTTGAAGAATCTTGGCGGGCTCTGGGCCATAGGGTGGCTGGTTCTTATCCAGCACCTGGCCCTGGTGATTTAGGGCTGGGAAATATTGGGCTGGGGTGTGAGAACCTGACAGAGGAGGGGCTGGGGTGTAGGCTTGGACTGGTTGGTTTATATGGGACAGACACACTTGCAGGGGAGAGTCTGCTACCTCTAAGATTGGCCAGGCTAGGGAGGGCACTTTCTCCCTGGCCAGCAAGGGCCCTGACCTATCAAAGCATCATAAAATACAAAAAATAAAAAACATGGTTAATATACCTGCCCCTCTCCAGGTCTCAACTTCCATCTGTAAAATAGGAAGTTGGAGCAGGTGAGCCCCCAACTCAGCTCCAGTCATCTGCATCCCTAGGACTTCTGCCCCAGTGCCCTTTGTGCCCTGTGCTGCTGGCCTGAACCCACACCTCTATGGGGGGGCCATGGCTGGGCTGTCCCCTGTTTCTTTTCCCTCTGCTGGTGGGCAAGCAGGCTCCAGCCACACAGACCCCAGTCCTACCTCCTTACAGCTTCCCACGGGCCTTGGTCCAGCCCAGGCACTGGAACCTTATGGATTGGGTTACAAATCAGCCCTACCCCTTACCAGCCAAATGATCAAATAGGCAGGATAGTACCCACCACCAAAATAGTTTGCCTGAAAGACTTAGCACAGTCCTGGTGCACAGTGAGTGCTGAATAAATTATAGCTGTTCTCACTCTGATCACAATCATCACTGTCACCATCATCATCATCACCTTCATCATCATCACCTTCATCATCATCACCATCCTTATCTTCATCATCATCATCATCACCACCTTCATCATCACCATCACCACCTTCATCATCACCATCATCACCTTCATCACCATCATCACCTTCATCATCACCTTCATCACCATCATCTATCATCATCACCTTCATCACCCTCATCATCACCACCTTCATCATCACCATCACCTTCATCACCACCATCATCATTACCATCATCACCATCACCACCACCATCATCACCATCATCATCATCATCATCACCATCAACACCACCACCATCATCATCATCACCATCATCACCACCACCATCATCATCATCACCATCATCACCACCACCATCATCATCACCATCATCACCACCACCATCATCATCATCACCATCATCACCACCACCATCATCATCACCACCATCACCATCATCATCATCATAATCACCATCATCATCACCACCATCACCATCATCACCATCATCACCATCACCATCATCATCATCACCACCATCACCATCATCATCATCACCATCATCATCATCACCTTCATCATCATTGCCAGACAGCCCTTGTGAGGGTGGGAATGGTCATGCCCCCACATGAGGTGAGGGCCCCGTCCCATCTCCTCCCTATCACAGGGCCAGAGTAATCTTCTTCCTAGGTAAACATTTGGAAAATCCAGAAAAGCACAAAGAAAAAATAAAACTTACCCAGAATCCCACCCTCCTGCAATAAACTCTAAATATTTTAAATTAGCAAAGTGATATAATACTTTATAGAAAAGTCAAAAACGGGGAAAAAAGAATAGTCACTATCTGTGTCCCCACCTCACTACCACACTGTCCGTATGCCGCTCCGCATCCTTCCAGGCATTTTCCTGATGCATATGTTTTTTACATCATTACACCCTTAATGTACACATAATTCTATATGCTGCTTTCCCTTAACGTGACATAGTGGATGTGTTTGCATATTACCACCCGGTGTTCATAATTATTACTTTTAATGACTGCCTAGTATTCCACTGAGTGTGTGTACTATAATTTACTAAACTGCTCCCCAATTGTTGGACATTTCAGCTGCTTCCAATTTTTTTTTGTCATTAAAAATAATGTTGCAATGAATATCTTTGGGCCTGACACTCTTGCCATATTTTGGATAATTTCCTTAGAAGAACATCCCAGAGGTGGCATTACTAGGTCAAAGGCACTGAACATTTCCGCAGTGCTTACTTCACACTGCCAAATTACTTTCCAGGGCTGGCTTGGCTTCCAGCACCCCCTGGCAATGGGCCCCCCAGTTCACTGTGCCTCTGGGGACTTGTGGTTTCAAGGACTTGTCTGCTAAGCAGCAGGTGCAGCCCTAGGATATCAGGGTCTAACCCCAACACGGGGCCCCACCAAACACTATCCAACCCATTTTGGCTCTTACTATGTGCCTGGATCAAACAGTGAACAAGGTGGTCACAGGCCTGGAGTTTATGGTGGAGCTGGGGAGGGGGCAACAACATTCAGGGCCCTTGGGATGTGTCAGGAGAGGGGGTCTCAGAGGACGTCTGTGTGTCGACAGTTTCTGGCTTTATGTTTGCAGCCCCTCCAAAGCTCATCTACAGCCAGTGGCTCAGCGTCTCCACCTGGACGTGTGTTGGATATCCTGGGCTCCCAAGGACCAGCTGATGCTTGGATCAGGCCCTAATGCTCCCCCTGCCTTTGCTCCTGCACCCATGTCCCCACCCACCTGGCTGCTCAGGCCAGAACTCTGGAAGATATCCTGAGCAAGGCCTGTCAGCTCTACCTGCTTCTCTCATCACCCCAGCCTAAGCTGCTGACCTCCTGCACCTGGATGCCTCCAGCACCCTCCCCACTTGTCTCCTTGCTTCTGGATGCCTTCTCCTTGCAACAATGTGGTAAGCATTTGAATTGAGGCATTCCTATGACTGACATCCCCCAATATTTCCCACTGAACTCAGAAGACAGTCCCCACTTCTCACCTCTAGCCCTTGATGGCCTAGCCCACCTGGCTTCATGCCCTCTCCCCTCTGCCCAGGACTTCCAGCTGCTTTGACCTTCTGTTTGCTCTTTGCATATGATGGTTCCTCCCAGCCTCCCAGCCTTTACCCTACTGTTCCTCTGCCTGTGATGCCCCCTCAAACCCTACGTGATTGCCTCTGCTTCATCCTTCATGTCTCAGCTTAAATGACACCTCTCTGAGGAATCTTCCCTGGCCACCTGAGTAAATGTCCTCTTCCCCTGATATCCCATCAATACTTAGTCCCTTCCTTCATGTATAATTCATAGATTTCTTTCCCTGTTTGCTTGCTTTTCTCCCCCATTGGCATATGAGCTCCATGAGGTCAGGGGCTTTGTCTGTTTTGCCCATTATTGAACAATGAACCAGCACAATGCCATGCATTTAAGGTGCTCAGTAAATGGCAGAGGGAGGGAGGGAGGGAAGGAGGGAAGGAAGGAAAGATGGATGGATGGGTAGATGGGGATGGGTGGATGGATGGGTGGAAAGATGGATGAATGGATGGATGGATGGATAGATGGATGGATGAGTGGGTGGGTGGATGGGTGGGTGTGGATGGGTGGATGGGGGATGGGGATGGGTGGATGGATGGATGGATGGATAGATGGGTACATAGATAGATGGGGATGGGTGGATGGATGGGAGTGGATGGATGAATGGGTGGATGGATGGGTGGATGGATGGATCAGTGGATGGATGGATGGATGGATGAATGGGTAGATGGATGGGTAGATGGGGATGGGTAGATGGGTGGATGGGTAGATGGGGATGGGTGGATGGGTGGGTGGATGGGTGAATGGATGGATGGATGGATGGGTGGATGGGTAGATGGGGATGGGTGGATGGATGGATGGGCCAATGAATGAAATTAGAGTTTGTATAAAAAACTGAAAGGAAATAAGGAGGAGAAGGAAATTAGGGGTGTGTCACTCCAGGAGCTGAGGAAGGTTTTGTTCCAGGAAGGAGACTAGGACACAGGGCCTACCTGTCAGGCCTGGCTGGTGTCTGACACCCCCGAAGGAGACACACAGGGATTGGTTTGCCCAGAGTCCCACCCAGGGGCTGAAAGCTCAGCCTCTCATTTTAAAATTGTTTTATTTTTTAACTTTTTATTTTGAAATAATTTCAGACTTGCAAAAATGTTGCAAAATAGTGCACCATCTTCCAGTCTGCCCTCAGCCAGCTTCCCCAATGTCACATCTTCTAGAACCAGTCGTGTGCGTGTAAGCCAGTTCTCAAAAAAGGCCCTGCTTTGTGCCCTTCACTGATTTTCATGGTGTGAATACTCCCACTATAGCCAATTTCAATAATTTCCAACTGGCTTGCAAAACTCCTGAATATGTAACATTGGCTCTTGCAAGACTGTATGAGCTCGCTCTGGCACACCATGGTATAAAGAATAAACATGGATTCTTATGTCCTCGGTTGTCCTCTTGACGTCCGTGTCCTGTCCCGGGCCTCACGCTGCATAGCAGCCCTGTTTCCTTCGTCACCTTCATTCTGGGGCACTTCAGTCTTTGTCTTTCGAGATAGGCACATCTTCTCCAGTGCAGAACACCCCTCGTGACTGAGTGCGACCTTGGCAGGAACATCACAGCAGTGACGCTGTGTCCCCCCAGGGCCCCACGTCAGGAGAACACGGGGTGTCTGCCCCATCACGGGGGATGCTAACCTGACCACTGGAGGATGCCTGTTGGGTTTCTCCAGCCTAAAGTTACTATTTTTCTCTTTGTAATGAAAGTACCTTCAGCCTTAAAGAGCCCTGCCCCCTGCCCCCACAGGGACGAACGCCGAGGACATGAGCCAGACACGGAAGAACACGCACGGGGACCCCACTCCCACGAGGTCCCGGAGTTGTCAGACTCACAGACACAGAGAGTAGACGGCGGGGCCGGGGCTGGGGGAGCGGGTGGGGGTCCGTGCGTCACGGGGACAGGGTCTCCGTGTGTGGGATGGAATGTTCTGGAGCCAGACGGGGGGACGGCTGCACAGCAACATGGGTGTGCTCGGTGCCCCTGAACTGCACACTGAGAAATGGTTAAAGCGGTCAATTTAATGTCATGTATATTCTACCCCCTGCACCAGGGAAGACAAATTGAACACGTATACGGGTGGGGGGAAACACCATGGTTCCTCGTGTGTCAAACCCCCAGCCTGCAGAGCCGGCACCAATCACGGGCTGTGACACGGGCCCTGCTTCCCAGGGCAACTCCAGGCCACCCGCGTCCTTCTCACACTCAAAGCCGAGCTGCTTTACCTGCGAAGACGCAACCGGCGATGGTGACGCAGGAGGTAGTGGTGTGCAGGGCGGCCATCCGCTGCGGGCTCACCGTGCCAGGCTCTCTCCACCCCCCGGCAGATGGACAGCGAGCTCCAAGCTCCCGGTGCCTTGCCGGGGTCACACAGCGCCCCAAGGGGAGGGGTTCAAAGGAAGCCAGGCCCCTGTGTCCTTGGTAGGTTGGCTGCTCTGGCCTTGGCCTGGGGCCCAGACTTGGGCCAGCATTTCCAAAGAAGCCGTAGATATCCTCCGGCTGGAAGGAGGAGGAAGGAGGGAGCAGAGGGACCTCTGGAGGGTGACCCCACGGGCTCCCTCCTCACCCCCACAGGCTCTGCTCCACCCGGGACACGGCCCCATCTCAGGGGGCCGCCCGAGGCCTCAGGGCCCCACCAGGGCCACACACACCCCACCAGGTGGGCTGTTCGCCCGGCATGTCCATGGTGGCTGGCACGGCCCAGCCCAGCCCGATCCCTTCCCCTTGTCCAAACTTTCCAGAAAGTGTTCTTAGAATCCCTCCAGCGTTCTCCAGTATTCAGGACAATGGCCTGGACAGATAGACAGACAGATGGGCCCGTGGCCCTTCTCTCTTCCATCCTGAGTCTTCACGCCCCTGCCTGGGTTCTCCAGAGCTCCGTCTCAGTTCTCCCAGACCTTCACACCAACCCTGTGGCTGTCCATCAGGGCCGGATGAAGCCTATCCTGAAGGCGGAGCCGGTGGCCAGGTGATGGAAGGCTCCCGACCCTTGCCCCTCCCTGAAGGCCACTGATGTCCCCTGGGGACCTGGCGGGAAACTCCATCTGTGACAAGCGTGACAAGCACAACGCACCTTGTATGCTCATCTGGACCTGGCCTGGGCCTCGGGTCCTAGCTTACCTGTCTCCCCACAGCCCCCAGGCGAGGAGGAAGACGGCGCAGCCTGGAATCCCAGAGGAGAAACTGAGGCCCAGAGGGGCAAAGCCACTTACCCAGTGAGTTGATGGCAGGGCCAAACAGCCCAGCTCTGGACCCCGCCCGGGGTCCTCCCTCTGGGCTGCTGGGGCCATGCCGTGGGGGGGTCCCCAGGGGAGTGATTGGAGAGACCCCCAGAATCCGGGCGGGAGGCACCGTGAGGGTGCCCAGACATGGAGCCCATCATACAGACACTCAGGAGCTCCAAGCTCAGAGTGGGCAGAGGACACGGGCCCCCAGCTCCCTCCCCCAGGCGGGGCCTCACCACTGCAGCTGGGCCACATGTGCTCAGACGCCCGGGGACTCGAAATATCAGTTGTCAGTGGCCAGAGGGCTGGCGGGCTGGGGGCGGGCTGGGTCATCCGTTTGTTCATGAGAACTTCCCGTGGCTGGCCTTCTCACCTGCCTCTGTCGTCCTCCCCCAGCCCCCACCCCCTGCACCTGACCCCACCGCACCCACCCCTCAGCTGGCCAGAAACCTTATCCACCCAGCCCGGGAGCTGCCTCCTGGCCGTGGGGGATGGGCTTGCGGCAGGGAGGGGTGCATGGGCCCCCAGCAGAGGGGCCCGGGCTGGGAGCAGGAGGCTGGCTTGTGCCTTGGCTCCATGTGACCTTGAAATGCCCCCAACCCTCTCCGGGCCACAGTTCTCCCATCTGAAAAACAAGGATGTGGCCCCATGGTCTGCCGTTCAGGCAAGCACCTGCAGGCTGCCTGGAGTTTGGGTCCCAGAGGGGTCACTCTCTCCTTAACTGAGATCCCAGGCAAATCCCTCCTTTCCCCGAGCCTCGGTCTCCCCATCTATTAAATGGGACAGAGTCCTTTCCTGGGCCTCGATGGAGCCACGAGACCCTGGTTTGCAAACTTCTAGGGGGGCCCTCCCTGGCCTGGCTTCCACCCACAGCCCCCACTGGGTGCAGAGCTCCTGCCTTGCACGGGGGCTTCTGACCTGGATTTCCCGCCAGGCTCCCCAGCCCCCATCTCCATGCCAACGTGTCACCTGACCTGCACAGCGCTCCCCAGAGCCCCTCCCCACAGCACCCCCCCTTCTCTGTTCTGAGGCCTCCCGCCCACCTGCTGAGCTCACATGAAACCCGCAGTGTGTTTTTTTTGGGGGGGGTTGCTAATCTGCTGGAACAGGGGCCTCTCAACCAGCCTGGGGGGCTGCCAGTTCTCACCGCAGCCAGAGTCAGGGGTCAAGAAGGTGAGGACAGGGAGGGTGCTGGGACCCTGCCGGGGCTGGGAGCAGGGGTCTGGGGGCCCCGACTGCCGAGGCTCTGCCTGTGTGTGCCCAGCACTGTGCATGGGGCTGCCAGGCACCCCATCCCCCTGGGGGAGCCCCAAAACCTCCAGGCTCCGGGCCCATCTCCATCTGCCTCCAGCGGGCCTTGCATTCTTCCCAGGACAGGCTGCTCAGCACCTGGCCTAGCAGGCTGTCCTCATCACCCTCCAAAGGAGCCGGCTAAGGGGCACTGCGCCCAGGGGCAGACATCTAGGAGGGTTCCCCACCTGCCCGCCCAGGGGCCCCCTCCATTCCCCTCTCTCTCTTGGCCCCTGTGGCCTCCACACACCACATCCACGGACCTGAGTGGAGGAGCTCAGCCTGAATGTGTGGGATTTGTGTCTACATCTGGGCTGCACAGAGGGCTTATCTCCCAACCTCCTTCCTGCCGAGGCCCGTGCTAGACACGCCACCAGAGGGGCAGCGTCTGGGCTGCAGTGGTGGGGGTCCCGTAGCCTCTCAGGGAGCTGAGATGCCCAGGGCATCAGGCCACATGAGCAACGAGGGCGGGGGAGGATGGGGCCCCGAAGTATTGGGGCAGGGTCCCGACCGTCAGCGCACCCTGGGGCCTGGCTAGCCCAGGTCGGGCCAGGCCAAAGAGGGGACCCACGGACATGGGCGGGAGGGCCAGCAGGGTCCCTGAGTAGAAGCCCAGCCCCATGCTGCCCCACTGCGGGGTCTTGGCCATCCCCAAACTCCTGTTTCCTCATCTGTGCAATGGAGCTGGTGAGCTTCCTAGGCTGACGGGAGGGATGACAGAGGTCACGCTTTGGAAAGCTCTTTACAGACTGTGGAGTGCAGAATGTGTGTGGTTAGGGCTCTTGCCTGGCAAGGCGAGGTGCTCACCTCCCGCACGTCTGCCCAGACCCCACGTGCATTCTGGCCACTGCTGCTCGGTCAGCTCCCCCAGCCTCCCCCCACAGCACAGGCCTTCCCTCTCCTGGGCTCGGGCCAACAAAGGGCCCGGGCTCCTCCAGAGCTCCCCAGGCTGGTCTCCCAAGGCTCCTCTGGCTCTTGCATCCCTTTCCTGTTCTCGCTGACCTGCCTGGGGGCCAGGGCATTCCCCCAGCTGGACTCCCACCCCTCCAAGGGGTCTGGCCCTGTGCTGGGCCCACAGGCCCCAGCGCAGATGGGGGAGGCAGGCTCCTCGCAGACAGAGCACCTCCTACACAGTCTTGTGCCCACCATGACACGGGGAAGGCCAGCAGCCCGTGGGGGTTCCTCTGACCAAGGGGCTGAGGGATCAGAGCAGCCTTTCTGGAGAAGGTGGCCTCTGAGCTGAGCTCCAGAGGAGTGGAGGGCATGGGCCACCATCGGATCCTGGGTGCCACGAGGAGAGGGACCTGGCCGTCCCTGACTCAGGGCCCAGCTGCCCTACCCCCATTCAGACCCTCTGCCTGCACACAGCCCTGTCCTCCTGCTTTCAGAAGGTGTGTCCCCTGGTTGAGTTAGATTGGGTTGATCATAGACCAGGTTTATTAAACAGGACAGGGCATTCCCACCTGCTGTGTGCTTGGGTCTGTTTCCCCATCAGAACCACCCAACCCCAAGTTCTCGTGCTGGCCATTAGAATTCTACAGGCACAAATGGGGTGCTGGCCCAAGACAGGGCGCTCCCCACCCTCACCCCCAGGGCGCCCCTCCCCCGGCACCCTCGCCTTGGCCTCTCCCACACTCACTTGGACTGGCCGGGGAGCCACCTGCTCATCCCCAAGACCCGGCTTCTCTGCCCAAGGTTCATGGGATCCTGTGTCCCAGAACTCGGCGTGGTCCAAGGGCCTCACCTAGGACGGCCGCTCGAGGCTGGAGTGCAGCGTCCGACCAGCTGTGAACTTTGTGGACCCCTGAAGCTCAGTTTCCTCCTCTACGAAATGGGGACAAGAGTAGTACCTGTCTCCCAGGACTGTGGGGAGGGCTCGGGGACACCTCCCATTCAAAGCCTTCATCCTGTTCGGACCGTGGCTCTGTAAGGGCTCCCAGCCCTGGGCTGTGGCGGCAAGCATGACATGCCCATATACGACCTGAGAACCACCTCCAGGCAGCCCACCTTCCTGCATCTTCCACACCCACTGCCTCCATGACTTTGCTTCCCTGTAGACACGTGCCATTTTTGGCCTGACTTACGGGGCCACTCGGGGGCAGAGAACGGGGTCCCAACCACGCCAGCCAGGCACCCTGTCGCCTGTCTCCACAGCCTCCAGCAGGAGAGCTAGGGGCAGCCCTTGACACCCGGCCCCGGGGAGGCTGGTGGTGCCCGCCGGGCGGAGGCGGCAGGCGGGGGGCCCTCCCTGGGCAGCCCCGGTCCCCCAGGTCCCCCACGCTATTTCATGCCACGCCACCTCATAGGTGTGTTTTCACAGCCCTCGCCACCGCTGGGAGGTTTTGCATCAGCTTCCAGGGAGGATGACAATCTCACGATACGGAGAATGGGCTGGTGACGGCTAATTGATTTTACAGCGGTACCGAAGGACAGACAATGAAAGTGCCATCAATTTAATCCACTATTTAATGGCTCCAATTTAGCCTCTGTAAATGCTCACTAAACTAATTTCTCTGGGTTCAGCAATCTGAAAAGCTATCATATCTCTAATCTCCTTCAATATATTCATCTGGAAAAGGGAATTTAGCCAATTTTGATGTGCGGAGATGATCTGTTAGCACAGTGTAAATGTTTATAACACGGCAATCGAGTTCGTTTATAAGGATATGAAAAGTTTTATTGGGGAGGGCACTGGAGTGGAACCGGCGGATAATAGGCAGTTACCCAGCAGGCTCCGGGCGCCCGGGAGCGGGCAGGCATGCAGAAAAATACTCGGATTTGCTCTAATCCCAAATTGTGAGCTGAAGTTCGGCCCCGTACACAATGCGCCTGGAACTTGGCTGCACAAAGGAGTCGGTGCCGCCCCCCAGACCCCGACCCTCCCGCCAGCCCCGCACCCCCCAGCACCCGCACAAAGGCGGCGGGCGAGGGGGACGGCGGGGGACCCAGGTCCCCACTTGGGGCTCCCCTTCCTACTTCCAGAGCCCAGGGCTGGTGCTGGTCTGCCTCTTCTCCTCCCGCACTGAGACGGCAGGCGGCCGAGCCGGAGGGTCCCTCCCCGGCACTGCGGTTGGACGGGATTTATTAGAAAGAGACGGGTGGCCAGCTGCCCTCCATCTTTGCTGAGGACAGGGCAGGAGGAAGCAAGCTTAAATTACCGAGCAGGATTTAGGTTCGCCACAAAGAGTTTCCTCCCTAGGAGGGGTCGGGAGGCCTGTCCCCCTGGGAAGTGCCACCTCCAGCTGACCTTTCCCAGGGCGGGGCACTGGGCAAAGGCGGCCAGAGGAGGGCGGTCCCCCACGGAGGTGCTCAAGCCCCGGCTGGCCAGGAGCCCGTGTGCCACCATCCGCGGGACCCTGGGACCCGGGTGCAGAGGGTACGCCCCAAGGATGGCAGCCCTGGTCCTGGGCACTCAGTGCGTCTTGTTTATTTTTGTTTCCCAGTGGTGTGGTTGAGGCTCGATTATTCAGTGCTAACGAGCCAGCCCGACCCACACATTAAGTGTGGTTTTGGGGCATTGTTGTTTTTCTCATATCCATCCTGTTTTTAAAGAAAACACTCCCCACGGCAGCACATAAATCAGGGGGCTGGGAGTTTGGAGAAATGCCACCGGCATCCTGCAAATTTAAGAGTGACGGGGCGACTGGCGGGCAGCAGAGGGGCACGGCCCTGGGAGAGACAGCAGGAGGCAGGACGCTGCCTGGGCCTGGACACTGTCAACCCTGACGGGGCTGCCCAGAGAACCCTGAGGCCTGGGGACCCAGGTGGCCCATCTTGGGCCCAGCCCCTCCCCAGGGCCGGGCTGATGAGGACAGAAATCAATTGGCCACACGGCCGTGACGGCCTCCTCTGTCCCACCCTCAAGACGGGGGCCCTCCGGAGGGCAGGGGCCACATCTGGTCCTGGGGGCCCAGTTCCCCGATTGGGAACTCACGGCAAGCTGGGTTCGCAGGCAGATGGATGTCCACACGCTTGCTCTTGCAGGCGGCTTAGAGCAGAGGGCACCAGTCGGAGCAGGCCGCCTGGGCTGTGGTCCTGGGCAGCCTGTCCGTGTCTGGGCCCCCCTGTATCCCTCTGCCAGGCCGGGGGGGGGGCAGTGCGGAGCGGGGGGAGAAGATGCTGATCCAGCACCGCTGCTCACAGCCTGGCGCCTGGTGGACCGTGACCCCAGCCACCTCCTCAGAATCTAGCCAGTGGACACCCAGCTGGGCCTGGGCCTAGGAAGACAGCCCTGTCTGGGGACACCTGTGCTCCTCAGCCTCCCCACTGCCAAGGGCCCACCTGGCCATCCAGGTGAGGGCAGCCCAACTGGCCCTTCCAGCCTCGGCTGCGTGTCCCAGATCCTTGGCCGAGGCTGGCCTGGGGACGGGGGTGGGGGTGGGGGGCTGCTGGTGAACCGCCAACAGCAGGGACAGGGCTGCCACAGATGGAAGAGAGGTGCTCCAGCCCCACCTCTCCCCCGTGGGCAGGAAGCCCTGTGCACAGGGTCGAGGCCGTTCCCTCCCGTCTTTAGTAGCCCTGCCTGGGGCCGTACCCCGTACCCCAGGGGAAGGTCCCCCTCTCCAGCCCTCACCCTCTTGGGCTGCCTCCCAGCTCAGGGAGGAAGGGTCCACAGCTGCCCAGGTGACACACAGGTGTACTTTACGTTCCCACAGACACTAGCACACACTCAGCCCGCTAGTCAGATAGATGTCACGCCCCTAGCCACTCACCAACACACAGCACACACACCCCAATACCCAGCTGCCCACACGCCCACACCTACACACCCACACAGACCTGGAACGCAGGCCGTGTGGCTCTGGTTGGTGAGGCGGCTGTGCTGGGGGGATTTCCCCAGATAAGAGCTCCGATATCAGCTGCTCTCCCCATAGGCCTTGAAGGCCAGAAACTCAGATTCTGGTCAGAATTCACTGTGAATCACGTGTGTGACTCTAGGCAGCTCCCTTCCCCTCTGCAACCCTTTCTATGCCAGTGGATTTCCAGGCTCAATAAAGACTCCCGTTCCACATTCCACAGCGAGAGGGAGCACAGTGAAGGAGCTCATTCTCACTACAGTGTAAATGACTACCAAAGGCCCTCTCCTGTGAGGTCTGACTGGGAGCAAGGGGCAGAAGGAGGACACTGGGTCCCCTGGCCCATTGCTGGGGTCTCCGGGTAGGGAACTCTCCAGGCCTGCACTGTACCTGGCCGTATCAGGTGGGAAGGGCTCCAGGACCAAGCCCAGGTGGGGCCAGGAACTGGGGTGGTTACCTGAAGGCTGCTTTTCTGTTTGGACATGATTCTTCCCTGAGTTCTGCCTCATCTGAGTTTTATGGCAATGTCTGAGTGCAGGACAAATCTGGGAGCCCCAGGCAGCTCCAGACCCACCGGCCGCACCTTGCACTCTGGGGAGGAGAATGGTGCCCACAGCTGCAGGGAGCACCGAGGGCCCAGCCAGCCCGCACCGGGTCCAGCAGAGCAGCTGGCCGAACTCAGCTGCCTGGCACCCGGACAGTGACGTCGCACATGCAGGTTTATGATGGCAAGGAACATTCTTTCCACTGTAAATTATATTTAACATTCCACAGAACTTTATTGCGTTTTGTGTTTGGGTTTATGAAAAAATCTGTATTTAACTTCAAGCCCTGGTAAACATCTTTGCTTATGTTGTTATGCGATTTCTTATTTGAGTATTTCGATTTAATTTCACAGTCCATATACCTTAAAGTTTTGGCTTTACCCCTCCCTTCCCCACTCACTCACAGATGCCAGCCCCGCCTTGCCCACCCTAAGGTGGCTCTTTGGTGGCACCCAGAGAGGCCTGGCCCGGCCCTGTCCGTGGACCCCGCCATCCCCGGGTCTGGACCATGAGCAGCCCACCGCCCCCAGGCAGAGTGTCTGGACGTCTCCTGGGCGTCCAGGCATCCGGTAGGAGAAGGAACAGCAGAAAGAGTAGGGAGGGAGCCAGGAGGCTGGGTTTGGTCCACGCCTGACCCTGACTCCCTGTGACTGTCTCCACGGCCTTGGAGGGGAGGGACGGGCTGGAGGACACATTTCTGCAGGGCCCGCAGCCCCAGCCCTTGTGGTCTCGGCCATGCTGGTGGGGGCGGGGCAGGAAGAGGAGAGAGAGGCCCAGAGGAGCCCGGCTGCCCAGGACTAGCACCTCCAGAGGGCAGCTCCCATGGGCTAGCGGGAGGCTTCCAGCCAGGTCTGGCTGTGCGGCCATGGGCAGGTTCTGCCCCTCTCCGGGCCTCCACCTGCTCCAGGGGAGGAAGGATCAGACCATCTTCGGGCCAGCTTTGCTGAGGCCAACACCTCACCCCAGCCATTCCAAGTCTTGAGGGGCGGGTGGGGACTCTTTGGGAAGAGGTTAAGACCCAGGAGCCTCTCTGCCCAGGGCTGGCCTGGCCACGGCCTCCCTTCTGTCATCAAGCTGAGGGGACAGGGAAGGCTCTCCCGGTCCAGGCTCATGGGTCAGCACCGCGCTTACATCGTCTGCTCTCTGCCTGAACATGAGAATCTTGTCGTGGGGCTTTTGTGGTTCAAAGAACCCCGGCTAAGGTAAGGACACACACGGCCACCTGTCCACGCTGCCCCAGCAAGGACCACCCCGGGCGGAGGCCCTCCCAGGGCCGGGACCACAGCAGCCGAGCAGCCCGCCCCTTCCTGGGGATCCTGAGGCCAGGAGCTGCCACGCAGGCTCCACATGGCTCTCCAGGAGGGAAGGAGGCAGGTGGGGGCCTTGGGTGTCCCCAGGGTTCATACCTGAGGCCCGGAGCAGTCCCTTCACTTGCCACAGCTCGCCCTTCCCCCCCCGCCCGACCCCATGCCGCGGTTCTTCCCCGTGGACCTCCCAGGGGTCCCCCCAGAGCCCGCACTGCTCTCGTGTGCCCCGGACACAGGCTGTGACTCAGGCTCACAGGTGGCCCCAGCTGTCCGTCCATCTTTTGAGACCTGGATCAAGAAAGCCAGAGGGCCCCAGGTCCAGCCACCCCAGGTGTCCCCTGTGTTCCCCGCTGGGCTGTGCAGGAGGGCAGGCCTCCCGTGCCCTGCTGGTCCCCAGGCAATGCTCAAGGACCGTTCTCCAAATGCCTAAAGAGAAGAACGGCGGCTGGAGAGGTGGATGGCCAGTGGGCCCAGCTTTGGGGACGCCTGGGCCCCAACAGCCTCCAGTGGCAAATAATAAGCAACCTTCTGCTGCAGACAGCGCTAATCGACCCCGTTACCCTTTCTCAGACAGGACCACAGACTCCTTCTTGACACAGGGCCCCAGGAAGCCGTTCTCCATCAGAAATGGCAGAGGAAATGAAATGTCTTTGCTGGCTCTGGACCCAGTCACCGTGCAGGTCCTACTGAGGTCTCTCTGCGGGCGGCCAGAGTGGCTCATGGCCCATCACCAGCAACCCCGTGTGTCCTGCCTGTCAAAGCACCCTGGGCGCCAGCCCCCTGGACAGACCCCACATACAGCGAGTGGGAAGAGGGAGGAGGAGGTGGATACCCGCCCCAGTGACGCTCCCCGACACCAGCCCCCCAGGATGCTCTGGCCCGCACCACACTTCAGTCCCATCATTCCCCGAAAGATTTGAAACACTCAGTAAGAGAGACATGACGCTCAATGGAGTGAATACGGAGAGAAGCTGGAGGTCAGGGCAGTGTTGAGAAGCGCACACCATGGGTAAAACAGGCTGTGATTGGAGTCTGAGCTTCCTATGGGCCAAGGCAAAAACAGTAACACCCGTGAGGGAAAAATAAGCCAGGCCTCCAGGAGGATCGTGGCTATCCCATTCAGGAGGCCCGAGAAGCTTCCGGCCCTTGCATTACAAGGTGGATTTCTGGAGACGCTCGGGCAGCCTCTGGAGGCTGCCTGGTGCCGTGGAGGGGACGTTTGCTCCGTGGTCTCAGTCTCCCCATCCGGGAACTGGGAAGGGCTTCCTGCCCTGTGTCGGCTGCCTGGAGGCCCTGGCGAGGTGCCCAGCTTCCCCAGCTGCTGGAGGCCGGCTGTGCAGCCCTGGCCCGGGAAGGCTGCCGCTCGCCTGCCGCGAGGCATGATCGCTGCGCGTGTAACTCAGCATCATTGTTTCATCAGTCACAAAATCCAAATGGAAAAACAGAGACATAAATACGCTCGCCCAGGGGGCCGCTGGACCGTGCATGGGCCCAGAGGAGGTAAGTGTGGGCGTCGCTCAGAGGTGGGAATTGCAGGCCCCTGGGGCCGGCGTGTGGCGACCTGGGTCAGAGGCTGAGCCCCGGGCCGGCTGGGGCCCTGGGGGCCGGGACAGGTGACAAGGGGTTGGCCTCGCCCCGAGCAGCCAGCCCCGCAGGACAAAGCCTGGAGGGGCGGCGGGGGGCACCGCGGGGCCTCTGCTCTGTCTTCACAGACTTCCTCACTCCCCAGGTGGCCCAGCGAAAATCCATGGCCTGAAAAACCAATTCGGATTTCATGGCCAGCCGGAGCGCAGGCCGGACAAAGGGGTGGGCAGCCCCCCGGTGTGTAGGGGGGGAGGCTGGGCTCGATGCAGAGGCGCTGTGGCCGGCAGTGACACCCGGCAAAGGGGGCTCCAGGGATGTGTGGGGGCGATGTCCTGAAGGCGGGCAGCCTGGGCAACCCCCACAAGCTTCCTCCTGGCCTCAGTTTCCCCGCCTGCCCAACAGCGGTCACGGCCCGCGCGTCTGGCTGGTGTGATGGGGACAGGCACCTCCAGCTGTGCAAACGGTCCGGTGGGGGGAGGAGGCCTGCCGGCGCGGCCCGCGGTAACCGTGACGACGCGGCAGTGAAGGGTGGCGGCTGTTCCTGGACCGGGGCTGTGTGTTTGCCGCGGTTCTGTGACACCCGCACCCTGCCAGACTTGCTTGCAAACGGCATTTTGTTAGCCAGCGCGAGTGCGTTCCCACGCGCACCAACCTCTGCTCTCCATGCCTGCCAACCTCAAGGGTGGCACCGCGGCTTCCAAAATCTCATTACCGCCACCGTTCCCCGTCCTCCGCGGCCCCCTCCTCGGCTGCCCCCCTCTCTCCTTTTGGAGGATAAATTTCTGTAGCAGCCAATTACAGCCGTTTGATGTGCGTAATGATGAAGCCGTGGAAATTGGAATTGACACCTCGGAGGATCGCGGAGGGGGGAGCCACACCGTGCATGGACCCAGCGTTTTCCCCGGCTCTTCTCCCATTGACAAGGACTGCTGGGGCCGGGGGCCGGGGCGCGGCCGCGGGCGGGGGCTCGGGGCAGCCCCGCGCCTGCTCCTAAGCACCGATCAATTACAGCGCAGACAAGCCAGTGTCACATGTGATTCACAATGTCAATTTCATGCTCGTGGTAACCATTTAAGAAAGAGCCGGGCTGGTTTTACATTTGATAAGAAATCAGCAGCGTTTGTGTTTGTAAAAAGACGGATCACAGAGTGTGACAGGTCCCAGAGATTGCCAGCCAGCGTCGACGGCCCGTCTGGAGTCTGTCAGGGACCCGCAAGTATTTATTTCAAATGGGTCCCCCCCGCCACCCCCCTCAAGCCGGGACGTGAAAATAAACTGTCAGTCTCTATTTACAGCTGTACAAGCCGGAAATACAGAGGATTTTAGGTTAAATTGTCAGTTAACAGAATTCAAAATAGAAAAAAGAAATGGGCCTCGCAGCTTTTATTGCACACTTTGATAGGGAAAGTCATTTCTGTGTTTGGAGGGTGGAAGGAGCCCGCAGAGGCAGGCCAGGCAGGGCCTAACGACCCCGCGCAGAGGACCGCGTAGCATTAGGCAGAATTAGGGCAATATTAGGTCTCATTAGATGGAGACAGAACCCTAATGGAGCTGTGTCCTGGGCCTCGCCCCGCTCCTGGCCACTCTGCAGAGTGAGTGTCTTTAGGAGCTGGGGCACGCGGCCAACCTGGCCAGGACGCCATCCTTGGGTGCACTTGGCTTCTGCCAAAGAGCTGGGAGCTGCTGGGGGCTCCCTCCTGCCCTTGGCTCTCCAGGACTCAGGTTTGGACCGGAGCTGGTGGGTTCTGCCCCGGCGCACGAGAGAAGAGCCCCTACTCCGCCCCCTCTGCCCCAGGTGGGTGTGGGGCATTCTGCTAGATGTCCAAGCCTGCAGGGACAGGAGGGCCTCGCCTCAGCTCGGGCCCGCAGAGGCTCGGGGAAGGCCCTGCATGCCCCGCTCCTTGCACAAGGGAAGGACACCCGGGTCTTGGGGCCGTGCACACAGGACCCGTGGTCCAGGAGCCAGCACCACCATCGCCCTATTTACTTGCCGGAGCCACAACTGGCTGGATGTGGGTGTAGAGGGACCCGGCATGGCCCTGGCAGGGGGACAAGGATGCAGGCTTCCCTTGGCATCTCCAGGGCAACCAGCGGACAGGCCGTCTGGCTTCTCTGGTTTCTAGGCACCCATGCTCCTTGTTGAGAGCCTGGCGGGCGCGGGGCTGCAGGCCCCCGGGAGGCTGACAGAGCACAGGGTGGAGGCGTTGCTGGAAAGGGAGGAACACAGGGAGGGCCTGGAGAGGGGCCTGGGCTTGGGGCCTCAATCTCCTCATCTGTCAAACGGGGGACGAGATGTCCTATTTCACAGGTTGACTGAGGATGGAAGGGACTCCTGGCAGCAGCCGGAGGACACTCGGTGCTGAGAAGAGGAGCCTCCAGCACACTGGGACCCTGAGCCCTTCCCTCACAGCTCTGTGCTTGGACCTCTGCCTGCCCAAGGAAGGGGGTGAGGCTTGGGCTGTGGATGGCAGGGGCTTGGTCCCATCTTTCTGTTGGCAGGAGGCCCCCTCCCGAGCCCCTGCTGGGAGTCAGATGGCTTCACCCCGGAGAGAGCCTCTTTCAGGGTCCTCGGGGTGAAGGGAGCCCTGAGAACTCAGGGTGGCCACCATGTCAATGGCTCGTGGACCCCGCTGTCCTACGAGGCCCCCAGGAGAGCCCTGCACAGACCTGCCCATGTTCCAGAGGAGCCTTTCTGTCTGGACAGTGTGGCTTTCACTCAGCAGTGGGGGCCAGCACCGTGGGAAGGAAGCTGCCCCGGGCACCCTGGGGACCCTGCCCACTGGGGTGGTGGGTGGCACATACACAGAGACCCCCCACCTGGTTCCTCTGGGGCCCCGGATGTTCAAATGGGGCCACGGGCCATCCCGCACCTGGGCGGCCCAGCGGCCCCGAGTGTTTCACAGAATCCCCCATGTGCCTGGCAGAGTCAAGTGCACGGTTGCCCAGACATTGTGCAGGCCGCTCCTCGTGCAGGGGGTGGGAACCACAGGAGGTGGGGGCGTCCGGCGAGAGACAAGTCACACCAGATGGGAAGCAGAGTCTGAGCGCCATGTCCCAGCCACGTGGTGTCCCCCGAGGCCGGCTGGGCAGGCAGCCCACCACGCTCTGCCACCAGTGAGGGAAGGGGATGGGACAGGCCTCATTCTGGACAGACCCACTGCTCCGCCCCCCACACATGCACAGCCCTCTACAGTTTGTCCCCTGGCTTGTCACAAGATGTCCAACGTGTCTTCATGCCCATTAGGCAGACAAGGAAACTGAGGCTGGGTCACAAGGCTGGCCACTGCCCAGCCGGCCTGGCTACCTCGCCCCCTGCCCCCCACCCCGCAGTGGCCCAGCGGGCAGGGTGGGGGAGGACCTCGCTCAGACCGCCTCGGCTGCCCGCAGCTCGGGTGCAGGCCCCCCAGCCCGCGGCTCCCCTCACCCGCCGTCTGCGGCCGCTCCTCTCAGCAGGCTGGCACTCGGTGGCCGGCCCCCCTCCTCCACGACGTGCCCCTGGCAGCACCCAGGGCCTCCCCCGCGATCTGAAAGGCGGCTGACACGGCCCAGCCGTGCCCTAGCCCCACCGTCCCCGCCACACGTGGCCAGCTGGGAGCTCAACGTGGACTTCCAGTTGTATTGGACGTCACATTGCAAGTTTCAGTGGAAAGCCTGAAGTGATGTCCCATGTGTCTCCCCTTCACACCGCGGCGTTGCTGGGGGACGCCCCGAGGAGGGGCGCCCGGCTGCGCCTTGCCGCCGGACAGCACCTGCATGCGTCACAGGCCCGCACGGAAAGGATGCGGGAGGCCTCGCCCGTGCTCCGTGTTGATGATGTGTTGAAGCGAAAGCAGTTCTGATGTCCTGAGTTTAATAGGATATAGCACTGAAATTAATGCTACCTGTTTCCTTTCACGTTTTTTAACGCGGCCGCTAGAACATTAACCATCCGAACGGGGCTCACGAGGCGTTTCTCCCAGACAGCACCGTCTCCCCTCGGCCGTGGGAAAGCAGAGGCCCCCCGCCACCCTCCCTCCATAGGTGGTCAGCACCGCCACCCCCGCCCCTCTGTCTCTTCTTCTCTCTGTATCTCTGTCTGTCTCTGCCTCCCTCCCTCCCCCTCGACCCCCACTCCACTCCGGCCCCTCCCTGACCCTGAGAACACCCAGCTCATCCTTCCCTCGGGGCCTTTGCACCTGTTGTCCTCTCTGCCTGAGCCCCCCCAAGATGTTCTCTCTTTCTCTGCTCAATGTCACCTCCCAAGAATGCCCCCATCGTGTGCCCCCACCTCCCTGCACATCTCCACCACACACCGAATCCCCTTGCGCGTGCCTCCCCACGGGGTCGGGACCCTGTTCTTCCTGTTCACTGCTGCGTCCGCCGTATTCGATACAGGACAGCGCCAGGCCCAGGGTAGGACTCCCCCACCAACCACCACCCAGGAGTCCCACAGGTGTGACAGAACCTCTCCTGGGGGTGGAGAGAACTGGGAGGGGGTCTGGCCCTGGGGAAGCAAGTCAGCCAGCTAGGATCACAGAGGGATCTGGGGAGGGACCCAAGGAGGGATGCAGGACGTGGGGTGGCATCGGGGGTGGGAGACGGGAAGGGGGCAACGCCAGAGACCCCCAGCTACCAGGAGAGATGTGAGCCGCAAACCACAGCCTGGCCTGCCAACAATGCCCCCATGTCCACCCCAGACACCCAGTCCCTTTCCAGAGGGGCCAAGAAGACCCCACCCCTGAGCTGCTGCAGAGACCGAACCCCAGCTTCCCCTGGAGGCTGCTGGCGAGACCCCCGCTTGAGAAGCCTGAGCGGCCCCGGGGGCGGGGAGGGGGGCCTGGCGCTTCTGCTTTATTGAGTCAATGCTGCTCATCGATTTGTTAAGAGCTTCTGCACTTCCCTCGATGGGCCAGAACCCTGGGCAAGAGGGTCTTTCCTTGACACCATAAATTTCCATCGTGGCCTCTCCGCAGCGTGTAAACAACTGTCTGCCCAAGTGTGGGAGCCGGGGGGGGGGGGGATGCTAAATGGTCCAACAGCCCCTCTGGGTCAGGCCTGCCGGTGCCACTGCTGAGAAAACCACCCCCCGAAACACACCCACGCCCTGCATGCCCCAGGTCAGACCTTCAGCATCTCTCCAGCAGGGACCCCGGAGCAGAGCTGACCAGGTCACTCCTTGACCCCACAGACCTACAGCCAGGACCCTGCTGTCCTATGAGCCCCCCAGGAGCTCAGAGCTGCTGGTGCAACTCCTTTGAGCAGCCTGGAGGCTGCTAGCGGTGGGGTGGGGGCCTGTTAGGGGGTCCAATGCCCCAGAGAGGGAAGAGGCTCCTGGGTGGGGGACAGTCTGGGCAGCATCTGAAGCCCTCTCCCCAAAGCTAGCTTGGGGCCTGGGAGACACATGGCCAGACCCACAGCTTTCTTGCTCATCAGAGGAGGGCCTGGTTGGTTCTCTGCTCGCAGGGAGCCTGGGCTGCCCCAGGACCCTTCTCAGCCATGGTCCTTCCACAACCAGAGACACAGAGGCCTGGAGCAAGGAGGGGCCTCGCCCCAGGCCCTGCACCTCAGCCCAGGGACCCTCTGCCCAGAGGCAGCTCCCTGCTCAGTGGAGGGCAGCCCTGAGGACGGGATGCCCCTCTGAGCGGGCAGGGGGATGGGGCTACGCCCAACCTTGCCACACCGTACAGAACCACACGGCTAGCAGCCTGCTTGAGGATCCCCCACAAACATCAGGTGTGGAGATAAGATCCAGCCGAGGGTGGGAGACGAGCCAGCCCCCTGCTCCCACCCCACCGCCGGCAGCCTCCAGGCTGCAGCTGCAGCTCTGAGCTCCAAGGCCAAGCCCGGACAACCCTCTCCAAGCCCTGCCCCATTGAGGCTGGGCTGAGGATGACACGTCACCCTCCAACAAGAGGCTTCTTGGGGTTTCTGCTGCTCCAGGCCCACAGAAGGAGCCCCCGGGGCTTCCAGCCCACTCCCCATGCCGCAGCTGGTCCTGAGGACATCCCAGATTCCCCAGGCGTGGGGTCTCGGGGCCCAGCCTGCCCTGAGAGGCCCCCGACCCTTCATGGAGCCCTGACCCCCCCGCTGCATTCAGATAAGACGCAAGTCCCCCATGGGCAGAGAAGCCCTTTGTGACATGACCCAGGGGCCCCCCACCCATATGTCCTGACGTCCCTCAGCCCAAGGCAGCCCCTGGGAGGGCGCACAGGCGAGGGACAGGCAGCTAGTCGGGGTCTCAAGTAAGTGAGGAGCTGGAGGCCAAACCCTGGCTTTCTTTTTCATGATTATATTTTTTTTATGTTTAAAATTTTAGTCCAATAATTGAAGAGAGGTATTCAAACAAAAACCCCCATGAGGGGCTCCTGGGTGGCTCAGTCCGTTCAGCGACCCATTCTCGATTTCGGCTCAGGTCGTGATCTCAGGGTCGTGAGATGGAGCCCCTCGTCCGTGTCTGCGCTCAGTGGGGAGTCAGCTTGGGATCCTCTCTCCCTCTGCCCCTCTGCCCCCCCCCAAAAAATCCAAAAACCCACATGATGTTCACAGCAGTTCTGTCAACAATAGCCAAAATTTGGTGGCTGTAGCCCGGACGTCCGTGATGGACAGGTGAGGAACTGGCTGTCCACACGGTGGAATATTACTCAGCACCAGCGCCCCATGCAGCCCGGACGAGCCATGGGAACGTCACACCGAGAAAGCCTGTCACGGAAGACCATGGCCCACATCCAGAACCGGCGGCTCGTGGGGGCGGGAGGGGACGGTGGGCGCCCGGGGCTGGGGGTGAAGATACGCTGGAGCCCGACCCCGACGCAGGTGATGCTTGTACACCTTTGTGAGGGTACTAAATCCCCCCGAATCCACACTCTGAAATGGTTGGAACAGGGACTCTTCTGTCACGTGGACGTTACCTCAGTTTAGATAAACGCACAAACAAAAGCCAACTTTAATCCAGTTGGAGGCTGCTCTGAAGTGGGAGTGAGGCCAGGATCCAGCCTCGTATTTCTGAGTCTGCGTCCACGCCTCCCAGATCGGCATCCTCCAGAAGGAAACACAGGCGTCCACAGAAGTGATCGCTAACTTCATAGCAGCCACGACAAAAAGTAAGACCAGTGAGGTTAATTTAAATTAACTTAATGCACCAAAAATACAATAATTCCAACCACATCATCGACAGAAAAACATTGATAAAATCACTTACGCTCTCACTCGTACTAAGTTTACGCTTCCTGCGCGCTGGCCACGTCTGGAGCTTATGACCACAGGTGGCCAGTGGCCGCCATGCGGGCAGCTCTACACTGTCCCCTGGACACCCCCGTCCGACGTCACTCGGCGAGCTCTCTGCTTTCTACTCATGTGAGTGTCAGGAGGGGCGCCCCACCACCCTGCCCTTCTCCATCTTCTGGGGGATCCCAGACTGTGTCAGCAGGCTGAGGCTGGGGGCTCCGAGGAGCAGGGCAGGCACAGAGGGGCGGTCTGGGCACCGAGCGATGCCCATTCCCCACCCAGGGCCGCAGCACCTGTCTGGGCCGGCTGCTCGGGTCACTCTCTGGCCCTTGGTCTGGCTCAGTGCCCGGGAGACGGCCTCATCAGCCTGCAGGCCCCATGGCCCCGGGACCCCGCAGCCCCAGGCCCCAGGCGTCAGGGACACCGTGCTGGCCTAGCGTTCCTCCCGTCTCCACCGGTGACTTCTCCCAGGGGCAGGGGCAGAACCAGGCTTGGGTGCGAGTCTTGCTCTTCCGCCCACCGTTTCCTCTGCTCCCGGGTGTCACCATCTCTCACTTCGCTAACATCTGTGGAGCACCTCTGCTGTCTGGGTTCCCACGTGAGCATGACATAGTCCAAAGACTGAACAAGGGGTCCACGCCAAAGAAAACTGGGGAGTCAGAGAGGCCTCGGCGAAGGAAAAGAACTGAAGCTGAGATCTGACGGGGTTGGAAGTGCTGGGGATGCCGAGCACAGCATGTGCAAAGGCCCGGGGGCATGAACAGCTTCATGTCCTCAAGAGCAGGTAGATGTAAGATGTGGGAGGAGGAGGGGTCAGTGGGGCTGTCCAGCCCTGGATGTCCCGAAGACTTTCAACTGGGAGCGGCAGGATCAGGCCTGCCTCCTTACTGTCCTGTAGCTTCTGATCTTAATTCATGTAACATAGAGATCCACCACTTTAAAGTGAACAGTTCGGTGGCACTTAGTACAGAGTGTTGTGCATCCAACCCCACCATCCAGTTCCAAAACATTTTCATCTCCCCGAAAGGACAGCCAGTGCCTGCTGGCCGCCGCTCCCCCTCTCCCCGCCCCCGCCCCCGCCCCCACAGTCTGCTTCCTGCCTCTGTGCATTTGCCTGCTCTGGATGTTCTGTACAAACAGAAGCGTGTAACACGTGGCCTTTTGCATCTGAATCTTTCGCTGAGCATAATGTTTGCTGCAGCTTTTTATTTTTAACTTTTTACTTTGGAAGAATTTCAAACAGAGGGAAATTGCAAGAGTCCCACAAGAAACCCCAGATAGCCTTTGACCAGAAGGTTCCTTGTCTCAAGGGCGTCCTTCACAGCCAAGGGCCCAGTTACACGGGGTCATGGGCTGCATCTGGCTGCCAGGACGCGTCACCGCCGGTGTCTCCCCTTGACCGCCACAGCTTGGCCACTTGTGAAGGTGGCAGGCCTGTCATTTTGCAGGAACGTCCCTCCACGTGGTTTGGCGGACATGTCCTCACGATCACACCGTGGGTGTGTGTTTTTGGAAGGAACATCCCAGGGTGACACGCTCCATCCTCGGAGCGGCGCCTCGGGGCATGCGGGGTCTGTCCCAGCATGGGCGAGGCTCTCGTGGTGTCTGTCCCCCCATGAAGCCACTCTCCCCGTGCGCCCCCCAAGTGCTCCCTGGTCCCCGACTATGTAAAACCATGCTTCTCACCCAACATCACCCGCTAGTTCTAATGTCCATCATTGATTCCTGCTGGAACCTATAAGTACTGTGATGGCTGACAAATGGTGGTTCTGAAACCCTATCTTTCCCTCCTTCCCACATGCTTATTTATCTGCATCGCTCTGGACCCACGGTGGCTATTTCTTTGCATGGGTCATAACCCCCTTATGCACTTGGTGTCAGACTGTCCCTGTGTGACCGGCGGACACCCCTTTGAGCTGGCTCCCGACCCTCTTTCCCTGCTCCAGCCCCGGCCCCAGCCACACAATGTCCCTTCCCGTGGAGAGTGGTGGGCATGAGGTGTGCCCATTGCTGCTGAGATGCTGCTGTCCCCTGGCCCCCTCGGGGTGACATGCCACGTGGGGACATCTTACACACACACTGGCGTCCACGTGCACGGCCTTGTGTCCTAATCTACCATCATGTGATGAAAACCAATTCTGACTGCACAATGCGGAGCCTGTGCAGCTTCCCGGGGCCATTCTGCGTCACCCTTCTCTGACCATGGGGAACCTGGGCACAGGGGCCTTCCTGCCACGAGCGGGAGGGAGGGGACCCTGCGTCTGCATTTCCAAAACTCACCTGGCAGCTCTGCGAACAATGGGTGGGAGGGCGGGGGGCAGGAGAAGGTTCCAGAGATGAGCACTTACGGCACCCAAGGACGCACGCCAGAACTGCTCTCTCACCCATGAGAGCCCGAGCCAGAAACAATGGTGGGGCAGGTCCAGCACCGGTGGAATAGTACGCAGCCGTGCAAAGGGCCTGGTTATGATGGACACAGCAGTGCGGATGCAGCAGAAACGTCTGGACAAAAACAGAACACTCTGTATGATGCACGGGATGTTCAGGAGCAGGACTGCCCTGAGGTGCTGGGATCAGAGGAGCAGGGGGCCTGCTGGGGCACTGGGACCTCCTGGCCCTGGTCTGGAGGCTCCGTGGGTGAGCACACGTGTAAACGTCTCTACATTTGGGGACTTTCTGCAGGGACCTCAACGTAAAAGGTAACAAGAGTCAGGTGGGAAACCGGGGTCTCCAGGGTCCCTCTCAGCTCTGACGCTCTGCATCTGCATCGCAGCCCCATCTGCCGAATGGGCGCACGTTCCACTCCTGGAGCCTGGAGCCCCCTCCTCGGTGCCCCTCCACCTTGGGGTCCCCGGCCCTCAGGCCCCGCCGGCCGTTGGGGATGCTGACCCTGCAAGGCCAGCCGATTAGCACGCCGTGGGCTGTTTTGCGAGCGAGGTGCGGATGGGCAGGCGAGGGAGCGGGCAGAGGAAGGGTTTATAATGATGATTAGGCCCGAAATTGGCGGAGATTTACAGCGTGGGCCAGGAATGGAGGGAGAGGGGGCCGGCACTGGGAGCGGCCTAATGGATCCGTCAGCTCGTTCTGCTGCTCAGCGGGCCGAGGCCGGTCACCCGGCTTTCTGCTGGCAGCACAAAGCACTTCAATTTCGTTAGGAAATGTATCAATTTAACTGACTTGAGCGGCACACTGAAAAACCTAATGAATCTGGACTCAATTTTCCGCCACACTGCTCCTGAGAACTGTCGGAAACAATGTCTGTGGTCGGAGGTGACGGGGTGGCCGCCGATAGGCCGCCTGGGCGCCCCTTGCCTTCCCGCCCGGCTCCCCGACCCGTCCCTGTCAGGGTTAGTGGAGAGAGACGGACCTGTCTCCACAGCCTGGTGACAGCCCCACCACCACTTCCCTAACAATGATGTCATTATAGGTAAATTGGCCTCTCTTTCAGCAGGATGATGGTGCTAATTGAGTGGGAAAATATAATACTGGGAGCTGTTGTCTGCAGCTAAAGGGAGGAGGGGACAGACTAAATGGCCTACCATTGTTGGCGGCCGGGCGGGCAGATGTTGCTTCTGCCGATAACTGCACCGGCACATCTCGAGCTTGTCGCCGCGGCTTCTGCCCAGAGACTCGCCGCTCTGGTGGCAGATGGCGTCGCTCAATGGCCGAGGAGGGTCCCGGCAGCCTTGCAGGGCAGGAGGTGGCCTCCCAGCAAACAGGAGGGGCTCTGGGGCCTTCCCCAGGCTCCCTGGGGGGATGGGACATGGGACTTTCTGTGCTCGGTGCTGGGAGCCTATTGCCCGAGGCCAGAGCTGGGGTTGCCGGAGGGCTCTGGGCCTCTGGGCGAGGCGAATCCTCTGGGCTCTAAACCGCCCTAAGGGTTGGGGGAAGAGGTCAAGACCTCTGGGTCTCCCCAGCTGCCCCCAGATGAGCCCCGAGCCCCTTATGGGCCGACACCCTTCCCAGAGCCCCCACCTGCCCCAGCATGCCCACTGCAGGCCACACACTGTGTCTCAGTCCCAGAGCCCCGCGCTGGCCTCCAGGAGACAAGGCCCCCTGAGATTTCAGCCCTGGGGCCTCTCTCACCCCCGCTGAGACACTCCCTCCAGGCCTGTCCCAACACTCTCGCGGCTCCTTCTGATCTGCACCCATTGCCAGGTCATGAAAAGCTCCCTCCTGGACATTTGTGGCTAGTCTCTGCTGAGATCAGAGCTCCCCACTGATGCTCCATCTGGCCTGGGGACTCCTAGGGCTAAGGTAGCCTCCAGCTGATGCCCTCAACATGGCCTGGCCACCCGAGCCTTAGCTGCAGCAGAGAGAAACCCGCCCTGAGGCCACCCAAGGGCCATCCAGGCCATGGGCCAGCCCACCCCCACCCAGACCGGGTGACAGAGAGGTTCTCATGGGTCCAAGCCTGAACCAAACGAACCAGAGAGGACCGCTCCCCGCTTCTGGGTGCTCCTGGCAATGATTCACCAGAGCCAACTCTGTGCCTGGCCCTGGGCTGGGCCATGCTGGGGACACACAGTGAATCAGATGCAGCCCTGCCCTCAGGAGCACCAGACCTGTGGGCAGGACAGATCCCTGACCATCGGGCCTGCCATCACAGGAGCATGTCCTGGGGGCTGTGGGAGCCCAGGACAGCAGGAAAGGCTTTCCAAGCGTGGCGGCAGTAGAACAGGCCTTGAGGGATGTGTAGGAGTTCAGGGGTGGGTTGGGGGAAGGGCACCCCAGGCAGAGGACTCCGCACAGCATGAGGAGGGGTGTGAGGGCCTTGGGCAGAGGCCCTCGGGGGGGCGCCCCGGTCCACACCTGCCTGGGGACTTATGGGAACCCCAGAGTAACCAGCACCGTTTATGGAGCACCTACTGTGCACCAGGACAAAGTGCCCCCAGCCCTCCCTCCTTCCTGCTCACACACGCTGGCCACTTCACGTGCCTCTTACGGGGAGGACGTGAGGCCAGAGGAATAGACGGAAGAGCCAGATGCGGGGGCCACATGGCCCAGATTCAAATTCCAGCTCCACACCTTCTGCCTCGGCCACCTGTCTGCAGAATGGGCAGGATGTGGCCACTCGGGCCCCACTGGCTCTGAACGAGGCAGGGGCGGGCACCCCCGAGCGTGGCCTGAGGTGGGTGGGTGAGGGGCTGCGGCTGCCAGACCTGGGCCTCCACTAGGCCTCCATATCTTCCCACCAGCACTGTCTTGCCCACAGGCCTCTGACATTCTAGAACACGCTTCAGTCATTCTAAAACACGTTGGGGCGCCTGGGTGGCTCGGTCAGTGAAGCATCCGACTCGATTTCAGCTCAGGTCATGATCTCAGGGTCGTGAGATCGAGCCCCACGTTGGGCTCCGCACTGGGCATGAGCCTGCTTAAGATTCACCCTCTCCCTCTGCCCCTCCCCCTGCTCGCGAGTGCTCTCTCTCTCTCTCTAAAAATTAAATTAAATTAAAAATAAATAAAACATGCTGGCCCCACCCGAGGCTGAGGGTCGGGGTCTGGACTCCGGGGCACATCCTTCGATTCTATAGCTGTGATGCTGACAAGCCCGCCCACAGCACCCGCCTCCCTGACCTCGGCTCCCGTTCCTGGCTGAGGGCCCCTCAGGGCCCCTCAGGTGGGGGGCTGAACCTCTGAACCTCGGCGTCCTTATCGGTAAGTTGGGGGCAGCCCGACACCTGGTTCTCCAAGGACAGTTGAGAAAGTGACATGTTGGCAAGTAACAGGCCCTCCAGAAGGGGGTCCACCCTCAGCCCCATGCTGGCCTGGCTGGGCTGGGTTTCCACAGGGCATGGTTGTAAGGTCACCCACTGCCCAGCCCGCACAGACCCTGCTCGGGCCACCCCCTCGCCACAGCGCCTGCTCCGGCCTTTCCCACCACCGAACCTCCCATGGGGGCAAAGAGATCCAGCATGGGCTCCGGGGGCTGGAGAAAGGGCGTCTGGGGACCAGACAGGGCTTGCAGTGGCCAGCAGTGAGCACTGCGGGTTTGTGCCCTGCTCCCTCCCGGGCACTCTGTCCAGGAGGTGTCCATGTCCAGCGGGGTGACCTGACCACACTGGCCACCTCCCAGGACAAACTGTAGAGTGCTGCACGACGGACGCGCAAAAACATCGTGAGGCAGGCAATGAGCTCATGGGAGACAGAAAAGACTTCCAGAAAAGAAGGGGCCAGGACTGAGCCCCAAAGAGCTGGGTGCTCGGGGCAGGGAGCAGGGCTAAGGCGGCCCTGGGGTGTCTGGGGTGCTAGGGAGGGCAGCAGTGGGGGCGGAGACCGGTCTGGGGGGCCTCAAAGCCGAGTCCCGCCACCTGCACTGGCCCATGGAGCTGGGAGCCAGGGAAGTTTCTAGCACAGGGATAAGCCCAGCGAGGGCAGTGCTTTGGGAGCCAAATCTGGGCCCAAAGGGGAGGCTCGGTCCCGGGACGCTGGGGGCAGGGGTGAGGCCCCGGCCAGCCAGCCCAGTACTTAGAGTCATCAAGAATGATTCAGTTGACAGGTTTGCGTGCTGTTTGTTAATTTACTCAGATCCATTCATGGGAACAGCTGGCTGGGTCCCTGCAGGGCAGCCTCACCGCCCACCTGCCGCCAGACAGCCGGCTCGGTGCAGAGGTACTTACAGCTCAGCGGGCGCGGCCTCGGCCGGCCCCGGACCCCAGCCTCTCCGAGGGTGCTGGCCGGGGCAGGCTGGGGACGGGGTGCAGCCCTGCGGCCCAGAGCCCCTAACTGACAGCCGGGCGGGGGTCGGAGGGGTGTGGAGGGTGGGCCAAAGGCCGTCGGGAGTGGGTGAGACGCCCCCCGCCGGCTTCTACAGTAGGAGCTACGCACCCATCCAGCCGGAGGCCCTGGGGCTTGGCGGCTCACTGGGCCGGGGTCTCGGGGGAGACGGGTCCTCACACCCCTGCCCAGCGGAGGGGGTGGGGGTGGGGGGGGTGCTTGCCCCTCCCTCGGGGCCACCCGGCCGGCCTGCCTGCCTACACCTGGGCAGGAGGGTTGAGGGTGAGGCTGAGCGCCCGGCGAACAGAGCGCACCTTCTCCCTCTCTTCATGTCACTGTCCCCAAAGCTTTGTTGTCTAAAGTCAGGTTAAGGGAAGGAAAAAAAAACCCACAGACAGATTTGGCCGGGAAGCCCGAGGACAGGAAAAGTTAGAGATATTTATTTGACAGGGTCAAGGTTGGCGCCTTTCTCCTCTCTCTCCCCAGGTCCCATAGGTGTTAGGCTGAGAGACATTTAATCGCGGGAGTAGCGGTTTCATATCTATAACAAAAATCAAATAATGCAAGATGATTTACTCCCCCTAGCAACCGCGGAGCTCACCCTTAGCAACCAGGCTAGCCTCGGGCTGCGGTGTAATCAGCTTGAAAATATTTCAATTATTGTGTTGATTTTAGTGGATTTGAGAAGCGCTGTGTGGAGAGCCGGGCACATTCTCCCCGCGACCCGGAGAGGAAGATATTGATTTAAACAGGTGTCAGGGAGGGAAAGTGGAGTAAATTTAAATGCGACGGGAGAGCAGTGTATCGCACGCGGAACAGGGCGGGGATGACATTTTGTGCGCTGCCTTGAACAAAAGTGACTCAACTGAACTAGAAATTTCACCTTGAGAATCACCTCCCATCCACACAGGCGGCTCTGCCACCTCCCCTGTGTCCCCAGCGGGTGGCCAGGAGGTGACCCCGGCTGACCGGGCCCGGGCCTGGGTCCTGGGGCTCAGAGCCACCAGGAATGGATGGCACCCGCAGGAGGCCCTCTGGAGGCAGGAGGGACGGGGAGAGGCCCGGGCACTGACAGTCCCTGTCCCAGCCCTAGGCGCTCCTCCATAAACCAGGTTGTTTCTGAGGGCCCTGCGGCGGCCGGGCTGTCTTCTCTGAGACCTGCCACCAGAGTCCCGGCTTCTGGGCCCCTCCCTGACCCCAGCCACCGCCCGGTGTTCCGGCCCCACACCTGGCCTTCAGCATAGCACTTACTGTGCGGGAACCCTCTGTCTCCCTCCCCTCGAGTCCTCTGCTGCCTGCTACCCACCCCACACCCAAGAGGGCAAGTGCCTGAGATAGGCCCCCACCGCTGCTGCTGGTCTCCCTGTCACCCCCAGACCGCGACTGCTTCTGCTGCCCCATCCCCAGCACCACCCTCTCTTCACTGTGGAGAAGAGTGCCCAGGAAGCAGCCAAGGTGTGCAGAGGAGGAGAGTGAGCTCCTCATCACCCCTTGGTCTTGGCCATGGAAGCCTAGCCCACCGCTCCCCTGAACATCAGCTCTCTGCTGCGAATCAGGGGGATGCTGGGAGAAAGGCCGTCAGCAGGGGTGCATGCGGCTTTCTGGGAGGAAGGCCATCAGCAGGGATGGGCAGGAAGCCCCTCGGCTCTTACCTCCCCCTGCGCTGTCCCGTGCCCTCCCAATTCCCGTACCCACTTCCTCCTGCCCACCTCAGCTGCACTGGGCCCTCCAGGGCAGGAAAGCCCCCCTGACTGAGGCTGGTTCACAAGATTGCCTTATTCATTTCTTCCACAAAGGAGGAGTGAGGCCCGGTCCCTGCCCTTCAGGGGCACCTGCAAGGCCCCACATCACAGGTGGGAAGGGCCACGAGGGACACTTGTGCAGGAGAGAAGAGTGGTCTCTGACTCCCTTGCACAGGGTAAGTTGACCAGGTGGAAGGGAGAGGCGGGAGCGCCCAGGAGGAGCCAAGACCAAGCTGGTGGGCCAAGGTGCCTGTCCCGCATGCTGCCGCAGGAAGCACGGGAACCAAACAGTGGGCAGGACCCAGTGCTGGGGCTGAGCAGCATGGAGAAGGATGACAGGAGCTCCAGAGGGCCGTAAGAGGGGTCTGGTGGCCAGATCCGGGTTTCCAGAAGGCCCCTCTGGGTGCTGTGCATGGAGAACAGATGGTGGGGACAGCAAGAAAGCAGGGAGGGTCCTGAGAGACAAGGGGTGGGTGGCAGGGAGGGAAGGTGGGCGGAGGGGGACATAAAGGGAGCAGGCTGGGGGAGCTGAGCTCTGTTGGGGCTGAACTGGAGCAGAAGCTGGGGGGAGGGATTGAGGACCCCGTGGCAAGAGCATTTGTCAAAGGAGTAAATGTTCACACAGGTGAACACCGGGGCTCCCGGGTCATGGGGATGCCCCCCCGCCCTTCCCAGCCGGAAGCTCACTCCTTCGAGTGGTGCAGAGGGGTGCAGCCATTTTCTGGAGAGCCCTCAGGTCACCGGAAGCCCAAGCCCAGGCCCAGCTGTGACCTGTGGTGGGGCTGTGGGTCAGGTGTGGCCTGTCACAGTGCAGGTGGGGGGGGCATCACAGAGTGATGGAAGTGGTGGTGTTAGTGGTTGTCGTCATGATAGGGGGAGGTGATGGGGGTGACGTGGGCATTCATGCCTGGGGCGGCAGAGCCAGGGGGCAATGCCGAGGGCAGCCCCACCTGCCCGCCCACCATGCCCATCCAGCTCAGGGACCTGCAGATGCAGGACTCCAGGGAGGGACAGTGGGGTTAGAACAGAGGAGCTCCTTGGCAGGACCCACATGACATGGGGCTTTCTCAGGATGGTGTCCAGGTGGAGGAGAACAACAGGGTGCCCTGGTCCAGGGCCAACCCCCAGGAAATGCAGCACACTCGGGCTCTCCCACACAAGGCCACAGTGACCATCCACAAGGGCCTCAAGAGGAGCCGAAGCACCTTATGAGTGCTGGGAGGGCCCAATCGTGGTCCCCACTCCCATGGGGCCCTCTGGCCATGGGCCGGCAGCTTTCCACGGCCCCTAGAAGGAGAGCCCCAATCCCACCCAGTGTGCCACACCCCTCTACCACACCCCCACCGTCACCTCCTCCCTGCACTCCAGCTGCACATGCGGCCCAGCAGTTCCAACCCAGGGCCTTTACACTTGTTGTCCCTCTGCCCAGAAGGCCCCTCCCCAGACCTGCGCAAGGCACCGCCCACAAACACGTCACCGCCTCCCGCAGGTCCTTTCTGATGCCCTGGCTGAAGCAGGGCTGCCACTCGCCCAATTTTATCTTCCACGTAGCACCTATCTGCCTAGAGCACCTCGAACCACGTGGTGTCATCAAGAGTGCTCGAGCACTCTCACTCCCGTGCCCCAGACCAGCAGGACAGGGGGCATAATGTCCCATAACATCCCAGGGGCAGGCACCAAAGGGGCTGGGCAGGCGGGGTGGGGCAGGGCCAGGACCGGGCACCTGGCATCACGGTTTCTCCTGCCTTCCACCGGGGAGAGCAGAGTCAGAATTCGGTCAACCCGGGAGGTTTACCCAAATCCTCAGACCATCCCCAAAGTTGCCCCAGAAAAGACGGCAGCGAAGGTGCCTCCTTGAAGCCCCTCCACAGCACACGGCGTGGACGACCAGCCGTGGGGCCTGGGGTTCTGAGACTCGGGAAGACAAGAGGCCTGGCCATGCCCCAGCTCTTCGAAGGGCCTCAGGCAGGCCCCTCCCATGGAAGCCTCGGTCTGCTCACGCGCAGGAAGGGGACAAGCCGGCAGCAGCATGGCTCGTGGGGTTGAGTCTTAGAGTTTCTTGGTGCTTGGGTCTGACCCAGGTGTTCTCAGTCGGGGGCATCGAGGGTGCCCTGAGGTCGTCCACAAATGCAGGCCTGAGGGGCCCAGCTCTCACCTGGGTCTCTAAGAGGTCTCTGGCCTCCCAAGGCTTATGTTCCATGGGTCACCCCTAAAGATGGGGAAGTGGGCCATCCCACCTCACACGTGGGGAAATGAGGTCAGACTTACTGAGGACTAGAAAGTCACCTACACCTGCAAGCCAAACCTGCCGGCTAGATGCCACTCTGCGCAGCAGCGGCATCGGCCCCACGTGCCCGCACGCCAGGAGGCTGAACCCCCGGCCACAGCCCCGTGACAGGCGCGACGCCGGCTCTGGATCAGTAGCAAAACTCCCTTCTCTCCAGGTTTCCCAGCCCCTTTAGAACAGCAATATGCTACTTAAATGTGTATTTTTATTACTTTCTCTATTATAAGTAAAAATATTGTAATGCCATCTGATGATCCACCAGCTGTCTGTGTGGGGACGGGTGGCACCATTCCGGAATGAAATTGGGCGGGCGGGCACGGGGCGCTGTCTGGGGAGGCGCATTTGGATTTCTGCTTAGGTTGGCCCCACATATGCCAGACCACATGTTCCCAGTCTGGGAACCAGATAATTGTGCCCATTTATCTTGTTGTAGTTGAAAGTGCAAACATTATAAAATCACACCCGTGTTGGTGGCAGTGCAGGGAGAGGTAGGGGTGCAGACAGACCGCGTGCTCATGAGAGGGGCCACGGGCCTGGCGAGTGCGGCGGGGGAGGGGGCGGCACAGCGAGGGCAGCTGACCGGACACACAGCTGTGGCAGGCACACTCCTGCCAAACAGATCCGTGGTAACGGTGTCCGAAAGATGGGCATGGCCGTGATGGAGAGGAGGAGCCCGCAGTTTCTTATCGAGACCAGAGGGTGCAAGCTGAGCCTATAGGACGAATCTGGCCAACAGGTATTTGGTCCATGCGGTATTTTTTTTTAACCTTTTTAGAAATAGTTGCCAACATTGGAAAATCAAGAGATTTTATCAGCTGATCTAGACTTCTGGTTTCTCTTAAAAAGCCCAAACCTCTGGCAAACCTGAGCCCTGGCCTCTGCCTGACGAAAACCGGCCCCCTCTCCCCAAGCCCAGTCCAGTCTGAGAGATGACCAGAGTGCCAGCCCCTGGGGACCAGAAGGGAACCCAGGATGTCCCTGTGGTGAGCCCAGCCCTGACTTGCTGAGTGATCGTAGGTGTCCTCCCAGAAGGACACAAAGGGCCTCCAAGGTCAGCTGCACCCTTCAGAGTGGCTCTCCGTCCCCCACACCCCCCCCCCCGTCCCCCAGACCTGCGGCACGCCAGCCCCTCGAACGGTACCTGGCGCACAGTCGGTGCTCCATCAGTCAAGTGGACGGCGCTCTTTTTGGCTGACACACCCAACAGGCACCACCCATCTGTGAGGCTTGCCTGACCCCGGTGGGTACATGAGCTTATGGCCCTGCTCTGAGCCAAGACACCCGTTTTACAGATGGGAAAACTGAGGCCCTCGATGGGCCTTGGGGGCTGGAGATGGTACAGGGCCCAGGGTAGGCCTGAGCCTCTAAGCCGAGAGCCCCCACCCCCAGCCCTCAGCGTCCTCTGAAAATCTCAGATGGAAATGCGTGCCCCCCACATGGGGACAAACCCGGCAGCGTGGCGCGCCTGCCCCGAAGGCCTGGGGTTCAGCGAGGCTGGAGTGGCCTGTGTCGCTAATAGTGCTGGCAGGTGGGGCCCATCAGGGCGGGCGGAGGGAAGGAGCAGGGTGAGCATGGAGAACAGTCCCAGCCATCACTTTGATGTTCAGCCCATGAAACTTCTCAAATTATAAAAGAGAATCACTTTTGAGCCTTTAAGTGGCTCCGAATAAACCGACTGTCCAAAGATACAATGAAAAACCGACACCGGTTCTCCGTAACAAGGCAGGAAAAATTGTCAGTGCTGAGATGAATATTAAAAGCCCTATCCGTGAAAAACACCCTGGAAATATGTTTTAAAGGAGCAGTGTGAGGCAGACGATTATCTAGGCGGCTGGAGAGGCCCCACGCCCGCCCTGGGACGAGGGCCACTCTGTGGGAGAGCAGGGAGGTGCGTGTTGCTCACGGCACACGGCCGGAGGCCCCCGCTCACCTGGCCAGCTCACCCGGCTGCAGGTGTGGGAGGAGGCCCAACGGCTCATCTCCACCTGCCTCTCTGGGGGAAGGAGGTGGACCAGGGTCAGGCTGGGCCACACTGGTCATCGGCTCCCTCGTGCCAGCCCCTGGGGCCCCACAGGGAACAGGAAAAGGCAGGTATGATGTGCCAAGGCCTGGACCCCAGGGCAAGTGGCTCCTGCTGGAGTCGAGCTGGGCCTGGCCTCCCAGGAGGAGGCGGACCCCTGCTCGCACCCACCTCCTCCTGTGTCCAGCACCCACTGCCTGGCAGAACCCTGGAGCCCCCACCCTCCACACCCATGCCCAGTCCTGGCGCCCTACAGGGCTGACAACATGCTGTCCACGCAGTCTCCTCTCCCCAGGCCTCTGTGTCCCCTCTGATGAGGGACCTTCAGACGCCCCTCACCCAGCACCCAGACACCCGGTAGGGCCCAGGGCAGCAGGAACTCGGGCATACGGGAGGAGGACATAGGTTCCTGCTTTCAGGGCACTAAGAGATTGTGACAACCAGACGCGGAGGGCCCCCAAAGCAGCCTGCTGATGGCATGCCCGCCAGGGAGGTCCCGAGGAGGAATTCTGGAAAGCAGGACCACCCGTGAGGGGCACCACAGGCCATAAACCCCTCGGGGCCCCATGCCATGCCGAGGCCTGGTCACCCCTTCCTTGCTCATGAGCACAGTGTCCCTGGACCCCCTCAGGGGCGTGGAAACACAAGACCTTCTAGTCCCGCTGACAGGCCACCACTTCCCAGCTCTGCTGGACCGCCGAGCCCCTCCTCCAGCCCATGGCTCCCCTGGGGGCTCTCTCCGGGCCCCTCCCACCCCGTCCCTGCCAGGCAGGCCTTTAAACACCATCCCAGGTAATCCTGCAAACAACCACACGACCATGTACTCTAGAGAGGAGGCCAAGGAGGCTTCTAGAGGTGAAGTCATTGCCCCGGTCACCCAGTCTGGGCAGGGGTCCTGGCCCACGGGCTCTGTGCCCATGCGCCTTCCACCCCTCAGGGCTCAGGAGGCCACAGCCCAGGGGTCCAGTCCCGCCCCAGGGCACAGACCACGCTCCCCCACTGCCGGCGCTCCTCTGAGAGCCCGGGGTTGACCAGAGCCAGCAGACAGTGGGCTTCTGGAAGCCTCTGGGTCCTGGAACCCGGGGGGGTGGGGGGGGAGGCGCTTGGGAAGGCAGGGAGACGGGGAGGGGTGCAGCCTTGTTTTGTCCTCAAAGCCGCTTCCTTGTAATTAAGAGTAAACTTTGTAGCAATGTCTCTCTCCCTGTTGTCTCGCTTGCCTCCCAAATGATAAATTGTTAATGAGCACCTGTTACAATGCTAATGAAAGTGGGTGCGTGTGTAAATAAAGAAAATTTAATAACTTAACAAGGTGGATTAAATGCCCCACCTCCTCCTCTGCTCTAATCCGGGCCAAGTCGCAGAGCCGCCATCCAAGCAGGCAGCCGTGGTTAATGCATTCACCTCGGAACACTTTCCAAAATATAATTAATATTTTAAAAATTTATAAAACTGAAATCAGAGGTCTTGATTGTAACAAACAAAATATCCATCTTTAATCTGCTACCCAAGGGCCAACGGGGCCCCTCCCTCCCCGGCACCGCCCCTCAGTGATTCCACTAGGAAAATGCAAACCAGGATCCTCCCAGGGGGCCAGGGCCGGCTGGCCGGAGGGCAGCTGGGGCAGCACGGGCAGCAGGAGCTGGGGCAGGGGCCCTGGGTGCCAGTCGGCGCCCCAGGTGGGACTTTCACTTAGCCCCCTGCAAGGGATAAAATCACTGGCCTCTGGCCCCCAAGCAAGCATCTGTCCCAACTGCGTCCCTGGCCCTGGACTCTGACCTCACTTCTCAGAACCTCAGCAGGGGGGTTGGGGGCCAACGGGAGCTGGGTGGTCTCAGACCCCATGCTACGGAGAAGGGCACAGTGGGCAGCTCCTAGCCACTGACCAACTGGGGGCCTTGGGCAAGGTCATCTACCTCCCTGAGCCTCAGTTTTTCCCTCTGGAAAGTGGGAATGATCCTGGTGCCACCACCACACAGGGCCCAGGGACTGCTTCATAACTTGAGGCTCCCCTTTGTGAGGACTCGCAGTGCTGCTGGGGAGCCCCCCGGGGCAGGATCTGGTGGCAACATGGGCACGGAGCCTCTCCTCCGTCCAGCTCTGGACCTGCTTCCTTGTGCGACCCTGGTCCCAGCAGCACCTGGTGGGGATCTGCTGCTACTGGAGTACTGTCCTCCCAAGGCAGGAGGGGGCACTGGGATCCAGCCTCACCCCCACAGCACCTGCCCCTTGGCCCTGGCCCCTAGTTGGCTGTCTCCTAGGCAGGGCCGCTACGCTGTCGGCCGTCCCCTCAGCCCTGACCCCTCAGGAAGGTGGGTGTCTATGGGGCAGGGGTGGGGCTCCCCTGTGGCCAGTCTGCATCCAGGCAGCAAAGGACGCCTCTCCCTGCAGCGTCCCTCCCAGAGCAGAGGGGACAGCGCCCCGCGTCGGACGACACTTTCAGGGTGAGGGACCACAGGGCCTGCCTTCTGGGTCTCCACCTACGAGGAGAACAGAGGGAGAGAACCCAGCAGAGCAAGCCAGCAGCTCAGCTCCTGCCAGTTCCTGTCCCCAGGGGGCTCTGGGCTGGGGAGACACCCCTCTGGTGCTCAGCCTGCCCTGCGCCCCTGCGTGCCGGGTGCTGTCCTTGGTGCTGGGGACAGGTAGGACCCAGGCGAAGGCCCTGCCCTGATACTCTAGTTGGAGAGACAGACAACTCAATATATAGAATGCCCAGCAGTGAGAAGTATTGCCTGGAGACCCAGGCGGGGAGTGGGACAAAAGGACTGGGACAAAGGCAAGGGGACATCTGAGTACAGACCTGAATGAAGTGAGGAAGCAAGCCAAGCAGATATCTGGGGGAAGAATGTTCCAGAAAGAACACACACACAGACCCACAGCAGGATGGAGCTGGTGTGTTTGGGGAACGCAGGGTGGTGGCGGCTGGAGGGAGGTAGTCCCTCAGGTGGCAATGGTGGCAGGAAGAGGGGTGTCTCTGGGTCTGCCCAGCAGCCTCGCCCTCATTCAGAGACCCTCTCCCCAGGGTGGACCCTGCTGCCTCCACGGCGAGCCAAGGCATACTGAAGCATCCTGCCCGCCTGCCTCTCAGATCTGCCGGCAATTTAATGCATCTTGGTGCCACTGGACATCCAGCCATTTTTCATGGCTTGACCTCACTTTTAATTAGAGACTAAATTATTCATGCCGTTTGATGGGAGATGATGTCTGGGGAGGTGCCTGGGCCCTGGGCTGGCTCAGCCAGGCTGAAACCAACGTTCGAACCAAACCTAGGCAGCCAGGAGGAGGATTTGCCCGCGTGGCTCCTCTCGCCTCGCCTCCGTCACCCGCCCGCCTGTGGGCAGGCGCAGACTGAACACTCAGCACGTGCGGGTTTAGGGGGAAGCCCTGTCTGCCCTGGAGGACCCGGTGCTCCTGCCCAGCACCCAGCCTGCCACACTCAGAAGCACCCAGGCTCAGTGTCTGGCAGGCACCCCGGCCCTGGCTCCTTCCAGGCTGAGCCTGATGGGCCTGCATGAGCACCTCCTGCCCCCTAACCCCATACCTAACGACTCCCATCCAATTTGAAGCAACACACATTCGCTGAGCACCGGGTGGGTGCAAGGCACCTGCTGGGTGCCACCCGGGATGTGACCCCCACTGCTTCAGCTCCTGCCTGCCCAGGAGGAACTCACAGAAAGGAAATGCCAAGACGGAGCCTGCAGAGGTGGCTGTGGGTGCACCCGGGGGGGGGGGGGCAGGTGATCCCAGAAGGCTTCAGCAGGATGCACAGCTGGGCTCCTCCCCCCATCCCAGCAGGTGTGGCTCCCCTGGCCGGCTCCCCACCCCCAAGCTTCATTCCACACCTCTGTCTCCTGCCCAGGGCCCTGCCTTGCCCTCTGGCAGGCCCCAGGCCTGAGGGGCATCTGGGGTCTGGGCCATAGGAACACTCCCAGGCTGGTCCAGCACAGTCTGGGAGTAGGGGCAGGAGAGGTTTCCACAGCATGGGGGGGGGGGGCAGATCCCGAGAGGAGACACAGGATAGGGAAACTGAGGCTCGGAGCAGGTTGGGGACTCACCTGAGATCACATGAGAAGGTGGTGACAACGCCAGGATGGGGATAGAGACTTCCTTGCACCACCCTGGGCCATCCTGAGCTCCTGAGCCCCTATGTCCTCACCCCCCACCACTTCTCCCACCCCAGGGCCCCCGGCAGCCACCCACCCCACCGCTGCTCCAGGACCCGTGGTCTCTGGTCTTAGGTAAGTCCTGTGGCTGCTTCGAGCCTGTTTGCATACTGTGGTCTGGGGTGCCAACACTTCCCACACAGGGTCACGTGGACGCGGCAGCCCTCAGGAGAGGCACTCGCCAGCCGGGGCACAGGTCATGCTCCAGCAGCGTCCCTGCTCCCCCGTGACCATGGACCTCACAGGCCTGCTGGGAAGGCTATGGGAGACTGCGGCGGAGAGCCCCTGGGAGGCGCCGGGGCTCAGTGGGTGTGTGGTGCGGGCACTCACTGAGGCCGCCATCTGCCTGGGCGGCGCTGTGCTGGGCAGCGCGTGACACGGAGCTCTCTGCGGGGAGCACCTGTAGCATTACGCCCGTCTCTGTGGTGTAGATACTCCTACTGGGGCCCATTTCCAGCCAGCCACGTGAGCTTCCCGACGGCGGCATGGCTCTCGTGAGCTGAGGCAGCGGTCTGCAGCACACCCCAGACTCCCCGAGTCTCAGGTTCCTCACCCCTAAAATGGAGACACGTGTCAGAGGATTCCCACGTGGTCTCGGCCTTACCAGAGCGGGGGTGGGGAGGGAAGACACCCCAGAAATGCTCCTCAGGGGCTCAGGCAGGTGGGCTGGGACCGAGCAGCCGGGCTGTGAGGCAGGGGCAGCAGGGCAGGGCGGAGCAGGGGAAGGTCGTCTTTCTTCCTTTCTCTGTCTCTGCCACAACTGTCCCCACACAGGGGTCCCCACGGCTGGCCCCCACGGCTGGCCCCCAGCGCTGTCCCCCACAGCTGTCCCCCACGGCTGGCCCCCAGCGCTGTCCCCCACGGCTGTCCCCCACGGCTGGCCCCCAGCCCTGTCCCCCATGGCTGTTCCCCACAGCTGTCCCCCAGTGCTGTCCCCTATGGCTGGTCCCCACGGCTGTCCCCCAGTGTTGTCCCCCATGACTGGCCCCCACGGCCAGCCCCCACGGCTGTTCCCCAGGGTAGCCAGCAGGGCAGGGCCTTGTTATTTCAGAGGAGTACTATTGCCCCATATCAGAGGCGAGATGGAGGATGGTGAGGGGCTGTTTTTGGCCCTGATGTCTGCCTCAGGGACCGCCCTGCCCTGCAGCCCTGTCCAGCCCTAATCTGCCCTCATATGGCCTCTTCCAGCCTTTCTGTTCCCTGCTGTCAGCCCCCCTGGGAAGGCAGAGTGGGGAAGGCATCTTCAAAACCCAGCTCTGCCACTGCCCTGCTGTGTATCCCCCAGCAAGTGTCTGACCCTCTCTGAGTCTCTGCTTCTTCCTCTGTCAGCCTCTCCAGGGTGGGACAGGGCCAGGACCGGAGGCCCGAAAGCAGCAACCCTGAGGGTGGGACTCACTTTTGGCCCCTGGTGTGGGAGAAACACCTGGGCAGGAGCTCACTCTGCAGATTTCTCATCCTGGAGGAGGGACGAGGGGTCCCAGAGGACCAGCGTGGGGTCTCCGGCCCTGGCGCTGGGTGAGCAGTGATGAGATGTGGGTGAGGAGAGCCCGGCCAGCTGGGGGATGGGCAAGCCCTCGGTCTGCTGCTCCCCATGGGAAGATCCCAGCTCAGACCAGCATGCAGTCTCCTCCGACCCGGCCGGCCGGGGGCTGGCAGAGGGAGGGAAGGTGGTCCGCCGGCGTTCCCACCAAGGGCTCCTGGCAGGTCTGAGAAGGGATAAATCAATCGGCTGATGAGAGCCCCTGGGCGGGTCCCCTGCGGAGGGCAGGGGCATCCTCACCCAGCAGGAGTCAAATTTGTCCATACAGAGCACCTAGGAACTCACCCTCCTCAGCAGCATTCGGAAGAAAATAAATTAAGTGCAACAAGATTGTTCTAAGTGCCGTCCCCGTAGCGTCATAGCGCTAAATGACAGATGTTTCGCTCTGAAAAGTGGCTGTAATGTCTGCGCAGGAACTTTGTCTCCAACGATTTCAGCAGACGTCAATAGAGGGAGACTCACAGCATGGTCTCACCATCACTTGCCTGGCCCAGGGGCTACCGGAGGCACGGCGGGTGGGGGCAGCGCCCCCCAGTCCTGGGAAGAGCAGAGGGAGACGCAGGCGCCCAGGGATGGGGGCTGGGCAGGAAAACAGGGGACCCAGCCCAGCAGGAGGGGCCGGACACGATCATCCTGAGTGGCAGGCCCGCGGACGCCTGTGTCAGGACTCAGGACACAAGGGAAAGTGTCCAGGTTGGGGCAGCAGGAGGGCTGGGTTTCAGCCCCCTGCCGCACAACGCCGGATGACCTGCACAAGTCGATGCCCCTCCCTGGACCTCGGTGTCCTCATCCATAAGGTGGGTGTGTCGGGAGGCAACCTCACTGGCGGGATGCTGGCCCACATGAAGCCCTCCGACAGGTGCTATCATAGAGATAAGAACTGACAGCGAAGCCAGTGGGCCTGCCTGAGGCAATCCAGAAGCGCCTCCCAGAGGAGAGGGCACTTGAAGGAGGCCTTTGAGGATGAGTAGGAGTTTACCAGGAAAGGCAGGGAGAGGAGGAAACGCAGCAGGAGCAGTGTGACTTCATGTGGTCGGATGCCGTGGAGGGGGAGGAAGGGCCCCAGAGGACAAGGTGTAAGGGGCCCGAGTGCCCGGTCTTCATTCTGGGGTGACCAGCAAGCCACCAAGAGATTTTATACTAACTCCAATCAGTGACTTGGAAAGTTAGAGATGTTTTTCCTTCTGCTTTACTATTGCACATTTGCCCTTTCCAGATGTGCTATAATGCACACAGACAGGTGAGTCCACGGATCGGAGGGGGAAGGAGGCCACGGTTTTCTCCACCACACACCTGGAGCCAAGCACCACCAGCCACCCAGAGGTTCTGCCCGCCTTGCCTCCCTTCCGCACCCCCACGCAGGTCCGGGGACAGAGGCGACACATGCCTGGTCACTCCCCCGTCCTACCCCCTCTGCAATATCACACAAAGAACAGCCCCCAGGGTGGGAAACAGCCTTTCTGGGGGCAGGGAGGGGTGCACAGTGAAAGAGAACAGTAGACCTTGAGCCTCCACTCCCCATTCCTCTCTGGGCCTCAGTTTTCCCTTCTTTAAACAGAGAAGGCTGGACTCAGCGGCCCAGAAGGCCTCTTCCAGTCCCACATGGGCTCCTCTGACCTTGAGGAAGGCAGACTGACAGGAGAGACACCCCAGAATGGCCTGGGAAGTTGCACCCAAGTGGCTTCTGGATTATCTGGGGGACTGGGCAGCTCTGTGTCCCCTTTAAGCTATTTGTAGCAGCTCATACTTCAGAGTGCTAACCAAGGCCAGGTGCTGTTACCCCTTCACAGCATTCCCTCACTTAAAGCTCCCCACAAGCCTACTGGGCCCTTGCATCACCTCCATTTCACAGATTCGGAAACCCAGGCACAGGGAGGTTGGGCACTTTGCCTTAGGTCACACAGCAGGCAAGTGGCAGGGCTGGACCCAGACTCCTCACTCTCAGCTGCTGCTGTCTGTCCCCCCAACTCCTGGGTTAACTGAGAGCCGCTAGGAGTCGCCAAGCTTCGCAGGGGGTGGGGTGGGCCAGAGTGGACAGTTGCGGCCTCCCAGCGGGAAGCTGGGATCAAACCCCAGCACACAGGCCAGAAGACCTCACGGGCTCCAGATCTCATCAGCCAACTCAGGGGCTCCCTTAACACTCTGTGCAAACCCCAAACCTAGTGATATTTCTAGAAATCACTTCCACCACAGCTGTCCCAGTAAGACACCTAGTGACTCGAAGAGCAGGGAACGACGGGGAGAAGACAGGACAGCTTGGTTTTCTTTTTCCTTTTTCCTTAAATCATGGTCCTATTTTTCAGAACGGAGCGGCCACTCGAGTCCCTGACCGGGCAGCCCCTGGCATCTCTCAGTGCAGCACCTAATCCTCCAGCACTCTTTATCAAATACCCCGGCCTTTAAAGTGTTAGTAAATGCCTTTTTTTGGATTATAATTTTTATTCTTGATTATATGATGACTGTATAATCAAATATTCATTGGATAATGATGATTAAAATATATAATCCCCCAAAAGATGTTTAGAACAATTTGGGCTACCATTGACTTAATTAAGGGAGTTAGGGGATTAGCAGTGAAGTGAAGGGGTAATTTTTTTAGAACTAATCTCGTGGTTCTTGTGGCTCTGAAACCAGTGGGAGAAGGGGATTGATGGGGAAGATAGAAGACAAGGGCACAGTGGTCACCCGCACCCAGGGGACCTCGGTGCTCCTGGGTGGCAGACCAGGACGATCCCACTGGTGCAGGGCAAACCAGGGCCAGCCCACACACACAAGCCGAGCATGCGGGACCCGTGTTCCGTGCCCACTGGCACACCTGGTGTCTCGGCCCAACATGATGTTGCTCGTGCTGCTTATTAAACTGGACGACATTCACTCTCACTTCTGTGCAACCCCGAGGAAGCCTCTGGGGTCCACTCCCTCCCTGGTCCTCCTTCGGGGACTCTCCCAGGGACCAGAGCCTGTCTCCCAGCAGGGCCGCTCCTTGTTCTGGGCCTGCAAGTGTGCAGGAGGCCTGGCTCAGCAGGCCCCTCAGACTTTGCTGGAGCTTTAGCCACATGCGCGCCGCTGTTCTGTGTCTTTCTAAACCAGAGGTGGTAGAGGACAGAATCGTGCTTTTAGGTTTCAGGTGGCTGGGTTCTAGATGACAGGCTTACTAGCCTTATCCCAAGCCACCCTATGGGGCAGGTGAGTGTCTGTTTCCTCAGAGCTCAGTTTGTGGAGCATGCGACTCTTGGTCTCGGGGTCATGAGTTTGAGCCCCATGTCCAGGGTAGAGTTTACTTTAAAAAAAAAGAGAGAGGGAGAGGAGGGGAGGGGAGGAAAGGGAAGATGAGGGGAGAGGAGAGGAGGGGAGAGGAGAGGAGAGGAGAGGAGAGGAGAGGAGAGGAGAGGAGAGGAGAGGAGAGGAGGGGAGAGGAGAGGAAGGGCCCTGCCCTGAGTCACAAAGGCAGAAGAGATTGGCCTGCCTGCTGGGCACCACTTCTCTCCCCTGCTCCTGGTGGCTGCATGTGACTCTTACCCTGAAGCCAAGAGAAACCACAAGCAAGGGTCAGGAAAGCCCCCCTTCTCTGTGGCCTGCTGCACCCCTCCCTTCCCTTTCACCCCCTTCCAGGCTGAGCGAGGCGGTCCCTTGCAAATGCCTAAGCCCACCGCAACCGTGAGATAAGTAGACATTTGCCTGAGAATTAACTGCTGCTCATTGACAGGCTGCAGAAATCCACCCACCAACGGTCGCTAATGCCCAGTCTGCTCTGGGGTAGGGGAGGAGGGAAAGGGAAGGGAGAATTGGGGCCAAATTCCATAATCCATATTTACATAAATCTGCAGCTAAAAGCTGGGAACAGCCCTCCACCCCACAGGCCAGCTCCCTCCACAGAAGCCAAGGCCAAGGCCAGCCTAGACTTCCTCTCTGCCTGTAAGGAAGGCTCGAGACACAGAAGCATGCCCCTGAAAGAGACATCTGTCCACTTCCTGATGGCTCAGCCCAAAGCCCCGGGAGACCGAGGAGGCTGGAGCTCGGCTGGAGGACAGCCCTGACTTCCAGGCAGGGACACGCGGGACCCCTCCACAGGCCTGAGGGAAACAGACTTGTCCCCAAGCCTTGGAGAGGCCCAGCGGGAGCCACTTCCCCAGTGAGGACACTGAGGCCTGGGGATGTCAGAACCCCCACCCCCAAAGTCACCCCAGGGCCCAGGTGAGACTGCCGGTAACCCAGGCCAGTCAGCAGGCACCTCCTTCACGCCAGACCCGTGCCCGCCCTGTGACGGAAGGTGCGTTAGTCTGCGAGGGCTCCCAGAACAAATTCCCAGGCAGGGGGCTGAGACCACAGACATATGTGGTCTCTCGGGTCTGGAGGCCAGAAGTCAGAGGTGGAGGTGCGGGAAGGGCTGGTTTCTCCTGAGCCTCTCTCCTGGGCCTGCAGACAGCCCCCTGCGACCCCTGTGGTGGTCCTCTGTGCACGTCTGCATCCTCATCTCCCCTTCTCACAGGACCCCAGTGCTGCTGCAGCAGAGCCCACTTCAGCGACCTCATCATACTTTAATCCCCTCTTTAAAGACCCCCGCCTCCAAATACAGTCACATTCTGAGGTGCGAGGTGCGGGGGGGCTGGGGCTTCAACGTGTGAATTTTGAGGGGAGGGACACAGTTCAGACCATTGCATCTGTTATCCCCCTAAATCCTCACCACCACCCTGGGAGGGATCAGAGAGGTGCACATGCCCGGGGGCTCAGGCCCCAGGGCCTTCCCGCGCTGCGGAGACCCTGCTGGCCCCTGCTCAGCCCCCTCTCAGCCTTCTGAGAGAGGCATCTAGAAGTCAGCACCAGTCACAAGCCCGGAAATCAGCGCAGAGGGAGGCAAAGTCCGGTGGCGGGAAATCGACCTGACCATCCTTCCGGCTTCTTGTGGCTGCTACTCAACCCTCAGGCTCTGACAAGTTCGGGAAACAGAGGATGGGGACCCCCAGGTGACTAGTGGGGAGCTGAGGTTGCTCCCTGCAGAGGAGGGCAGGGGCCCCCAGCTGCTGCACAGACACCCCACCACCGCAGCCCCACTCTGCCTTGTCAGGCTGTTCCCAGAAAGGTGCCCGGGCAGCCTCCACACAACCCAATGTCAGCTCCAAGTTCCCCTCTGGGCAAAGTGACCCAAGTGGCTGCCCTCACCAGCCCACTGAGCCAGCATGGAGCCCACCTAAGATAGGTCAAGCCTGAGTGCAATGATAAAGCTCGGGGCCCCTCGCTGGCCCCCAGTAAGGGCTGGGGAGCACCTCACTTCTGGACAGATCTACAGAAAAGCACTCTCTGGGCCCGGGGCCACCGCCCACAGTGCGCCCCACAGAGGCTCTGCCCTCCAGCCCGGCCCCTCCCCCAGGCCCTGGGCCAGCACCCTCCTCAATCCCTGTGTTTGGGCCATGAGTAGTAATGGGTCTGAACCTTCGGCCTCCCTCCCCCACAAAGCTGGGGTGGGGCAGGTGTGTTCACCATGTTTTCATACTTTCTGTACTCCTTTTTTATTCTTTTTTAAAAATTTTGTTTATTTATGTATTTATTTATTCATTTCTTTTAAGTAATCGCTGCACTCAGTGTGGGCCTCAAACTCATGACCTGGAGATCAAGAGCGGTGTTCTCCACCGACTGAGCCAGCCAGGTACCCCTTACTTTCTGTACTCAGATGTTCTGGCATCTGCGGCCTTATGACCGGGCACAGACTGTTCCTCCCAGACAGTAAATAACTTGCCCCAGGACCATGCCTTTTTCAAATGCAAACCAACCAATCCAGAGCCCACCCTGAACAGCCTCCTGTCTCTGGCTCTTAAGCTCCAGGAGGCACCATCCTGCTGCTAATCACCTGGGGTCAGCTACCAGACAAACAGGGACAAACCTCCATGCCCCTGAGCCTGCCAAAATTATTCAAACTAGCCAGTCCTAAACTCACTCAAATTTACTGATCTGACATCACACATTCCTCCCCTGAGACACCACATAAAAGCCCTGGGGCCTTGCTTTTTCCCTGGCTCCCTCGGCCTCCTGGTGCATCCCCACAGTCCTGCGTGGTGGGCCTCATGTCCTGGATCCAGGAATCCGTGTAAACTTCTTCAAGACAGTCCTTTCTGTGTCTGCATGTCTCATTGTTCCTGATTAAAACAAATCCCAGGTACATCTTAACACCCAGATCTGACCAGTTCTCACAGGATGCTGGGGCCCAGAAGCCTCCGCGTCATCCTGGAGTGTGAAGATGGTCAGGATGTCGTTGGAACGCCTGAGCTTGGGCGGGTGGGAGGGACGGATCCCTGAAATTCCAAATCTGTGATGGGACAGTCTCTGCAAGGCTGGCTGAGATATTCTTGCAGACAGGACCTCAGGCTCACAGCTAGGAAGACCAAGGGCTCTGGGTGACTGTGACAGTGGCTCGCAGAGGAAGACAACCCAGTCTAGGCCCTCCCCCACGCAGGGATTGCAATGCTGCCCCGGCCTGGGACACACACCCAGCCACTCTCCTCGCTCTCTCAAGGAGAGCAAACTGAGAGCTCTTGAACCCTCCCAAGGCTCAGAAAGGGACCCCAGTGTTGGGGGTCTGCCCTGCCCTCCCTAACCTTCTAGTTCAGGAAGCTGTGTCCAATCCCTCAAGCAAACCTGCAAGGGTTCCCAACAAACTCTTAGACTCAGTCATGCTTTTCCATGGCTTCCTCTGGCCTCTCTGCTCTTCACTGAGCCCTGAAGCAGGAAGAGCAGAGCAGGGAGGCTGGCCAAGTCCTCCCTCCTGCCTCAGGCTTGGCCTCAACCCTGCCAGGGTCTGTGGGTCCCAGTGACTGTGGTGCCAGGGGTCCCAGCTGGGGCTCCCCAACTCCAGCAGCGGCCCTTACCCTGTCACCCGCCCTCAGCACCCAGAGGACACGGGGTGAGGTCCAGAGCAGTGTCCCCAGGGGTGGGGGCTGCCTTCCCTTTCCTGCCCAGCCCCTCAGAAAAGACCCCAGCCCCCAGCAAAGTGGCTGCTTTGGACTTTTCAGAAAACAGAAGGAATCCCAGAGAGGGCTTGGCTGGGGGTCAGGGCCTTAAGGAAGAGAGTAGAATCTGAGAAAGAGGAGCAAGGAGGGAAAGTAGAAAGATGGAGCCCCAGAGAAGGAGGAACATGGGGGAAGATGGGGTACATATCTGTTCTGAGAGCCAGCACAGAGCCCCCACATCTCCAGTGTCCAGCTCCAGAAGACCAGCAATGGGATGTCCTGCTGGACCTCTGTCCTTCTCCACCTCCCAGTTCATCAGCAAGCCCTGTCTGCTGGGCCTCTTGGCCTGGGCAGCGGCTGCAGGACATCAGGGAAGTCAGAGAGGGAGCTCTGTGTGCTGTGGTAGAGGCTGCTGGGGGAGGAAGGTGGGAGGGAGGGGGTTGGACAGAGGGAGACGTTAAACTGCACCCTACAGGGCCTCCAGGGCTCCATCCTTCAGAGCTGTCCCAAATGGAGGTCCACGGCCGACCTTTGTACCCACAGTGAAGGAGCCAACCTTGGGGGGCAGTCCCACTCAGCCAGGGCAATGCTGAAGGAGGGCCTCAGCTGGGGGGGTCCCCGCAGTTAGGGAAGAGGGCGCCCATGTGGAAGGGGCCTGTGACACATTACACCATCCATTACGTGCCCTTCAGCCAGTCTTTGAGATTCAGCTTAGACCATGACCCTCCCAGCCCCCATCCTGCCTTGTTCAACCTGCAGCCCTAAATGACCACTCCCACCTGTCTCCAACTGCACCTCCTCTCCCTTTGCTCACTCTCCCTGAACTTTTGGCTGCCCCTAAAATTACTGAGATAAGCCTCACTCTCCTCTCCTTAAAATGAGAGACAGTGAGAGCAGTCACCCGGCGGGTTCTTCCGAATATGCTTGAGATGGTGACTACCAAGGCCCCAGCCGGTGCCCCCCAGGGCTCCTGCCTGCCCAGCACTGGAGCATCAGGACCACCAGGAAGGGGTGTCCAGCACAGCCCGGCACCCAACACACCGCCTGAACCAGGGAAGTCGGGGAAGGAAGAGCACCCCTGGGCCCTTCTGGGAAAGTCCCCGCATGGCTGGTTGATGCCCCTGTCCTGGCTGTCAGAGGAGAATCTCTCTCAGTCACCCTCTCCTGGGGCGGCCTGGGGCTGGGGACCCCGCTGAGAGGAGAGGAAGCTGCCTCCCAGCGGCTGGAGGTAGAGGTGGAGGGGAAGAGCAGGGCGCCTTTGGAAATCCTGCCAGTGTACCAGCACGCTGGATGGGGGCAGTGTTGGGGCTACGCTTTCTTAATTAAGTCAATAATTAAGAAGAAGTTGATTGTCAATTAGCTAATTAAATAATCCATTTTACTTTCATATTCCAGCTTTTCCCCTATTTTTTCTTCCTTACTTTTTTCTTTCCCTTTTTCCCTTTCTTTTTCTTTCTTTCTTTCTTTTTTTTCTTTTTTTCTTTTTTGGTTAATCACTGTGGCCGCGGTAATGAGCCGCCGCGGGTTGCCAAGCAACCGGCTCCCAGTTAAACAGTCCCAGCTGCCTCCGGTCCGCGCCCGGGTGCCCGCGGGGGGCGGGGACCTCCTGCAGCCCCTTCTGTGCGCTGCCGGCTGACACCCACTGCCGAGACCCCGCACGCGGCGCAGGGGAGGGGCGGGCCCGGGGTCCCGCCAGCGCGCCCCCCCATCGCCCCCTCCATCCCTCCCGCCCCAGCTGGAGCCCTCCGCTCCCCGCACCTTCCCGGGCGCCCCGGCCACAGCGCCGCGGGGCCTCAGTTTCCCCGCTGCGCGGCTATGGTCACGCGGCCACCAGGACGGGCTGCAGGGGGCTCAGGACGCCGCGATGGGGGCCGGGAGGAGGTGGTCCGCGGCGAGGCCTGCGTGCGCTCCGCTGGGCCCGGGAAGAGGGCTTGCGGGCGCCGGCTGGGAGGGGCCAGCACCGCGAAGCAGAGATGCACGCTCTGCGTGGGGCCGCCCTGGCTGCCGCCGCCTCGGGGTCCCGGGCAGGCCCGGACCCGCTCCAAAGGCGCCCTAAGCGCGGCCAGCCGAGCCGGGTCAATGCGCACCCGCGCAGCCCCCACCCGACTCCTGCGGGGTCGCCTCCCAGAGTCCGACGGCGGGTCCCGGCCCCTCTCCCGCGCTCTGCGCCCTACCTGCTCCCCCAACCCAGCTCTGTTGTTGGTGTGTGTGTGCGTGCGTGTGTGTGTGTGCGCGTGTGTGCGCGCGTGTGTGTTTCTCTAATTCTCCGGAGTTACTCTTTTGTTGCCAATTGTTTCTATGCCCCGAGGCCGCGCTGTAAATGAGATGTTACATCTGCACCGAGCTAAGTAAACACTTTATAAATGAATAAATAAGTGAATAAATAACAAATAGTCATCTCGAGGACCGGACTGGCTGCCGGGGCTCCGGGCCGGCCTGTCTGCGACCATCCTGTGCCCAGGGCTCGGAGAGGGAGGAAGTGGGTTGGGAGCCAGCATCCCTCCCTGCGGCGCCCCACCCCTGGTCCAGCTGCCCCTCAGTCAAGTGTCCCTCTCTTTCTCCAGCTCCCAAATTCTCCTCCAGGCTCTGTGGCATTTTTTCCCCAGATGTCGTTTGGGATTCACCGTTTTTGTTTGAAAAACGGATTGTTGCCGCAGCTCTGAACCCTGGGTCTGCCACTGAATGTGCCTCTCAGGAATGGCGGGGCTCGGGATGGTCATGCCCCAAGGAAGGCCCCCGCACTTTCCAGCCCCCACGGTCGGGTCCCTGCATCTGGGCCCCAGGCGGGGGCTGTGTGCATCTACCCCGGAAGGCGTACAACAGCGCCTGGGGGCGGGGCGGCAGCCAGAACCCCCACCTCCCAGTCCTGCCCCTGAGCTGTGCTCGAGGAACCAGGCAGGCCGCCCCGGTAGAGCCGAATCTCAACTCTGAGAGAGGCTGAACTTCGCAATTATCACGGATAACAAGAACAAATGAAAAAGCACTCATTGAGTAACTGATATCAATTATGAAACCCGGCTTTAGAGTCTGGAATAAATGATAGGGGAATCGGCCTGAGAGAGAAGGGGAGCAGACGTGTTATTATTTACGCCAGATTAAGAAAAGTATCCAATTTGCTGGCCATCTCCCTCCCCGTGAGAATTGGCATCAATTTTATTATTGTTCCTCCGATTTTAATATTCTCTAAATGAATTACTATTGAACGAGGTAGTTAGTCAATAGTTTAATGCAATTAATTATCTTTAAATCGCTTTATCTTTTTTTTTTTTTTTTTTTGAGAGAGAGAGTCTTAACTCCAGAGACAGTGGGTTCTGCACAGCAGGGGCCCAGGACTCAGGGCCCAGACCTGGTGAGAGGCTTTTCTGGCCCAGAAGCAGGGCAGCCTTAGATCCTGAAAGCACAAGAATCTGAGGGGTGGGCCACACTGGGAGACCCTCCACCACGGTTGAACCAGGAGCCTGCGGAGGCTGCGCAGGTCCAGCAGGACGCACTGGACATGAGGGGTAGCCCAGGTGCCTCTGTGTTTTGTTTTGCTTGTTTGTTTTTTGTTTAAGTAGATCGGGGTGGGGGGGGGGAATGAAGCTCACAGGCCACTGAGCTAGTGTTTCTTTTCTGGACTCTCCTTGGCCCTAGCCTGGTGAGATGGAGTGACAGGACAGCCAGGCTGGTCCTTCTGTCCTCACTCCTGGCTTCTCCTCTTCCAGGGGACTGGGAGAATAGCCTTGGGCAAAGGTCTTGGAAGACAGAATGTAATGGGAGGATCAGTGGGGACTCTGATGTTATTTCCACTTATTATACCCCAGCTTCTTTCTTATTTGTGGGGTTGGGGAAGGTCTCTCCCCACACACACCCTAACATATCCCAGGCTGTTGACCTTACAGACTTCCCTCCAGGCTCACTTTGGGTCCCCAGACCTCACTGCTGGCAGCTCCTAGCACCTGGGAAAGGCCCCTCCAGCCTGGCTTCACAGGGCCCCCAGGGGTGGGCAGCCTGCTGCGGGTGGGGAGGGGGCAGGCCCAAGCAGATAGAAGGCCCTCTCCTGGTTCCCAGCAGCCTGTTCTTGTCTGCTGCCCTGATGAGAAGCAAGAGGGGGCAGCCATCTCCACTCAAACTGAGCACTGAAATTTTTCCAGAAAAGCCCGCTTTTCCAGTGCCTCTCCCAGCCCTGACCACAAACACGGGGAAACAAAGTTGTCTGCTATGAGGTCTGGCCAAAATGGAACATTCACTAACACAGAAAGGGAGGAACTTTTTTTCCAGCAGGTCAGAGTAACTTCTCCATGAGATCAGGGTACCAAACAGAGGAGTGCTGGGGGTGGGGGAGGGACATGGGGGGATCAACAGAGAGCTGCCGGCAGATAAATCATAGATCATAGATAACCTTGTAAATAGCACTCGCCTAGCGAGTAATAAAGAATGCTAATGCACGGGAGCGGTCTGGTGCAACGTGCCATGCATCGTATCTGACCCTGTCTAAGACACGTTTGCTGGGTGTGAGCATAGGGTAAGTGCAGGTGGGTGAACCCAGACACCAACAAGGCTCTCCAGAATGCCAAGTCAATCCCTGAGAATTTTCTTCTTCCTCCCATGGAGCCACCAATCAGCCCCCAAAAGAAATGCTGGAGCTTCTCCCCATTCAGCGAAAACTGAATCCCCCCGAAATAGCACTGAAGACAGGACCTGGTATTTCATAGTGTTTTAAAAGTAATATTCCGTTTGTCGGTGCCGTGAAATAGGGCACCAGGAACGCTACAAGAAATAAAAAGAGTAATTTCTCAGTGGAGAAGTTGCCTGTTTCCAATTCAGGGCCCGGATGGCTGGAACCTGGATGCAGGACAGTGGAGTCCGACCAGGGTGGCTAGGTCTTCACCGGCCAGGAGCCGCAGCCCCTCCCACCTCGCACATCTGGAATTGGCATCAGGGGCGCTGGGGTCTCAGGAAGTTCTCACACTTCACGACTCATTAAACTCGGAGCTTGGATTCCTCTGGGAAAGGGGATAAAGGGGGGAGTTATGCGGGGTTGGGGGGGGGGTTTGAGGATAAGGAAGGGTGCCTGGCCCAGCTCCTCTGGCAGCTGCTGGCCCGGAAGGAGGGGCGGGGTGTGATCTCAGGGGAACCCCCACCCTAAGGCTTGGGAACTGGCCAGGTGCCCACCTCAATGGGACAGGCCTGAAAGCACCTCTGCTGGGGTTGGGGGAGCCCAGCATGACTCTCAAAGGAAGGAATTGCCTTCCAATCCGGGAAAGCCCCGTGTCCATTCAAGAGGAAGGGTAGGCCCTTGGTGGGCTGGACAGAGTGGGTAGATGGGGCCACCTCTCCTCTCAGACAAGCACCCTGGCCTCCAAGAATCATTTCTCTTGGACCAACAAAACGGAAGAGATAGTGCCCACCCCGCCAAGCCAAGCGGCCTGGAGGGGCTGCTGGGCTGCTCCACTAGGCCGGGCCCTCTGCTGAGGTCTCCCGGGGCCAGGGGGCCTAGCAGCCTCTCCTCCTCACACTTCCATTTGATGGTTACGGATACTGCCTTAATGTCTGAAGGGGATAATACTTGGGAGCTTAAAATTACAATTGCTTCTACTTAAATTTATTTGATGGCCAGAGCGTTCCCGTTATACACTCGTATATGGGTTTTCAATATCTTAAATGTTTAAAAAGGTTTTATTCTGTACTTACACTGAGTGAAATTAAAAAGAAACAGTAAAATGTTTGAAAATGAAGTGCATTATGTTTAATAAATTTAAAATGAACAAAGACTGCTATATTGCCAGCAATATCATTCCCTGCCCAGGGGCATTAATAAAGACTGGAGGTTTGGAAAAACAATATTTTCTATTAAAATTCTGTGCTGTGTTTCAATATTAAAAGGATATGTGATGAATTTCCAGTGTTACCCAGACGGGGTCAGAGATTAATTTCATTTCTTTCTGGTCAGCATTCTGTCGATAATTAATCAAAAGCAGAGTTCCTTAATGAAACACTTTTCATAAGGTGATAATTAGCAGGAAAGAGGCGGCCCGCAGACAGTCCCGTGAGCTGTCTAATAACTGGCAAGGCGCGGGGCTGGGTCTTGAGGGCCAGGGGCGGGGGCCGCGGGGACACCGACTCCCCAGCGAAGGAGCTGAGCAGCAGCGAACCGAGTCCCCACGCGGCCCAGCCCTGAGCTCAGGCCGCTCTGCAGACCCGCTCAGACCACGAGAGGAACCAGAGAAGCAGGAGCGCGAGGGCCTGGCCCGGCCAACCCCAGCCCAGCCCCAGAGTGGCCTCTGGGACGCTTTGTGACCTTAGCCAAGTCCCTGCCCTTCGCGGGGCCTCAGCGCTCCGTCCTATCGGAGGAGCAGCTCAAATCAGAGCCTCTCCGGCCTCAGGCACAGAGACCCGCCTCTGTCCTGGCCTGCCCCCTCCCCGCAGAACTCGTGGCTGAAGGACCCACGGGAGTCCAC
>NW_022589782.1:894533-902033 GCF_004348235.1 Phoca vitulina | reverse complement strand
GAAATCGGTAATGTATAATAACCCTTTGGGCAAGAAACCCAGTCCCCGCAGCAGCCACCGGAAAATAATTACTTTCATATCAAAACTCTGCAGGAGCCCAGCGGCCCGGCCCTTGCAGCCCCCGGCTCCGTCACCCCGCGCCGCGCGCCCCGGCGTGTGCCAGCGCGCGGGGGTGCGCGCGGGGGCGCGCGTGTGTGTGGCGCCGGGTGGGAGGGGGAGCGCGAGGGAGGGCAGGAGAGGGGGAGCTGCGGATGCATAAATTTGTTCAATCAGAAAACACAAACACACACGCACACAAAAGGAGGCATTAAGCGCGGACCTCGGGGGAGGTGAGGAGCCTCGTCCCTGCCCCGCCCGCGGGGAGAGGAGTGGAATACGAAGGGGAGGAGGGGCCATACTGGGCGCTCGGAAATTTGAAAAAGATGGACCTGAGAGCTTGCGTTTGACCAGCTTTATTTATCAAAAATGGTACATATATAAATATTCTTAGACATTTTTGCATTTTACAAGGCTGAGGATTCTTGTTGTGGGTTTTTGTGGGGGATATGGGGTTTTTGTTTTTGTTTTTTGCTCCCCCGAGAGGAGGAGGGTCTCACCCCAAGTCCTGCGGTTGCTGCCTAGGTCCGAATTGATACAGCGGTTTTCTTTAAAAAATAATAATAATAAAAGGAAGAAAGCAGAAGAAAAAGGAGAAAGCAGTGTTTCTAAGCCGATCACCTGATTTCGTTGTGTGAGTCGAGCCTGAGCGAGCGGGCGCGGGCCGGCTGAGCGCCTCTCTCGGCCCCGCCGCCCCTCAGTCCATGTCCACCTCCTCGCCGTCGGGCGCGCTGGGTCCCGGCTCGGCGCCTGGCTCTGGGGCCCCGCACAAAGCCGGCTCCCCAGCGGGGCTGGGAGCCCGCGGGCCCGGCCCGGGCGACGGCGCGAGAGGGGGCGGCAGTGCGGCCGCTGGGCAGGCGGCCCCCGAATCCGCGCAATCCCCGCCGCTGCCCTCGGCCGCAGCCAGGGCCGCGTCCCGGAAGGGCGCCGGGGTCGGGGCCCCCGGGGAGGCGACGGCGTCGGGGCTGCGGCGCGCGAAGGCCGAGTCCGGAGCACCGCCGGGCCCCGGGAAGGCCCCGAAGCTGGCCTGAGCGGGCGGCGCGGGCGGCGCGGCGGGTGCGGGCGGCGCGTCCTTCGGCGCGGGCTCCGGACCCGCTGCACCCTTGAGCGCGGCCTGCGGCACCAGGAAGCCGAGCGGCTGCGTGATGGGGTAGAGCAGGAAGTGGCCCTTGCCAATGAGGGTCCGCGGCGTGCACGGCAGCCCCGGCGCGAAGTCCAGCCCGGCGGCCGCGGCAGCGGCGGCGGCGGCCGCGGCGTTGGCGGGGGCGGCTTTCCGGCGCGGCGGCGAGTCGGACAGCAGGCTCTCCACGCTGAACGGGCTGGCCTTCGGCAGGCCGGCGGGGCCACGTTCCACCGCCGCCCCGGGCGCACACGGGGCCGCATCCTTGTCCGCGGGGCGGCCTAGCCGCAGCTGCGGGCCGGCGCCACTTCTTTGGCTCGGGTAAAAGGCGGGGTCGCAGGTGCCGGGAGCGGGCGGTTCGCCCGGCGGTGCGGGCGCGGAACCGGCGGCGCCGGCGGCGTGCGCGCTAGGGCCCTTGGACGCGGCGGCCGGCGGCGGCGGCTCGGGCGGCTCCGGGGAGAGGCCGCCGCCGCCGCTGTCGCTGTCGGAGCTGGGTGCGCTGTGCAGGGACAAGCCGCCCGGAGAGTGCAGGTGGCGGCTCTGGCTCTTCAGCAGCTTCTTCTCATGCTTGCGCTTCTTTTTCTCCATCTTCTCCAGTTCTTTGCGCGCGATCTCCTCTGGGTCCATTGGCTCGCCACTGCACGTGGTCGGGTGTGAGTTGTGAGCCGGCCGCCCCGGGCCCTTCTTCGTGTTCTCCTTCTTCCTCCACTTGGCCCGGCGGTTTTGGAACCAGACCTAGAGCAGCCGGATAGGGGAAAGGAAGGCACAGTCAGGCGGCGGGCTTGCCGCTGGGGCTTCGGGCGTCCCCACTCCCCCCAGACAGGCCTGTACAACCTCGGCTCCGGCCAGGGGGCGGGAGCCAAGGCACGCGGCCCGGCCGGCCCTGAGCTGGGTTTCGGCACTCAAGCTGCAGGTTCCAAAGAGCATCTTTTCCACCCAGAAAGAGGTAGATGGGGGCCTCTCGGCCAGCTTCCCACTCTGGCTTCTCACCTCGGGGAACTGGGAGCTGCCCCTTCGTTGGGCACTGCAGGTCTGGCCCCTGAGGGCGTCTGGTTCCTGGTCGGGAGGCAGGCTGGGAGCAGGGCCCCTCCTCGCCCCTCTTGGCTTCTCACAGCTCCTGTTCTAAGCGGCCTGCCTGGCCTGGTGCTGGCCGTCTGGCCTGAGGACCACCAGTGGCTGGGCTCAGCTGCCCTCCACACCTGTCTTCGGCCCCCTGGAGACTGAGTCAAAGGCCAGATTTGGGGGTGTCCCGTGAAGGGAAATCTGGGTGCTGCTTCTTCTAGAAGGTCCTGGGAAGCCAAACTTAGGGGGAGGGTTTCCAGCAGCCTGCCCCCCAACACATTCGCACACGTCCTTCTTTCTGGGGGCTCCAGGCCAACGCACCAACACAGCCCCTGAAACCAGTTGTGCTTGGCCTAGGCCAGGGAGCAAGGCAGACAGGACAGCAAGAGGCCAGTTGCCAGGCAGTGCAGAGGAGGCCCGGGCCCATCCAGCCTCTTCTACCCTCCCTGCAGCCCTTGTCCTGGGGAACAGCAGCCCTAGACACGGGCTCACCACCACACACACAGTCAAATCCCTGCTGAGCCTCAGGCACACCACCCTCCCCAAGAGATTGCAATAATTCGAATTCTTTGTTGTGGCCACGGAGAGACCCGGCACAATAGCAGGCCTGGCCCGGTCACAGGGAGCCTTGCTGCTGCCAAGGTGCGGGTTTTAAGCTGTAACCTCTCCAAGGCTGTAACTGCTTCTTTCCTTCCTTCCTTCCTTCCTTCAAATACTTCTTTTTTTGGTGCAAATTCCACGCTCACTTGTCAACAAGAAATGCTCATTATTGTACAGGGGAGAAACGAAGAGGTCTTTGCTTAAGACACACAAATTAGACGAAAGGGTTTACAAACAGAAGAGGTCATGAGGGGCAGTGCAAGCACAGGTCGAGAACACCTTTTTAGACAAAGCTATTGGTGCTGAACAGGCGTCTTGCCGTCCTCTGCCTCAAAGCCCTGCACCCACAGCTGCAGCCGCACACCCCACTCACCACCACACCGACCCCAGAAAAAGATTTCTGTACTTCGGGGAAACATCTGATTATGCACAATTCATCTTGAATTTTTCATCCACCACATAGACGCTATATTTTTAAAAAGAATAACGCCGGCAGTCTCCGAATGAAACCGAAGTATGGGGGGTGGGGTGGGGGAGATATAACTGAGAGTAGTAAAGATTCAGACCCCCCCACATGTGTCAACTGTGTAAGTTTCCGCCTCCCCTTCCTCAGCTAACCTCCTGCAAAGCGAAGAATGAATACGGGTCTCCACCTGAATATTTTAGAGGCGAGAGATAAGCAAACAAACGGGTTTGCTCCAGGCGGTGCCCGGAGACCCTGGGCGAGGGCCAGGAGGCGCGGGGTCTACCTGCTCCGGGTTTCTTCCAGATCCTAGCCCGGCTGGCTGCACCCCCCCCCCCACCGCCGCTTCTCCCGCCCAGCCCTCGGAGACCTCATTTCGCGCCCATTTCGTCGCCCGACCCCCACCACGCAGCACCCGGTTCGGACGCAGCTGCTCTTCTGGCTACTTTGGGCCGTCGTCGGCCCCTCCCAAGCCGCCTGGGGCTTTCTCCCCGCGAGGCTCTGAGCCCCGGAACCGCAGCACCACCTCCGGGCAGGCGAGCGCTGGGGGGCTCGGAAGCGGGGCCGCGGTCCCCCACCTAGAACAAAGGCGGGGCCGGCGCCGGGCGGGCCTAGTGGCGGGATGCTGGCTCCCGGGAGGAACGGCGGGTCTTTACCTGCACGCGGGATTCGACCAGATCCAGGCGCAGCGCCAGGGCCTCGCGCATGAACACGTCGGGATAGTGGCTCTCGTTGAACGCCTTCTCCAGCTCTTCCAGCTGCCAGCCCGTGAAGTTGGTGCGGGTGCGCCGCCGCTTACAGCCCGGGCTCTCCTTGTCGGGGTCCCCCGAGTCTGCGGGCACGCACAGGACGCCGCACGGGTCAGCCAGGGCCCAGGCCACATCCACCCCCTCCGTACCTGTCGGCCGCCCGGGCCTGGGGGCCCTGCGCCGGGGTGGCGGACCGAGAGCGCCCTGAGCCTCGGCAGCCGGCGCCCGCTCTACAGCCGCCCGCGACCCAACTCCCGCGCCCGACAAGGGTGCCCTGCTTGCCCCCCGTGCCCTCCCCGCCCGCCGCACCTACCTGACAGCTTGAAGGGCTGGCTGTCGCCTCCCACCCCGCAGGCGGCCGGCAGCAGCGGCGTGGGGTTGACCACCGAGGCGGCGGCGGCGGCGCACGAGCCGCTGAGCAGGCCGTCGATGGAGAAGGGCACCGAGGCGGCTGCGGCGGCGGCGGCGGCCGACTGCAGCTGGTGGCCGGCCAGCTCGTACACGTGGTGGTGGCCCAGCGGGTAGGGGAAGCCCACCACGCCGCCCAGCGAGCCCCCGAACTGGGCATGCGGGTGCTCCAGGAGGCGGCCGTCCATCATCTCGCGCGGGGGGCCGGCGGGGCCGGCGGCGGGGCGCGGGGGCGCGGGCCGGGGCCGGGGCGGGCCAGCGGCGGGAGGCGCGGACGGCGGCGGCGGCGGCGGAGACAGGGACCCGGAGCCCTACACATGCTTCGCCCGCACTCCGGCGCTTTACTTTATCAACATCAAGCTCCCGATAATTAGCCGCGGCCCGGGGAATTTGGGACCAATAAGAAGCGCTAATCGGCTCTGACGTCAGAGGCGTGCTGGGTGCAAGGAAACGTTTTCCATATCGATTGCTAATTATACCTGACATGCACCTCAATAAACAGTATCAGGAACTGTCACAACAAGGGGGGGGGGTAGCAGAGAGGGAGGGGCGCGGCCCGGCGCTGGGCGGGCGCCGGCTCGGGGAGCGGTCCAGGCAGGGGTCCCCGGCGAGCCCCCCATTCCAATCCCCGCTGGCCGGAGCCCGCGCCTCCCCCGGCTCCCCGCCCCTCTGCAAATCACTAATAGATTTCCCTTTAAAACATTCACCGGCGTGTTGTGGGGATTTTTCACCAGAAATGCTGTACTCTCTGAACCTTTAAAGTGATGTTGCTCCAATTACAGAGAGACATTGAGCGGCAAATAGACTGATCCAATAATAGGAGATTCATCATCCGCTCTTTCCGAAACTGTCACATTGAATTTAAAACTACAAGGGCTTCTCATCTCCTCTCCGGCTGCAGGCGGCGGGGGAGAGGAGGAAGGAAAGGGAGGAGGAAGAGGAAGGAGTGGAGGGGGCAGGGGGAGGAGGTGACTCCAAAAGAAAATGACTTCTACAGAATGTAGCACCCTGTCAATAAAAAGGCATAATTAATGCCCTTTTTGACTGGCCGCCGCCAGGCTATAGAAACAGAGGTGGGGGGGCGGCTGTGGAGACACCCTGACCCCCCCCACACTCATCCCCTACTCCGTAAAACCAAGGCAAAGGGCTGGGGAGGAGGGGTGGAAGGAAGGGAAAAGTAACTTTGGGGTGGCAACCAATCAGGCCCCCTACACAGGAATAAAAAAATAAATACATCTCCCTTTGACACGGCCTCTGAAGAATAGGGCCCAGGTACTCAACCCATTAATTATAATTAAATTATGTTCTCAGAGAAGTGTCTGTCACTCCCTTTTCCACTATAAAATATTGATAGACTCAAAGCTAAATCATTAAAGGACATATTCTTAAATAAGCAGCAAATTAGGACTGTGGGCAGGAGGGAAAGCAATCATTATATCCATATATATACATATATATTATGTATATATATAAAATTATAAAATCTTTTGTAAAAAGTTTGCCCATGAAGAGGGTGCCTTTTGCTGTGGCCCCAGGCCCATGGACCTCATCCCTGTGGTCCCTGCGGTCCCGGTGGCCCGAGCTGGAATCCGGGAAGAAGGAGCTCCTGGCCCTCAGACCCGGCCAGTGCTGGGTATCCGGCCAGTCCTGGTGGCCGGACCTCCGGCAGCCTCTCACTCCAGGACAAGGCGACAGACAAGTTGGCCTTTGGTGTTAAGTGGCTTCAACCAGCCTTCCAAGCCTCAAACCCGGAGCGAAGGCACGGGTAGGACAGCCCCGTCCGTGCGCCCTTCCCAGCGGAGGGTGCACACGACGCTCCGCCGGCGAGAGTGGAGCGGACCTGCCTTGCGGCTGGGGCGCTGGACACGCAACCCGGGTATCCGTCCTTATTGAACGTGCCCTGGCCGCACCGACTACGCTTTAATTGCCTTCCCCTCTCTCATTGTTCGGGAGGAGGGAGAGGTGCAGGGGCTGGGGGTAGGCCGACATCTCGCAGAGACCGAGAGGAGGCTTGGAATTTGGGACCTTACTCCCCCCCACCTTACCCCCCCTCCGCCGGCGCGCACTAGGAACACGCTGCAAGTATTAATTCCGAGGTCAGGGGCCAAGAGCACTACTTTTCGCCATAATTTAATTTCTTTCTCTATAAATACTAAATGTAAACTCTGTCCATCCGACTCGATTTTGCCGGTAGCCGTAAGCGCCTCGTTCTCTGCCGGGTTCGCGAGGAGGAATGTGCGCGGCGCGTGTTTCTGAATACAGAGCTGTAATCAATTCGGCCCGAGGGGAGGGCAGGGGAGGGGCGGGCGCCGGCCGGGCTCCCTCGCCCATCTCTCTTTATTATAATGAATTAATTCGACTTTATTTATCCCATTTTCTGGAGCTGACAGAATGTTAATTTGAGTTGAAATTTCGCTCGCCTCTCACTCTCTGACCCCTGGCCTTCAGATTGGCGTGTTGTAATAACCTGAATCTTTCAACAGAGGCCCTGATAATTGTTACCTTATTAGCATGCAAATTGTTTAATTAATATTATTATGAAGAAGCATACAATCCGTCCGTCACTTGACCTCAAGAGCGAGTCCGCGCCGCAGCCGGCTCCGCGCATCTCAATGCGCCCATTTCAATCGCCCTGTGTTTTTAATGTTGCCGGGCCCGGCTCGCGCTCCGAAAATCTCTTCGAGTGTTTGAGAGGGGCCTTTAATGACGGTGGGGGCGGCCGGGGCGACCCCCGCCCGGCTGGAGAGCTCTTCAGAGGCCCTCGGCGGCGGCAGCGCTGCGGGGAGTCGCTCGGCTTCTGCTCTCACGCCCCCCCCCCCCCATTTTGAACATCAAAATTTCATAATTGCTTCCCTGTCAATGCTGTTCCTGGAGCGGTCGCTTTAAAGGGCTCCCCCCGCCCCTCCCCCGCCCGCCCCCGCCCCTCCAGCGCGGGCCCGGTTCCTCCAAACAACTCAATGGGAAGCAGCCCTTGACATGCGGTCCTGGGAGACGCTGCATTT
>NW_022589782.1:832033-889533 GCF_004348235.1 Phoca vitulina | reverse complement strand
TCTGTCGCCCTTCACCGATCGCTTCTGCCCCATTAACCCATCGGCACGAGGCTCCGAGGCTCCCGCAACAAAGCCCCGAAACGGGACCGGCGCGCGAGCCTCTCCGTTGTGCGCCGCTGACCCCGCGGCCGCGGCCCGCGCAGCCCGGCCCGGCGGCCCGACGGGGCGGGACGGAATTGGCCTTGAAGATAAACAGAGGCAGCCGTCGTGTCCGAGCCGATTCGGCCCTAAGTAAACGGGAACAGGGCCCACGCTGCCCTTGGCAGGGCCGCAGAGCAGCTGCCGCCGCGCGAACGGCCGCCCGCCGGGCAGGAGCTAATCCGCCCGCAGTCCCCCTCTGTCCCCCCCGGACGTGAAACTGGCAAGCAGAGAAAATGGGCTGGGAGGAGAGAGGCAGACCTGCCTCGTGGCCCGGTAAACAAAGACCAATAACCTGTTACTAGGCGGGGGCTGCCTCTCCTCCTGATTCCATTCTCCTCCCCGGGAGAGAGGAACCCCAGCCCACTCTCGCCTAGGAGCACCTCCACTCTTCTGCGGGCGCTGGCTGCGGCGGGCAGACCTCCCAGCCAGGCCTGCCGCAAAGGCCTTCCTGCACACCACCCGCAGCCCAGGAGGAGGTTCCCACCCAGGGCTGGGCTCCCCAGGTGGCACCTCATTTTCTCCTCTGCCCAGCAGACTTCAGGGAGGCCAAGACCTTGTGAACCCGCTGCCCTCAGGAAATGCCGCCTATGCTTCCACACCCTGTGGGGCTGCTTGCTGCTCACTGCAGATGCAGGGCATTCCCTGGAACTTGCAGCTCTTAGATGGGGGCTGGCGCAGGTACCTGTGGAGGGAAGACCCCCTTGCCACTTGCGTCTCCACAGCTGTGGTCTGTCTTCATTATTCGGGAGCAATTCCCTCCCAGGAATGCTTTATTTTGACCAGTGTGGCAGGAAGAAGGGTGACCATTGCTCAAGGGTTTTCCACACAGGCTACCAGAGGGTCACCTTTCTCTACAACGGGAACTCCAGTGAAAGCAGGAGGCTGGGGCCCCTCAGTGCTAAGGTGCACACACATGATCAGTGTGGCCCTGACGCCAGTCTCCTGGAAACTTCCCTCTTACTTCCCCTGGAACCCACCTGCTCTTACTTTCTATCTTACAAATGTTGATCCTGTGGCCAGGCGATGGCCTCTTGCAAGGCCGTCCTAAGACACACCAAAAGTGTCCCCTGGAGGATGGAGATATCACATGTCCAAGCTAGCTAAAAGCGGTTCTGGCTTCTATCTCTGCCTGGCTACTTTCTTCTTGTTAAAAATCATTGAGAGTTCTGGGGGCGCCTGAGTGGTTCAGTCAGTTAAGCCTCTGACTCTTGGTTTCTGCTCAGGTCATGATCTCTGGATCCTGACATCGAGTCCCAAGATGGGCTCTGCATGCTGAGCGCAGAGTCTGCGTGAGATTCTCTCTCCCTCTGTCCCTCCCCTCCATGCGCGCTCTCTAAAATAAATAAATGAACCTTTAAAAAAATCATTGAGAGTTTTAAATAAAGAGATTGCACGAAAAACAAGAAAGGACACAGTGAGATCAGCCAGGGTCTCCCACCACACCTCCGGCAGACTCCATGGGTCTCTCCCTGCCCAGGCCCCATCCTTGCTGTTGATGGATCAGAGCCCTAACTCTGGGGAGATCTATTTTCTGCTGCTGACCTGATGTTAGGAGAACTATTATTCCTCTTAGAGGGTCTGGTGGTTCCCAAAAGTCCAGGGACAGCGAGGTCCACCTTGTCTTTGTCTTCCTCCCTTCTTTTGCCCAAAGCCTAAGTCATTACAATTTTGTTCATACAGAGTCTTTATAGGTCAATTTTGTAATGTATCAAAAGTACAAGTCTTTTATCCACTTCTGGTAAATTTTAGAATAACAACCCCAGGTCAGGTGCATGGGGTCTTCAGCATTTGGCAACAGGTGAAAGTGTTTAAGAAAAAAAAAAGAACTACAAACTACAAAGTGCACCTAAATATCTATCAGACCTACACTTGACTGCAGTAGCCGAGAGCCACTACAGGAATTTCAGAGCTCCTTCCTCTCTACAGTATCCAGATGCCAAGTGCAGGACTATGGGACCTTCTTCCTGACCATGGGGTCAAAGCGAGGCTACAGGGTTGTGGGACCTAGTTCCTGTGTATCCTCAGTGTAGGATGAGGAACTCAAGGTCTCAGTACCTGCATTAGGCCAGCAAGAAGAGGGACTTATATTCTTTAAGTAACTGTTTTATTGTGTTATCACAGACACATGGTCACATTCACCTTTCTAAAGTGTAAAGTTCAGTGTTTTTAACACATCCACAGGAGTTTGCAACCATCACCACTCTCTAGTTCCAGGACGTCCTCATCACCCCCGAAAGAAGCCCCATGCCCATTAACAGTCACTCCCCATCCTCGACCCCTCCCCCGCAGCCCCTGGCAACCACTAATCCACTTTCTGTCTCTATGGATTAGACAAGGATAATTTTGCAAAAAGAAATTCTACCAGTCTGGAAAGGCATGTATAAATGAGGAATGTGGGAGTAAGGCCTGAATACACTCTCTCTGTGAATCAACATGTTCCCTAAAAGACACAAGGAGAAAATGTCACCAGGGAGCCAGAAGTAGGGGATGAAAGCTCTTCGGACACTGGCCTTCAGCCCAGAGCATATGTTTTAGAAATCAGCATCCTTTTTCTTTTCAGAGTTTACAGATTTGTTTTTAAAATCGCCCCTGACCCCTCTGTGGGCTGTCTGCATCTGTGGGCGTGAGGTGGCCCCTGTGGGCTGTCTGCATCTGTGGGCGTGAGGTGGCCCCCAGCGTGGCAGAGGCAGTGGCTCGTTTCAGCCCTACTCCATTAGACGCTAACATCTGGGTGGCTTGGCACCCAGCATGGTCACTGGGGAGGCTCCGCATGGCCATCCCTCTTTGCTCTCTCCCCAGCCATGAGCACCCAATCTGAAATCTGATGGCCAGCTCTCATCCTGGTGCTTTGCCAAGTATGATTTGGATTTTAATGCATTTAAAAGGTTGCTGAGGTCAGAAAATGCCATTTTGTTTTCTCTAAACTACAAATACTTTTGAATTTAGCCGATTTTTATTTTTATTTATTTATTTTTAAAGATTTTATTTCTTTATTTGACAGAGAGAGACACAACAATAGAGGGAATACAAGTAGGGGGAGTGGGAGAGGGAGAAGCAGGCTCCCTGCAGAGGAGGGAGCCCGATGCAATGTGGGGCTTGATCCCAGAACCCTGGGATCATGAGCTGAGCTGAAGGCAGACACTTAACGATTGAGCCACCCAGATGCCCCTGAATTTAGCCTATTTTTAACACCAAATCTTGCCATTATCCCATTCTTTACAAGCCGAAACTCCTAGCAATCACAGCTTTGGGTTTCTAATGAGTGTTTTCTTGATTTACAGCAGAAATGAGCAGTTATCTGCTAATAACCCATGAGTCTGAAATTAAAAGGGATACAGAAAATAAACCAAATTGCAAAGATCAGCTCTTGTTAAATAAAGTCTTTGTGAAAAGACATATAACAACATTTTCATGCATCAGATCAACGACATGATAGACTCATCATTTGAGGGCTGTAATTATTTAATACCACTTAGCAGTTGCAGAGCGCTCACCCTGTGAACATTTAATGGACATTTGTTAATTAATTCTCAGCAGAGCCCATCCGGCTACTTTATACACAGAGAAACTGAGGCAGGGGGAGAGGTGACAGGCCCTTGGGTGCCCATGGCTTTCTCCCTCCTGCTCCTTACAATGTCATCAGCTCATTCCTGCCTGGTGATTTATAGTGGCCGGGATGGCAAGATTGCACTGAAGAAATGCATAAACAAAAGCACTGTTAAAGGAATTATATTCCTGCTGCCTGTGACTTTCCTACAGAGTCAGATGTCAGTTATATTCCATCCACCAGGAGAAAAAGAAGAATACTCAAGATAGTCTGAATTAACTCTAAGTTAATGAGAACAGTAATGATGAGTTCCAGAGTGGCAGCAGTAGAAATCTATGGAGAGAGGTGGCAGGTTTACAAGAAGAAATTACACACTGGTTAGAGTCATTAGCACAAGCTGGAGCCTACCAATTTCACTGTGGATGATGGTGAGGATGGCAGAGGGGATATTTATGTTTAAACATAAATCACAAGTTCCCTTACCTGCTTCCCATCCCAGCAGCCGGGTGTCCCCGGGCCCCCCTCAGGAACATGAGGGACTGCTCTTGGTGGCTTGCTGTTGTCCTCATTAGAAGAAAGAGCTTTCATTTCCAGAGACACAACAGCAGTGCAAAAAGGACTGTGAGCCTGGGAGCCCCCAGGGATAGGACTTCTGTCCCAGGAGCACAGTTGCCCAGCCCGCTGGGCTCACTCACCCGGGTGGGGGTGGACTGGCCCCTGCAGAGCTCTTCTAGCCCCACTTCCTCCCCAGGTTCAGAACCTCTTCATTACCTTCTCTGGCTCTGGAATGAGTGTCCCACACTCCCACACACCATTTAGAGTGTCCTATGTGCAGAACAGGCCATTCTAGAGACAGCAGGAGGCACGGCCTAGGTCCCTTTATCTTGATTAGGCTGATTAGATGCTGTATGCCCTATTTGATTCTTGGGACCAATAAGAAGTGGGATGTGGGGTGAGAACCAGTCCACTCCTTCTCTGACCAGTCAGATGGGCCAGGGTGAGTTGTCAGAAGAGGCTCACAGAGCCCCAAGTGTCCTCAGGGGATCCCAGGGCCCAGTGCATTCCAGAGCAGAGGCTCCACTGTGCCCTACTCACAGGCTGCCTCATACTGAAAAGCCCACCTTTGCTTTCACCAATGCAATTAAATAACAATGCATGTGAAAGACTGGGCACTCAGCTTGTTTACACTGAAGTATGAGCTCAGGGCTACAGACAAGGGCTCCAGCCTAGAGGTGGCAAGCCTGCCCTGAACCATGAGGAACTTCATCAATAGTGACCTATGGCTTTGTTGCCCCTCCAGCTCACTGAGAACAGCCTTCTAGTAGAGCGGAGTTCTGTATGATGGGGGAAAAACTACAGACTCCAAGACAGAGACCACCACCTTGATCCAACACCCTGGAACTCTGACCAGATACAAAGAAAAGGGACACCTGTGCCTCCTGGAGGGTGGAGCCTGTGGCCCATGTCTGAGAACACAACATCACAGAAGCATGAACGAGCACGAAGGGAAGCAGTTCGCACTAAGTGGCCAGGAACTGTCTGGGAAGGAGGACTACGCTGTCGCACTTCAAGGACGGGTGCCACCAAACAGTGCAGGAGAAGCTCCTGCTTGCTTCCAAGCCCAGGGGTCAGAGCCATGCAAGCGGCCTCATTGTCCTCTGCCTGGCCTGTAAGAGGACCCCAGCTCCAGCCAGCACATTCCACATCATAAGCACCCCATGCCTCCTCAATCTCTGCAGCCAAGGCTGCCAAGACTCAGGTGTGTAGGCTGGGTTAGTGCTTGTGGCTGGAAAGAGGTGGCACGCCTGGGGCCCAAAGGCACCTCAACAGGATGGGGTTTCAGAGGACTCGTCACGGGCCTCAGGCTCTGGGGAGGCAGGGGCTGGCTATGGCATGGGTGCTGTCAGCAAGCAGGGATCATTCCACACTGGGGATCTTGGTAAATCTTACCCAAAAGGGAAGACCAGGCCCAGCTGCCGCCTGCAATTGGTCCTGTCCACCAGGGGAGGGGATGTTTGGTCCTTCTGGTTTGCACAGTGATGCTGTTTTTGTTTGTGCTGAGACAAGATTATGAATTTCCCTTCATTTCAACCCAGAGGGTGACTGTCCGGTGCGGTGCTCTGTGAAGCTGCTGACATCCAACAGAACAGCACCAAGGCCTCCTGGGTGGCCCATCCCTGGCTATCGGGGGCTGCTTGTCCTTTTACCTCTCAGGGAAGAGTGCACTTCTGGACTCAGTGTCTCCTAAATTTCAGATTTCAGTTACTCAAGCCTTGGGTTTCATATCCACACACCCCTGTTTACTTTACATTTCTCTTTAAATCTACTTGAAATAGAATCACTGTTTAGGGGCACCTGGGTGGCTCAGATGGTTAAGCATCTGCCTTCAGCTCAGGTCATGATTCCAGGGTCTTGGGATCGAGTCCCACATCGGGCTCCTGGCTCAGCAGGGAGCCTGCTTCTCCTTCTCCCTCTGCCTCTCTCCCTGCTCATGCTCTCTCTCTCTCTCTCTATCTCTGTGTCTCAAATGAATAAATAAAATCTTCAAAAAAAAAAAAAAAGAATCACTGTTTAATTCAGCCTCACCCTAAGATTAAATCTATGAAATCACAAGTTCGACGTGCCCATTGCTTTTTCGTATACATACACTGAGATAAACAGTTATTAAAGTAAAAAGTGCTAGTCCGTGTGCCTCCTATAATGGCCCTGCATGCCACCGGAGCATGCCGTCCTAGTGGTGGAAAACCCTGCCCCAGACAGCTGTATGGCGGATTCCACAGAAGTGAACCCATCTTTCCATGAAGGCAGCAGCGGGCCCTGTGGTGGAGTAAGCACGCAAGTCCTCCAGTCGCTCCCACTGCCGACTGACGCTGGAGCAGTCTCTCAGCCTCTCTGACCCGCCCTCTCAACTCTGCTCCAGGGTGAGCTGGCATTGGGGCCAAATGAGTTCATAGTGGTAGAGTTGGAAATATTAGTAGTTTTGTTCTAAAGAAAAGTAGAGGGGTTTATGAGCCTTGAGGATATTACACTAAGTGAAATCATAAATTTGTGAAATTTGTCACCAAAGGACAAATGCCATATGAGTCCACTCACATGAGGTTCTCTGATGAGTCAGACTCCCAGACACAGAGAGTAAGACGGCAGGGCCGGGGCTGGGGGTCAGTGTGTAACAGGGACAGAATCTCAGTGTGGGGAGATGGAAAGTTCTGGAGATGGATGGTGGTGACGGTTGCACAACAGTGTGAATGTGTTTAATGTGCCTGAACTGTACGCTTAAAAATGGTTAAAATGGTAAATTTTATGCTATGCATGTTTTTCTACGATAAAGAAAAAAACAGGGGCGCCTGAGTGGCTCAGTGGGTTAAGCGTCTGCCTTCTGCTCAGGTCATGATCCCAGGGCCCTGGGATCAAGCCCCGCATCGGGCTCTCTGCTCAGCGGAGAGCCTGCTTCTCCCTCTGCCTGCCACTCTGCCTATCTGTGCTCTCTCTCTATCTCTCTGTCAAATAGATAAATAAAATCTTTAAAAAAAAAAAATAAAGAAAAAAACAGTAGAGGGGAGGGATGAAGAAGCCGGTGATGGGTACATGGGGATTCATGCTAAAGCCTCTACTTTTGTTCATAGATGATATTTACCATAATAATTTTTCCCATAATAATTTTTGAGATTTCTCAAGTTTCCCCCAGGAGCAGCTGATGTCTTTCTCCACAGAAGGGAGCCCCTCCAGGACCAGGGGCTCAGAGGCCTCTGAGTGAGGGCAGCTCTGAGAGCCTGGTAGAGTCTGAGCAATGGGTGGAACAGGCCGAGGGAAGCCATGCTGAGGCACTTCTGGCTCTTCCTTCCACCCACAATGTGCTTACTTCCAGATTAGACCTCCTAATCTAGAACTTGCCTGCAGCCAGTTCTTGCCCCTCACTCAGCAGAGGCAGTAAGGACAGTCCAGGAAGGGCTCAGGACTGCCCCTGGAAGCCGGTGCTAGTGCCCAGGGAACATGGGGTCTTGGCCAAGGTTTCTCTCAACTACAACTGCCCTTGCTCTGCGGCCCAGGGCAGAGGCTCCAGGGGAACTGCATCGCCGAGTTAGTGCTCTCTTGGGTTCCCCCTGGAGGCATCAGTTCTATTGCTTTAGCCCCTTAATGGGCCTTGCAAGCACACCTCTCCCTCTACCTCCCTATATTCTCAGCACAGCAGAACACTGATTTCTGGCAACATTTAAATCCATTTAAATTCTAGTTCTGGCATTTAGTGAAAAGAGCTGGCTAAATTAAAGGCAACTAAAAATGTTTTTCTCTTCCTTATTCTTTCGTTTCCACACTTCCCACACCTTCTAACAACTTCTACTTGACCAAAAACATTCCCATTTGGTTTTCCACCCAGAGGGCAGGCCAGCAGAGACTTTCTGACCTGAGCAGGTGATCATCAGGGCCCTGGGCTTTGCCGCATCCAATGAGCTACTGTGATTTCTGAAGAAGCTGCCTGTCTTGGGGAAGCTGCTTCTCACCTGATTGTCCACCACACTGGGATTTCTCTGCTCACCTTGAGGAACAGGCTGCCATGAACCCAGGGAAAAGCCCCAGGAGAGACTTGGTGGGGCCTCCCATCCCTGAAAGTGAGGCCTGCATTTGTCTTCTCCAGGGGCGGTGGTTTCCTGAATCCTCTGTTTCTGTCACAGTGTTGGAAAGAAGAAGCCATCAGAAAAACCACATGTAGCTTCCAGGAATGCCATCCAGAGACAAGGACCTCACGAATGCGGAAGTCTTGCTTTTCCCTGTGCCCAAAGCCAAGTGTGTCTTCTGGTTTTCTTAAAACCCTCTCTCTAGGGGCACCTGGGTGGCTCAGTCGTTAAGCGTCTGCCTTCAGCTCAGGTCATGATCCCAGGGTCCTGGGATCGAGCCCCACATCGGGCTCCCTGCTCAGCGGGAAGCCTGCTTCTCCCTCTCCCACTCCCCCTGCTTGTGTTCCCTCTCTCGCTGTGTCTCTCTATCAAATAAATAAATAAAATCTTTAAAAAAAAAAAAAAAAACCCTCTCTCTAGAGGGTTTTATTTTCTCTGTTTATTTTCCCTATTTTCCTCTGTGAATGTGTCACTGTAGCTTGATATTAGATATTAGCTGGTCCACAAGACCTTTTTATATTGGATAAAAATCTGGTTAAAAATAAGCCATCAAACAAGAAGAATTAGTTAAATGTTCAAGAAAACTTCTAAGGCACAGCATGAAGTGGGAACCGCTGGTTGAGGACATCCTCTCCCCTCAGCGGCTGGAGAAGCGGGGCAGAGACTGTGCCCCTTTTTCTGAGCTTCCTGGTCCCTAGCTTCAGCTGTTTTATTAATTTTTTTATCTACAATTCTAAACTACTATTGCATTTATTAGAACAATAGGGAAGCTTATTGCGGTTGTATTTTTATTAAAATTTCTATTAACTTTTGCTATCAGTACGGTGGTAGATTAATTAATTTTTACTACTTTTCTAAAGCAAAAAATATTAGAGCTGATCCCAAATTACTTCAAATGTGAAAGAAGCCAAATCAGAAAAAGAGCAGTTCCACAAGCACGATCTCCAGAAGCACATGTAGGTTAGGAAATGGTTTAGGATGGGGGTAGCTAGCACGGGAGGATCTTTCAGGAAGAAAAGTTTCCTCTTTGTTCAGGAACGGTTTAGGGGAAGTTCTGCTTGAATTCTGTACTCGCTGGTTCTCACATAGAAACATATAGATTTACTCTTTTCCTTATGTATTTTGGAAGGGTGTATGGTTCTATGGTTATGGTTTTTTAGATGAAACCCACCATTTTAAAGTGAACATCATTTGTACATTCACAGTGGTGTGCAACCACCACTTCTGACCGGATCCTGAACACTCTCTAAGAAGCCCACCCCTCATTTCCCACCCTCTGGCCCCTGGCACCCACCCATCTGCTTTCTGTCTCTGTGGATTTGCCTGTTTTGGACATTTCATATAAATGGAACCACAGAAAATGTGGCCTTTTGTGTTTGGCTTCCTTAACTGAGCATCATATTGTCTAGGGTCATCCCTGCTGTCAGGTGTCAGCACTTCAAACCTTCTTATGTCTGAGTAATAGTCCATGTGTGTGTACACCACATTCTATTTCTGCACTTGTCCATCATGGATACTTCTTCCACCCTTGGACTACCATGGGTGACACTGGCAGGAACACTGAACACAGATATTTGTCTGGAGTGCTGTTCTCTCTTCTTCCGGCTGTCTGCCCCAGAGTGGAGCTGCGGGGTCATGTGGTGCCTCTATTTAACCTTTGAGGAGCCGCCAGATGTTTCTACTCTTTCAGTTTTTGCTGGTCAATCTGCTTCCCGCTGTCCCAGTTAGGGGACTGCAGATGGGAGGAGCAGAGTTGGTGACCGGTGACAGTAGTCGCTTGCCCTAGCAGGAATGTGGGACACAGACCGGAGAGTCCTTTGTAGCTCTTTGTGTGACTTGATATTTCCCGAGTCGTCGGTATGTGGGTGCCAGAATGGGTGTCAGGTCCCCCCAAGGATGTTTTCCAACAGAGTATGGGTATCACTATTGGCCACATTCATTTTTTTCCCTGAACTTGCTTCATTTTGAACTGAACTGTGTTCAAATCTTTGAACACTCCAGCTGGAAAGACCCAGCAATGAACAACCAAAGGTCAGATGAAGGGGGAGGAGGGCAGAGCACCAGCTTGTCCTGCACCCTGGGTTAGGCCCCTTCACTCCTCTCGATGCCCTGGAAAGATGCTTTTTACCACCCCTCAGTTTACACACCGAGAGGCTGGATCAGAGAGATTAGGTAATGTGCCCAGAGCTAGCAACGGGCGGGAGGGCCGGGTTCGAGTCAGACTTGCCTTTCCTCCAAACCCCATTAACCTGAGAGGGAGATAGTCAAGCTCAGACTCCCAGGAGGAAGGAGGGAGGACATTCTCAACAAAGCACTCCCACTCGAAAGGAGACAGGAGCTCAATAAATCATAAGCAGATCTGAGGTGGCCTTCACTTCCTGTGTCACCCCGGCCAGGGGCAGTCTGCCCCACAGGGCAATACCACAGCATTCCAGACTTTTCCTGAATATGGCCATTGGTTTGGGGCAGTGTGGCCAGCCTGCAGCTTCTTGCTTTACTTCCCCCCGGCCGTGGCATGACAGTCTCAGACCATCATCTGAGTGTACCAACCAGCTGCATCTCCCCTCACTGAACTTTAACAAAGACAGCAAGGCATGGATAATCCAAATAAGTGTCAAGGGCTGGTGCTGAAGGTGCCAAACCAAGGAGCTGACAGTAAGCTGCCAGGCAGGAAAGGGTGCAGCGGGTCTAAGAAGTGGGGAGAGAAGAAAGCAAGCAGCTGAAAGCAAACCGGGCTATGGGCTGCCTGTCTTCAGTGCAGCCTTGCAACCCTCTCCCAGCCGAGCTCAGCAGCTCCCACATGTAAAGTGCAGCCGCTGGGTCAAGAGTGGGCCTCACGCCCAAGGCACATCTGGCACCCAGGTGTTTGGACTTCGATCTGGCAGCCGGCCAGCAGGCAAGGACTCCCTCTCTCCCCTCTCTCTGACCTCCTCACCCTCAGTGTTATCCAAAGAACAATTTGGAGTCATTGCCTTAGTTAGATGAAGCCAAATGGCAAAGCAACTTCTGTCTGACAACCTAGACTTGGTTTTCAGCCCTCTACCCTCCCTCAACTTGGCCTTCTGCTCATGCTGGGATTTTCAGGGGAAGGGGCTGGGAGGCTCTGAGCTGATGTTCCCAGCACTCTGAAAGCAAGTTTATTACCTAATTAGAACGTCTGGAATGATAGGTGTCCAGATTCCACAGAAACCCTGAACCAATGGAAGGTGGAAGTTTGGTCAGGAATGTCTTTCTTTCATCAATATGCCTGTGCTCCAGAACAGAGACTTCTCTCTTGGAAACTGTGGACCAGGATGTGGCAGGAGGGGGCTGACTGGCTAGTAATGCCGCTGGAAACAAGTTCGGTTGTAGCTGCTCATGCTTCTCTTTAAATGCTCCAGATGGTAAACACCATTCCCTACCATGGACATGGAATTTTAGACTTCAGAAAGGCTTTCACACACTGTATTTGTAGGTTTTTTTCTCTCTGAAAGACAGTCATCCTGAGAAGCTCAATTGCTAGATAACTAATTGCAGAGAACAGACCGGAGCCTGCTGGAAGGTGAGTTACTCCTTCGGGCAGGAGGAGAGCTGAAGCTTGGGGCCACTAGGGAGCCCAGGGCAATGATTTGTCTGTCAAAGCTTGGAAGCATAAATGCAGTTATCAAAATAAGCACTGGTTCATATGCATGGGACCAAAAATAAATTAGGACAGGCCTAAAAGAGATCAGGCTGGCTGCCAACCGAAAATACAGGGGGCCTAGAAGAGAAGTCTATAAATGTGATCCTGTTTGTTTTTGTGAGGTTCTCAAGGGAAACATTTTTTTTTTTAGTGGAATTCTGGGTGTTTGTTCCTGATATTTTGACAATTAAATCAGATCAACAATTGTTTAGTGCACCCCCAGAATGAGTAAGGTATTGTTTTGGGTGTAGTAATTTGGGAGCAATAAAGGAATAAAGAGAACAAGAAGAAAAAGAAGGTTCCAGTGATGACTGTATGTGGAAGCAAGGTGGGGACAAGGAGAGGTGACCAAAGGGAATGTGAACCAAGAGGCTGAGGACAGGGGTATGGAGACGTAGGAGGCGTGAGTGATGTGGCACACAGCCCACAGGTGTCCTCCAAGAATAGAGAAATGGGGTAGAGGCAACATGCAAAGATAATGCCTGAGAATTTTACAGAATCGATTAAAATACACCTCCTTGGATTCATAAAACTTAAGTCCCAAACAGGATAAAAGAGATCCTTATCTAAATACATTGTAGTGAGAACCACAGACAGAGAGACGACCTTGCAAGCTGCCAGTGAGGGACAAACAGCTACCACAGCCACCGACAGCTGGAGGCTGTGACAGCAGACTTCTCAACTGCAAAATAGAAGCAAAGACGTGATGGAATGAGGTCTTCCAAAGACTGAGCGAGTGCATTCCAGTGCAGAACCGTCCACACCTCACTAAACCACCTCAAGGTGAAATGAAGACACACAGACATGTTCGAACAGGAACATTTGCCACAGCTGACCCTTGCTGAAAGAACTAAGGAAATGAGGAAATTCTGGAAGGAAAAAGTGACATGCAAGACGCATTAGTGAAATTTTAAAAAATGTAAATGTGACTAAGCCTCAAGAAGCAGTGACTGTACAACATGTAATAATACAAAGGGCTTATTGGGGGTTAGAAACAAGATGGAAACAAGATTCTGGGTGACAATAATGGTTCTAGGTACTTTTACCACAAAAGTAGCTGACCCTGAGGCAATGCTGTCATAGAAGATAGAATCACAAAAAATAAAAGAGGGACATTCATTAAAAAGGACATAATGGAACAGAAAAACAAATAATAAAATTCAAGACTTTATTGCAAAATACAAAATATTTGAACTCATTCAAAACTTACAGTGCAGATTCACATCAATACTGCACAAATGACTGATCCTATTTCGTGGATTGTGCCTGAGTGCTTGTCTTCCAAGTCTTTTGTTTATAGTATTGTGCATTGTTTTGCTTGTTAATTAGTTCCCTCGTCTGGCATCACACTTTTCCTAGTTTCACTAAAATTCCTTCCTTCGTTAAGAGAGGCACCAGTTTCCAGATACTAGGAAGTGAATTGTAACTGAGCTTTGTGCTACACTGTGAAAGCCGTCCACACTGCTATTTGTTCCTGGCAAATGGCCACATGTCTGCTGATGGACATTCCAAAGTTCCAGGAGAAACGTGGGTTGAAAACCCTGTGCAGCCGTGTAGACCACCACGAGGGCTGAGATCTATATTATTATAAAAGTGGGAGTCCTGTGCCAGTAGAGACCAAACTGTCAACCAGTCTGACGGAACCAAATTGTCAAACCGAACTGTCAAGAAGTATTTTTATCTTTTATTGCCTTATGGCCAATTAGTTATGCAGTGAAAATGTCCGTGGAAAAAAGTGCTTGAGACAAAGATGTCTACGGCAAAGACGCTGATGCCAAAAGTGCCGGATGCGGACAGTAACACGAAGTGCAGGTGATGGTGGTTGCAGTGGAAGCAAGCCAAGGTCTTTGTCTCCCTCAGGAGGAGGGCAAAGATTCTGATTAATTTTAGACTGTTAATTCAAGTATGTGTGTTAAAAGTTAAGGGTACTCCTAAAAGACTACAAGTATAATTTTATAGTGTGATACAGTTTCATTTTAAATTTATATAAGCTGGAAAGTACATTAACTTAGAGGAACACAAGTGATTTGAGGTTGGTAGCAGTGCAGATGATCTGGGGACATGGTGATGGTGGAAGGTGAACGAGATTTGGGAAACATGGCTGCCAGGCATACACAGCAGCTTGATTTTAGTTGGAGAAAGATGTTGAAAATATCCTTATTCAAGTGTTTGGGATTTTTTTTCTGCACACCTCTTGAACCCTAGGTCAACTAATACTGTGAACACCCATAATTCTCTTTCAAATATTCAAGTAATACTGAAATCTGTGGGCAGTATTTAAATTGAAGTTACTGTGTAGTGTCCTAGAGACCGTCTCATTTTCTTAAACCAAAATACACAACTAAGTGCTTCTGCTTCTGTGCTGTTCTCTTATTGAAGCTGCAAATCATTTTTTTTTCAAACGAGCATAGACCACAAGGTCCTGGAAACCAGGGCTCCCACCCAACCCAGCTGAGCCCGACAATACCCAGGAATTCAGGATAACACATATTACTTTTTTGAGCTTGCCAAAATAAATGCTGAGCTCGTCACACAACCCAGAAAAAAATTCCTGCTCCCTGACTACAAGCAGCTTACCTTTTCTGTAGAATCAGAGTTATGGGGAACTGCATTGTTCTCTGACATGCTTAGTCAGGGGTGTGTGTATATGTGTCTGTGAGAGAGAAAGAGACAGACAGACAGACAGACACACACACACACACACACACACACACACCTCTGGCAAAACCCAGTGGCTGCCAAGCTGGAGTATAGAAACACACACGTGCCATCCCAGGGTCATCTGTCCAGCTACCCCCAGCTGTGAATGCTGGGGGTCTAAAGTACAAACAGAGCAGAGTCCCCAACCTGGGTTGGCATGCTACTCTCCCCCAGGCCTCTGGCCAATCTGATGTCATTTACTTCACATTTATATTTATTATTTTGGAGTTCAGAGCAAATTACTTGACTAGTTTGAATATTAAATCGAGTCTGTTAACATGCAGTCAGCCTAAATCGCTATCAGAATTTTATCCCCTGCTCTCTTCTCTCCATTATGTGTCGTCAGAAAGTTTATGAGCATTGCTAAAATCTGAATGTGGCAGGTTTTTCCATATATCTGCTCTTTGCTACTATAACTTACACACTTACATTGCATGATCCCCTCCCCCCCCCGGATCTAAAGAATATGTCTTCAAACCTTGGAGAGAATAAACTGCTGCCCCCTTTAGGTTAAATACAATGTGGCTCCTTTCTGTTGCATAACCCCTTCTGCACAAATATATCTTGGTTAAATTTTCACATATTAATTAACCACATTTAATGGCATATCAAGGCAACTTTCAGTACATGAAGGATAATTTGATAAGTGCAGAGTGTAAAGGCTTTTTCTACTGTTGCACATTAATGAAGTTCTACTCTATTTTAGTTTATTCTCTTCTCATCGGGGCTAAGCATAAGAAAACTAGTCACCCTCTGTTTTCACTGTATTCCACACAATGCCGCTGTGGCGCTTTCGGGGGGAACAGAGAGGAAGGCCTGCAGCCGCAGCGCACGTACGAGCCCCCTGTGCACACACTATCATAACGTGAAAGGCCAGCATGGTTTGGTGGGGGCAATGGTGGCAAGTCACAGTCACTGAGAGAGTGTGTGTGGAATCTCCGTGCCACATTGCATGGCCACCTCCAGGTGGACCAAACCACCAGTGACAAACAGGAACGCAGAGAAACCACTGTGGATGACCTCGCAACCTTTGCTCCCCAAGGCCTCCTGTCTCTCACTTTTGCACCCGTGAAGACACACACGGACCAGGGGTTTATGGTGGTTTCTCGACGAGAGATGGCAAATGTTGTCATGGCCTGTGTGGCTACAAAGCCACAGTGTTAGTTTCCACCAGTAGCAGCTGCAAATCTTCAGCTTCATCTTTGGGCAGAAGGGCTTCTGTTTTCTATCAACTGATATTAAAAACCAATCTTAAAAAGCAACAAAACAGGGGCACCTGGGTGGCCCAGTTCGTTGGGTGTCCGACTCTTGGTTTCCACTCCGGTCATGATCTCAGGTCGTGGGATCGAGCGCCCCCATCAGGCTCAGGCTCAGTGCCGAGTCAGCTTGAGATTCTCTTCTCCCTCTGCCCCTCCCCCATCTCTCTCTCTCTTTCTCTCTAAAATAAATAAATAAATCTTTAAAAAAAGAAAGGCAACAAAACAGAACTACTCTGAAGAGTGTATCCTCCCTGTGCTCCTTTGGTGTGTGCCTCGCCTCATAAGGCTCCTGTCTGAGCAGGGCCTCCCTGGGAGCGGGAGATTGGCAGATTGGGAGCCCTGTGGGACAGGCCCACTTTGCATCTTTACCTTAATTGCTTCCAAGTGCCATATGTATCTGGAGCACTGTATAAACAACAACCCAAAACAACAGGAGGAAGACTACACTTCCTACAGGGAACTCCACGGCAAGTGGGAAAACTGCCAGCGAAACTCAAGAACCAAGCGCTTAGCCTCCTGGGGGCTCAAGGCCAAATAGACGCCAGGGGATCGAGCGGGCACACGCCTCCCCTATGCACCGCACACCTCCCCGGAGCCGCACAAAGGGGCGCCGCACCAGGACTGGCAGGGGCCGGACATCCGAGTCCCCTCCTGGTGGAAATAGCAATTTATTAGAAATCAGTGGGGCAGGGGCTTCTTCTTAGATCTTCGAGGCAGACAGTTTTGGTAGGTGAGGAACTCACCTCAAAAATACAACTTTTCTTTGTAAAAAATGGACATGTCACTCGAGTCTGCGGATGGAAATACCCAGTCTGAATGTCAGCCTCGGCGGCAGATGTCCTGTGTATTCCGCTTAAGAAGCTGCTGCGGCTCCATAAATATTTATGGTAACTGTAATGCTCCCACATTACAAGGGTTCTGTGCTCGTTTTACTAGCCTTGTTGGTGCCGGAGTTTGGGGTAGACATCATTTTACCAAAGTGCGTTTCTAGCACTCAGGAAAACCTCTTCTTGCCCCTTCCTCTCAACGAAGAACAAGCTACGCTGGGTTTCAGTGGAAATGTTTAAGCCTCTGCAACACTGAGCAGTCGGGCCAGATGGCCGCCAGCACTGCTGCCTAATGCGGCTGTGTTGGTCTGGTGCCCAATCCAAAGATATCTGGTAGCCATTCTTTGTTGGTGAGATTTTTATTAAGAAGCTGAGGATTTCCAGCTCCATCCAAATAGGCTGCTGATCTAAGACTGCAGGAAAAATCAAGCTGTTTATACAGTCTCACTATGTCTTGAAAAGAATTTAAATATGCACTTAAATTCTAGCCATTTCTTTGAAGTTATCAGGGTGCATTCTCTTCTTTGCAGATTGTGAGGTCTCTCCTGTACTTTTTGCTTGTTGCTTTGGGAATGGCTCATTTAACAGTTAATTTAATAGCTTTCTATTGGCTAGAGGACTAGGCAAAATTGCTTATCACACGGAACTTCAATTTGAGTGAGGAGGAGACAGAAAGTAAAAACAGTCACTTAAGGGCGCCTGGGTGGCTCAATTGGTTAAGCGGCTGCCTTTGGCTCAGGTCATGATCCTGGAGTCCTGGGATCGAGCCCCACATTGGGCTCCCTGCTCAGTGGGGAGTCTGCTTCTCCCTCTGACCCTCCCCCTCTCATGCTCTCTCTCTCTCTCAAATAAATAAATAAAATCTTTTAAATAAATAAAAAACAGTCACTTAAATAGAAAGGAAAATATCAAACAGCACTAAGTAGGAAGAAGATTAAAATAGGGTGTTCGGAAGTGCTCCAATCTGACACCTGCACGAGGGAGGTGTCTGCCCAGCACACTACTCCTAGCCGAAGAAATAAGCCGGGGGGGGGGGTGCTGGGAAGGATGGGCTTAGTGTCCAAACTTAGTGATGTGCAAGCAGTCTGCACACTGTACTGTTCTCTACGGTCCCCTTCCTTCACTCTGCAGCCCCAAAGAAGGTGGGTCAGAAGATGTCAACCACCTGCCAAATCCCCTTCGAGCACATGGAATATAGTAATGAGACCGACGCTGAACCCCAGGTCCAGCTATAAAGTGCAATGCAGCAAAGGCAGTTTCCTCCCATTGCCATGACCTCGGTTGGGCCAGTGCACAGTGTCCAATGGCAGACTTTGGGGTCTGACACCCTGGGTGGGATTCTGGCTCTGACTCTTCCTGGACTAGACACCTTGGCAAGTCACTAGGCCCCCTTCCAGGATGGACTTCCTTCACCATCAAATCGTGCTGACTCGATGGTCCTTGGGCGGCTGGACACAGTAAGGCACTTAGGGCGGGGAGTCAAGCAGCTATCTAATGTTTGATAAAATGTAGGAATTGCCATTATTAAATGTGTGAATATTTAAATAAACAATTCCCCAATCAGACACATTACTTCTGAAAATTTTATTTAATGTAAATGCCACTTGTCTAGGCTGAATATCTCACTCCATGCACTAGCAAACTTCATAGTTGCTAAGTCCTGATCCAGATCTGCAGGGCCGGTGTGAGGCCCATGGAGCCAGGGTGGTGTGGGCGGGTGAAGGAAGACAAGTGCCACGTCCCCCTTCATCCTCAGGACAGAGATGCAATGGTTTTTCCCCAGGAGATCTGATGCATTTGAGAACATGTTCCAGGAATTCTATCTGGTTTTACCACATTGTATGCATTTCCAAAACAGATTAGTGAAACTGACTGGCTAGACAAAAGATTTCAAAGTGATCTCTTCTACATCCAGTCCAGTTTCTGGAAGACCTTTCTAAATTATATGGTCAATCCAAAAGAATGTGATTTTTAAATTAAAAAATCTGTGCTGACCAGCGCAGAGCCACTTGAGCCCTTCCGCACAGACCGACTCGGCGGTGCATCCAGGCAGAGTGCGCAGATGCTGAAGCCAACGGCTAGCAAACAGTGCCACCCTATGGCACCCAGCTCTGAAATACTCAGCACGCCAGCTCTGCAAAGAACACTATGAAGAGAATACTATGGAGTTTCTGTGATACCCGCAAAATGCTGCCCAGACCGTAGTAGTGCTTGTCTGGGGAGAGAGCTGCTCCCAAGGCACAGGCCGACTCTTCGTCCAGGTTACAGTTACCTGTGCCTACAGCCAGCACCATGCTGAGACTGGATGCTCACATCAACCCGATGAGGCAGCCATCATGACTACGATCCCTCTTTCACTGACGAGGAAACAGAAGCATCCAAGCTCATACAGCTAGGCAGTGGCAGGCAGGATTCAAATCCAAGCGTGGCTGACACCAGAGGCCACCTAGTTCCTGGGCAGAGATCCCTGAGGAAAGTGGGATGCCACCATCAGCCCTTCTGAATATACACATGACGTCTGGAAGGGAGATGCCAAGTGGAAAGCGAATTCATCGGTCCGTCCATCCATCCATCCATCCATCCAACCAACTGACCAACATTCACCAAGTGCCTATGCGCCAGGCACTGCTCTAGGTACTGGGGCCGTGGTAGCCACAGGAAGGAATCTGGATTATCCTTAGTGCTGCCCCAGCTTCCTCCTTTTTTCCCTCTGGACTAGAGGTGGCAACGGATTCCTGCCCTGTTATCTGGGCTGTCTCCAGATTGCCTCACCTCTGTGTGCACAACTCCCTACCTTAAATCCCTTGGTTATACACACTTGAAGTTGGGCCTGTTTTCCTGACTAGACTGTGACTGTTATAAAGCCACTAAGAAGTTTTAAACAGGCCAGTGGCATCTTATTTCTGGTTTTGGTGGCTGCTGTAATGGAAGATGCACTTTACTAGGTAAAAGTAGAAAGCAAGAAGTCCAGTGAGGAGGCCTATGAGAGAGGATGGTGGCCTGGACCAGAGTGTCACAGTGATGGCAGAGATGGGGAGGAGCCAACGGCTTTGGGGTATTGTCAAGAGAACACGTTGGTGGATGGCACTGGAGGGTTAGCGAGAAAAAGTGAGGAATCAGTATCTCTGGGGCATTGGCTGTGGCAATTGATCGGGCAAATGGGGCTGCCATTTACTGAGATGGGTAAGAATGGGAAGGCGCAGCTTTCAGGAGGAAGATCAAGAATTCTCCCTTGGACATGCTTAGTCCAGGGTGTCAAGGAAGCACTTGCATATTCAGAGCTACTGATGCCCAAAGGGGAAGAAAGGAAGGCCACAGGAGGCAATCTTCCCAAATTTGTCTGCGACGAATGCGGACACCTCCTTGAAATATACTTCTGAATTTTATGGGAAGAATCAATCTTTTCAAAGGGCTCACTCCCTAAGTCGTTGCAGGAAAGTTACAGAAGGTAGAGTATTCACTGTCTTCTAATGAATACCAGGTTTGCTCAGAGAGTAGAGACTTTGGAGGGCATGATGATTTTGTTGAACATTAGGACTATGAATATATTTTATTCCATCATAGGTACCTGGAACAATTCTACATGTATAAAAGATTACTATATGATATGCATATAGTGCTCTGCACTTAAAAATACATTATTTCAAGAAACCACAATTTAGCTAGACACAAATAAATTTCATAAGCTTATTTACTACATTTACTCTTCAGGCTGAGATGTGGAAGGAAGGCATGATATGGAACATGGGCAAAGACTGGGCTGGAGGGCGGACATCTCAATGCTGCACCCCTGCCAGTAGCCAGTGGTCGCAGCAGGCATCCAGGGTCTAAGAAACCGCTACGGGGGAAACCTTAAACACATTCATTTCATCTGTTAACTTAATCTCCTTTGAACCCGGGACGCATTCTCTTCCTGTAATGTGGGAACACTGTGGTTGAGCTCCCCTCACACCAGCATCTCGCCTGGATCACAGACAACACCCCATCCAGTGGGTCCCTCCACAGACAGGCAAGGGAGGTCAGGCTGGGTGATGGCACGGCCTTGCTTTGGAATCACAGGTCAGCCTGGGCTCCAGAGAGTACCAGAAACATCTTTTCTCTGGCAAATACCCTAACCTCCATCTTCTACACGGAAGAGAAAGAAACATGAGCCTTCCTACATTTCTGTAAATTAAGGAGATTTATCCCCTGTGAGTTTTGAGACTGAATTGAAGGCATCTTTCCCCATGTTTTTTATTCAAAGTAACACATTCACAAGGTAAGAATATGAAATGTCACCAAAGAGTTTATGTTGAGAAGCAGCAGTCCTCTGCCCCTCCCACCCCCCCACCCCGACTTCCCACAGTCAACCACTTACATGCTTCTGTTTGTGTTCTTTGGGGTTCCTGGTCAAAGGGGTTTCACCACTGAACCGGTGTGACCCCACTGAAAGGTCCAATAGCGTCTCCTGACAGTTTTAAGAAGCTATAAAAACCTCAGCACACTCAGACATTAGTTAAGACAAATGCCCCAAGAGATCATTAAGAAACAACTTTTTATTTATTTTTTTTTAAAGATTTTATTTATTCATTTGACAGAGATAGATAAAGCGAGAGAGGGAACACAAGCAGGGGTAGTGGGAAAGGGAGAAGCAGGCTTCCCTTGGAGCAGGGAGCCCGATGCAGGGCTCAATCCCAGCACCCTGGGATCATGACCTGAGCCGAAGGCAGACGCTTAATGACTGAGCCACCCAGGCGCCCCAAGAAACAACTTTTTAAAACCAGATAAAATTCAAAGACACAAATGATTCCTCTTCCTGCAAAAGAGAAGTTTTGCATGAAGACCCCCAATTTCATTGCAAAAAACTGAGCCGAGCAGGAATATGATAGTAAAACTTTTACTACACTGACGAGTCTTATAATGTGGCTGGGAAGCAAATTTCTCAATTTTTCTTCATAACGCTGTGCTTACTAGATAGAAAAAGAAATCTCTGAGCAGGATTTACACCTGGATGGGGCCTCCAGAAGAGCATGATTCTTATATAAACAGTCAAAACTCCACTGAGTGAGCAACAAGGGGTCGGTTGGAGATCTGGGATAACTACATGCAAGAACACTAAGACATAATAAATTATCCTTTTTAATTTGGTCACTGAGAAATATTCATAATGTAATGTTCAGTGAAAAATGTGGGAATCAAAACAGAAGATTGCACTCACCAACACACAATTTTTTTTAAAGGCAAGGAAATGTTCTGACAAGTTAACCTTGGGTTTCTCTGGACAGTGGGATGGTGAGTGCTTTTTATTCTCATTCTCTTCCTTACATGTCTCTGCATTTCCAAATTCCCTGCAGTACTGAGTGTTTACTAGGCCTCTGTGAGCCACCCTCCTATACCTGAGTCTCGTGGGAGACACAGGACAAGCCTGTGCTCCGTGAGGCACCACCCTGCGAGCTTCTAGCTGCACTGTGACCTGGCCTGACCCCAGGGCCTCTCCCTTTGCAGGTGGGAAGAGAACTCTGACCCTTGACCTATAGGACTTCCTCCTTCATGCTCACATGCAAAACAAAGCAAGCAAACAAATGCAAGGGCAACAGCAAATCAACAGTAACAAAGCTGGAAATGTTGGCAAAAGTGCTCCCCCAAGTGAGTCCTAAAAATACCTGAGACATAAGGGGTGGCAGCCTGGGCCAGCAGCAGAGTTGGACTCGCAGCTGGAAGGAGCTTCTTCGGGTCTGCCACCAGCCAAACCAAGCACCTGGACTCTGCACGCGTGGGGGAAGGACGGCTGTGGCACAGGAAGCTGACACCAGGCACACACCCCCGGCAGAGCTTGAAGGGTCGGTCTCAGCCTCCCTTCCTACCTGATGATCTATGTGGGTGCCCTGGAGGGCTGGACTCTAAGGAGAGCTCCTTCCTGCTTATTTGTTTGTTTATTTTTTAAGTAGGCTCCTCGCCCAATGTGGGGATTGAACTCACGACCCTGAGATCAAGAGTCACATGCTCTATCAACTGAGCCAGCCAAGCACCCCCCTCTTCCTGCTCTTCCATTTTATTTTAATGTTTTTTAAGATTTTATTTATTTTATTTTAGAGAGAGTGTGCGCACGAGTGGGGGGAGGGGCAGAAGGAGAGGGAGGGAATCTCAAGCAGACCCCACGCTGAGCACAGAGCCTCATGCGGGGCTTGGTCCCACCACCCTTAGATCACCACCAGAGTCGAAACCAAGAATTGGACATTCAACTGACTGAGCCACCCAGCTGCTCCTCTTCCTGCTTTTTAAAAATTAAATTTTTTATTGTGAGATCACTGCAGACATACGTTCAATTCTAAGAAGCACTACAGAGAGATCCTGTCTACCATTTTCTGTTTTCCCAAGAGTAATACCTTGCAAAACCATAGTGTGGTATCAACTGGGATACTGATGTATCAACATTGATACAAGCCACCGCTCCTACTCAGGTTTCCCCAAATTTACATCTGCTTACTTGTGCATATGTGTGCATTTAGATGCATGGGTTCTGTCATGAGCGTAGGTTCGTGGGTCCACCACCTCAGTCAAGATACAGACACCCATCACCACCAGGGTCTCTTCTTTTATAACCACACCCACCTCCCCCCAACAGCTCGTCCATTCCTGTTCTGTAATTTTCCATTTCAAGAATGTTATATAAATGGAATTATACAGTGTGTAACCTTCTGGGATTGGCTTTTCTCACCCAGTGTAATTCTCTGGAGGTCCGTCCAAGTTGTGCATATCAATAGTTTCTTATTTTTTTTTATTGCTCAGTAGTATTTTGTTAAAGAGATTTTACAAGAAGTTTTAAAGTTTTAAAGACCACTTGTCACCTTTCAGATGAAGAGGGAGCTGCCCTGCTGAAGTCTGTGGCACTCAAACACAAAGAAATGCTATGTATCTCCAAAATCTTAAAAATCCTATAAAATGATACTTGCTTATTGTGCCTTTCTTAGGAAACTAACTTAATCCTGATTATGCAAAGCTTCAGCTAAACTTACCACCTCTTATTTTACCGCAATTAAATAATCTCTCCCCAAATATACTGAAAGTTACAAAAGTCATCTTTATTATTTCTCTTTAAAGTTATTTATACACAGAATATAACTCACATCTCATTTCTATTTCCCTTTTCCCCTTGGCGAAAATACTGTACATTTGTCTCTTATAGTGGCTTGTTTTTTACTGTGGTACTGCTGTAATATATGATCTTTAGTTTATTAGTTTATGCCTTATATTAAATTATGTTCATATAAGATTTGCAAGAAAAGTGGCTTTTCATTTTATTTGGGAACTTGGGAGGACTTAATTTTGGGAGGTTGATTTTCAAGAAGGAAATCAGTCTGAAAGGTAAAGGGTTAGAGGGAAAAACAGAGAGAGGCACTGGGAACACCTGGCCTTGCCCTCCCCAAAGATTCAGGGTACCTGGAGACACTGTTTCCATCAGGGTACAGGGGCGTGGTCAGGGCAGCTCCAGAGAAGGGCTGTCAGTTGTAAGGACCCACCGGGGAGGACTGGGCATGGACCCAAAGCCCACAGGGACTCTCCAAGTCCCCCCCAGGACCCCAGGCCCCCCCTGGGCCCCTGACCCTCTCCTAGCATCTGTTCACTCAATGTCTTCCCCAAAGGTACAGGTGCAACTGGTCACTGCCCTGCCTCCACTCTGGGGTCCTCTGTTCAGATTCTGGCTCAGCCACACTCTGCACCCCAGGATTGAGAAGCTAATACAGTGTCACCTCGGTCAGTGACTGTCACCACACTGACAGGCGTTCTCATCAGTGTTGCATGGCAGGTAGGGAGACTGAGGCAGAAGAGAGGCGCACAGTGAGGTGGTGTCCCCAGAGGCCTACAGTCCTTATTTACTGTTTCAACCACAGATCCTGATGAAGTTTCTGGGAGCAGGGAATTTGTTGCTGCTCTGTCCCCTAGGGCTGGGCCTCATAGGTAATACATGCTCAGTAAATGCTGTTGAATGAGTAAACAAATGAACACTGGACTCCACCCATAGTTCCACTCCTGCGTATATACGACCAACAGAAATGAGGGCACGTGACCCCAGCAGACCACAATGGCCAGAGTGTGTAACTCACAGCAGTCGAAATGGAAACAACGCAGATGTCCATCGGCACTAGATCAGGTAAGTGAACTGGGACATGTACACACAGTGGAATATCATACAATAATGGGATAAGACGAACCGCACTGCAGATAACCACACAGGTGAATTCAAAGGCATAATGCTGGGTGAAAGAAGTCAGGCTCAGAGTGTTTATGTTGACAAGTCCATTTAGTGAAGTCCAGAGCAAGCAGCACTACTTGATGGTGATGGAGGTGAGAACATGGGTTTCCTCTGGGGTAGAAGCCACTGGACGGGCAACAAGGAGGCTTTCAGGGGCTGCAGATGCTCAATATGATTAGGGAGGGATGACACAGATGTACACATATGTTAAAATTTACTAAGCTGTATGTTTAAGAGTTGTGTACTTCACTGTATAACTTATACCTAAATTTCAAATAGTTATGGGTTTCAGGGACCTCACACCCAAAAGAACCCTAAATACAAGAGGAAAGGAGGATATCCTATAAAAGGGGTCTTGGGAAATCTTGCTTGGGTTTTCCAGTGCTGTTCTTATTTAACAGGGTCTTAGATTTGTGGGCCAAAAGTTTTAAGCAATAATCTGCTAGTGTCTCTTCCCTCACAGACTGGGGAGCAGGTGATGAGTGTGACCTGAGGGCCCTGCGAGGCCCCCCTTGGAAGATCTGGGACTCACGACCCCAAGGCCTGCCAGGATGCAGTAGACTTGGCCATAGAGAGGCTCACTGACAACATGTGCCAGGACAAGTGGGCGCTTAGTCCTTTTGAGGAGGATCCTGGGCTAGAGTAGGGTGTTTCAATCAAAGCAACCAGAAAAGCTTCAAACAAATAGAGCTTTCTGAAGAGGACATGAGACTTCCCTCAGAAGGTGCATACTGAGGCTAAAGTCTGTGTCTCCATAAATATCACACATGACAGTCATTCCCCTTCATGCCATAAAACAGCCATGTGTAGGTTAGACCACAGACCCTAGAGTGAACAAGACAGGTGTTCATCAGATTCACGTGCAGTGAACCAGAGAATGATCTTGTGTGGCATGTCCTCTACCAGCTAACTGCATGAAAACTGTTCCATGTGTCGATGAACAGCTGAATAACAAACATGTTCTCTGCACACACTGAAATATTATTCAGCCACAAAAAGGAGTGGAGTCTTGATTTGTGCTTCAATGTGGATGGACCTTGAAATCATTATGCTCAGTGAGAGAAATCAAACACAAAGGGACACATCTTGTGTGATTCCACTTAACGAAACGTCCAGAACAGGCAAACCCATAGAGACAGAAAGTAGTTTAGTGGATGCAAGGGGCTCCAGGGAGTAGGAATGAGGAGTAACTGCTTAATGGGTATGCGGTCTCCTTCTGGGATGATGGAAATATTTTGGAATTAGATAGAGGTCATTGTTGTACAACATTATGAATGTACTAAATGCCATTAAATTGTTCAGTTTAAAATGGCACATTTTGTGTTATGTGAATTTCACCTCAATGTAAAAAAAACCTGTTTTATAAAAATCTTTACAGTATTCAGCCATTTGTTCTTTCACTGAATCCATTCGTTCATTCAATCTATACCTGTGTACTTTTCATGTGCCAGCCATATGCCAGGAGCAGGCACTACAGTGCTGAACTTATAATTCAGCACGGTGGTTCTCAGCCTGTTGAGATGTTTAAAATACAGAGGTCTGGGTTGCAATCCTGGAAATGCCTAATTCATTAGGCTGAGATGGGGCCTTGGCATCTCTATATTTTAAACACCCACAGTAATTCTGACAACCAGCCCGGTGTGTAAGTGATTGAGACAACCTCGAACCACACCCATGAAAAGCCCGACTTGGGTCTGGAAACATTTTCAGTCAACGCAGGCATGCCACACTCTGAAAATGAGGTTAAGTTGCTGTGTGTCATGCACAGGAACATCAAGCCTGGCTCAGTTTCTTCATCCCTCTGGGGTCTGGCCAGTGCAGTCTGGATTGGTGTCATGCTTGCCTCTGACCACTTGGTGGCAGGAGCAAAATGGGTTTGACTTCCTGGTGCGTTAGCTAGGAGATGTAGATCTACTTCTCCAGTGTCTTGCAGGAGCATGTAAAATGGAAAATCAACCCTGATAGAAGAAAACGAGGAATGATAGTCTCGAAGAATAAGTAGTTTAGTCCTTAAGATTTAGCAGGCCAGGGGCGCCTGGGTGGCTCAGTTGGTTAAGCGACTGCCTTCGGCTCAGGTCATGATCCTGGAGTCCCTGGATCGAGTCCCGCATCGGGCTCCCTGCTCGGCAGGGAGCCTGCTTCTCCCTCTGACCCTCCCCCCTCTCACGTGCTCTCTCTCTCTCTCATTCTCTCTGTCTCAAATAAATAAATAAAATCTTTAAAAAAAAAAAAAAAAAAAAGATTTAGCAGGCCAAACATCTATTTCTGAAGTAGCAGTGTGGTCACCCAGGATTGTGGTGCTCTAAGTCTCGGCAGATTAACAGAGGAGGTGACATTTGAACTGAGTTGACTGAAAGATGGCATGCAGAACCAAATGGCAAGATGAAAAAAAAAGTGAGACAGAAATGAAGTACTGATGTGTATTACGTGAGCAAACTTCAGAAACATCATGCCTAGTGAAAGGAGCCAGTCACCAAAGAACACGCACGGCATGAGTCCATTCGCATGGGCCCAGAGACAGAAAGTGGATCAGTGGTTGCCAGGGGCTGGGGGACCTGGAGATTATGGGCGGTGACTGCTAGTGGGTAAGGGGTTTCTGTTTAGATCATGACAATGTGCTGGAGTTAGCAGCAGTGATGGTTGCACAGCCTTGTGAATACACAGAAATCCCTAAATTGCACAGTTTAAGTGAGCAGGTTGCATGGTTTGTGACTTACATCTCAATAAAGCTTTTATAAACGAATATTTATTGAGCATTTCTGTGTGCCAGAGTGTGCCACATTCAAGTGGGAAACACATCCAGTGCATAAGAGGAAGAAGTAAGGGGATGGTATGTTACATGGTAAGAAGTAGTAGAGGTAAAATAAGGGGATACAGGGAATACTTGCAAAGGCAGTGATCACAGGGAGGGCAATGAAGGTTGGCCTCGCTGAGGAGACAGATTTTTTAGATTGTGGTAAAATACACATAACATAAAATTTACCATTTTGGGGTACCTGGGTGGCTCGGTCGGTTAAGCATCTGCCTTCAGCTTAGGTCATGATCCCAGGGTCCTTTGCGGATCCCGGTCCTCCTTGCTTGTGCTCTCTCTCTCAAATAAATAAAAAAGATTTTATTTATTTATTTGAGAGAGAGAGAGAGAAGGAGCAGGGGCAGGGGCAGAGGGAGAGGGAGAAGCAGACCCCCTGCTGATCAGGGAGCTCAATGCAGGGCTCGATCCTAGGACCCTGGGATCATGACCTGAGCCCAACTGACTGAGCCACCCAGGTACCCCTAAATAAAAAAATCTTTTAAAAAATTTTCCATCTTACCTATTTTTAGGTATAAGTTCAGTGGTATCATATACATTCATAACGTTATACAACTACCACAACCACCCACCTCCAGAACTCTTTTCAAAAGGTAAAACTGAAACTATACCTGTTAAACTATACCCTCCCTGCCTCCCCAGCCCCTGGCAACCATTCTACTTTCTATGATTTGACTCCTCTGGGTACTTACTTATAAGCACTCATATAAGTGGAACCCTACTGTGTTTGTCTTTTTGTGACTGGCTTATGTCACTTAGCAAAATGTCCTCAAGAGTCATCCATGTTGTAGCATGTGTCAGAACTTCCTTCCTTTTAAAGATGAAAGATATTTCATTGTATGGATGGACCAATTTACTTATCCATTCACTTGCTGATGGGCGCTTGGGTTGCTTCCTTCTCTTGGGCATCATCAATTACACTGCTATGAACATGGTTGTGCAAATACCTCTTTGAGTTGCTGCTTCCGATTCTTTTGAGTATAGAGCCAGAAGTGGAATTTCTGGGTCAGATGGTAATCTTAATTTTCTGAGAAACCACCATACAGTTTTCCACAGTGGTTGTACCATTTTACATTCCCACCAACAGTGTACAAGTGTTCTAATTTCTCTGCATCCTTGCCAACATGTTATTTCCTTTTTTTTAAATTTAAATTTAAATTTTTTAAAACATTTATTTATTTAAGTAATCTCTATACCCAACATGGGGCTTGAACTCAGGACCCTGAGATCAAGAGTCATGTGCTCCACTGACTGAGCCAGCCAGGCACCCTTCTTCTCTCGCTCTTTTTTTTAAAAATAGTAGTCATCCTAACATGTGTGAAGTGGTATCTCCCTGTGGTTTTGATCTGCATCTCCCTGATGATGAGTGATGCTGAGCATCTTTTTGTATGCTTATGGGCCATCTATACATCTTTTTTAGAGAAATGTTTATTCAAGTTCTTTGCCCATTTTTAAATCAGGTTGTTTGGGTTTTTTGTTGCAGAGTTTTAGAAGTTCTATCTGTTCTGGATATTAACCCTCCCTCAGATACATTTTCTGTAGGTTGCCTTTTTGCTCTATAATATTCTCTTCTGAAGCACAAAATTTTCAATTCCCATGAAGTCTGATTTCTCTATTTATTCTCTGTTGCCTGTGCTTTTGGTGTCTGATCCAAGAATTCATCACCAAACCCAATGCTATGAAGCTTTGACCCGAAGTTTTCTTCTAAGAGTTTCATAGTTTTAGGTTTTCCATCCCAATCTTTGATCCATTTTGAGTGAATTTTCATACATGGTGTTATATGAGAATCCAACTTCATTCTTTTGAATGTGGATGTCCAGTGTCCCCAGCACCATTTCTTGAAAAAACTGTCCTTTCCCCATTGAATGGTCTTGGAACCCTTGTCAAACATCATTTGACCATATGTGCAAGACTATTTCTGGGCTCTTCTCCATTCTATTCCATTGCTCTGTATGTCTCTTTATGCCAGTACACACTATGTTGATGACTGTAGCTTTATAGTGAGTTTTGAAATCAGGAAGCATGAGTCCTCTGGCTTTGTTCTTCCAAGATTGCTTTGGCTATTTGGAGTCCCTTGAGATTCCATATGAATTTTAGGATGAGTTTTTCCATTTTTGCAGAAAACATCATCGTAAAAAGGATTGCACTGACTCTTTAGATCACTTTGGATAGTACTGACAGCTTAACAAGTTTAAGTCTTTCAATTTATGAACATAGGCTATCCTTCTGTTTATTTATGTCTTCCTTAATTCTTTCAGCAATGTTTTGTAGTCCTCAATGTACTTCTTTCACCCCTTTGATTAAATTAATTTCTAAATATTTTATTATTTTGATGCTATAAGTGGAATTCTTTTTGTAATTTCCTTTTCAGATTATTCATGGTTAGTGTATAGAAATGCAACTCATTTTTGTGTGCTGACTTTGCATCCTGCTATTTTGCTGATTTCATTTATTATAACAGGTTTGTTTTTTTTTTTTTGATGGGACTCTCGAGGATTTTCTACATATAAAGTCATATCATCTGCAAACAGATAATTTTACTTCTCTCTTTCCAATTTGGATGCCTATCAATTTTTCTTGTCTGATTGTTATGAGCAGAACTTCCAGTATATGTTGAAAAGAGGCAGCAAAAGTGAACATCCCTGCCTTGTTCCAGATCTTAAAGGAAAATCTTTCAGTATGGGATACAATGTTTGCTGTGGGTTTTTCACACAGGACTTTTATTATATCATATTATGAGATAGTTTCCTTCTATTCCTAGTTTGTCAAGTCTTTTTTATCATGAAAGAGTGTTGAGTTTTGTCAAATGCCTTTTTGCATCATTGAGATGATCATTTTTTTTTCTCTTCATTCTGTAAATGTGATGCATTATACTTATTGATTTTTGTATGTTGAACAATCCTTACATTCCAGAAATAAATCCCTCTTGGTCATGGCATATAATCCTTTTAATGTTTTGCTGAATTTGATTTGTTGTATTTTTTATTATTTAAATTCAATTAATTAATATATAACATATTATTCATTTCAGAGGTAGAGTTCAGTGATTCATCAGTCTCATATAACACCCAGTGCTCATTACATCACATGTCCCCCTAATGTCATCACCCAGTTACCCCATCCCCGACCCCCCTCCCCTCCAGCAACCCTGTTTGTTTCCTATGATTAAGAGTCTCTTATGGTTTGTCTCCCTCTCTGATTTCATCTTGTTTTATTTTTCCCTCCCTACCCCTATGCTCTTCTGTTTTATTTCTTAAATTCCACATTATGAGTGAAATCATAGGATAATTTTCTTTCTCTGATTGAATTACTTCGTTTAGCGTAATACCTTCTAGTTCCATCCACGTTAATTGCAAATGGCAAGATTTCATTTTTTGATGGCTGAGTAATATTCCATTGTATATATATACCACATCTTTATCCATTCATCTGTTGATGGACATCTGGGCTCTTTCCATAGTTTGGCTATGGTGGACACTGCTGCTATAAACATTGAGGTGCATGTGCCCCTTTGGATCACTACATTTGTATCTTTGGGGTAAGTCCCTACTAATGCAATTGCTGGGTCATAAGGTAGCTCTATTTTCAACTTTTTGAGGAACCTCCATACTGTTTTCCAGAGTGGCTGTACCAGCTTGCATTCCCACTAACAGTGTAAGAGGGTTCCCCTTTCTCCACATCCTTGCCATCATCTGTCATTTCCTGACTTGTTAATTTTAGCCATTCTGACCAGTGTGAGGTGGTATCTCATTGTGGTTTTGATTTGTATATCCCTGATGTGGAGTGATGTTGAGCATCTTTTCATGTGTCTGTTGGCCATTTGTATGTCTTCTTTGGAGAACTGTCTGTTTGTGTCTAGCCCTTTATTTTATTTTTTTTTTTTAGATTTTATTTATTTATTAGAGAGAGAGAATGAGAGAAAGAGAGAGCATGAGAGGGGGGAGGGTCAGAGGGAGAAGAAGGTTCCCCGCCGAGCAGGGACCCCGATGTGGGGACTCGATCCCGAGACTCCAGGATCATGACCTGAGCTGAAGGCAGTCGCTTAACCAACTGAGCCACCCAGGCGCCCCAACTAGCCCTTTATCTGATAAGACATTTGCAAATATCTTCTCCCATTCTGTCGGCTGCCTTCTGGTTTTGTCGACTATTTCCTTTGCTGTGCAAAATCTTTTTAGTTTCCTTTGCCTTTGGAAATGTGTCTAGCAAGAGGTTGCTTCAGCCAAGGTCACAGAGGTTGCTGCCTGTGTTCTTCTCTAGGATTTTGATGGATTCCTGTCTCACATTTAGGTCTTTCATCCATTTTGAGTCTATATTTGTGTATGATGTTAAGAAAATGGTCCAGTTTCATTCTTCTGCATGTGGCTGTCCAATTTTCCCAACACCAGTTGTTAAAGAAACTGTCTTTTTTCCATTGGATATTTTTTCCTGCTTTGTCGAAGATTAGTTGACCATAGAGTTAAGGGTCTATTTCTGGGTTCTCTATTCTGTTTCATTGATCTATGTATCTGTTTTTGTGCCAGTACCATATACTGTCTTGATGGTTACAGCTTTGTAATAGAGCTTGAAGTCCGGAATTGTGATGCCACCAGCTTTGGTTTTCTTTTTCAACATTCCTTTGGCTATTCAGGTTCTTTTCTGGTTCCACACAAATTTTAGAATTATTTGTTCCAGCTCTGTGAAAAAAGTTGATGGTATTTTGATAGGGATTGCTTTGAATGTATAGATTGCTCTAAGTAGCATAGACATTTTAACAATATTTGTTTTTCCAATCCAAGAACATGTAACATTTTTCCATTTCTTTGTGTCTTCCTCAATTTCTTTCATGAGTGTTCTATAGTTTTCTGAGTACAGATCCTTTGCCTCTTTGGTTAGGTTTATTCCTAGGTATCTTATGGGTTTTGATGCAATTGTATACGGGATTGACTCCTTAATTTCTCTTTCTTCTGTCTCATTGTTAGTGTATAGAAATGCAACTGATTTCTGTGCATTGATTTTATATCCTGTCACTTTGCTCACTCCATTGCAGGGAGTGGGGTATTAAAATCTCCTACTATCAATGTATTATTATCACTGTGTTTCTTTGCTTTTGTTCTTAATTGGTTTATATAATTGGCTGCTCCCATGTTAAGGGCATAAATATTTACAATTGTTAGATCTTCTGGTTTGCTAGCATTTTGTTGAGGATTTTTGCATCAGTGGTCATAAGGGATATTAGGTCTGTAGTTTTTCTTTCTTGCAGTGTCTTTGGCTTTGGTATAAGGGCAATGCTGGCCTCATCAAATGAGTTAGATAGGAAGTGTTCCCTCCCCTTTAATTTTTGGAAAAGTTTGATTAGAGTTGGTGTTAATTCTTCTTTATTTTTTAAAAAAGATTTATTTGTTTATTTGAGAGAGGGGGCAGAGAGAGAATCTTAAGCAGGCTCCATGCCCAGTGTGGAGCCATACATGGGGCTCAATCTCACAAACCTGAGATCATGACCGCAGCTGAAATCAAGTCAGAAGCTTAACTTACTTGAGCCACCCAGGGGCCCCTGGCCTCCAAAATTTCTGATGAAAAATATGCTTATAATCTTACTGAAGATCCCTTATGTATGATGAGTTGTTTCTCTTTTGCTGTTTCAAGATTCTCTGTCTTTGGCTTTTAAGTTTGATTATGTGTCCCAGCGTCTCTTTGAGTTCATCTTACTTGGAGTTTACTGACCCTCTTGGATGTTTATATTCTTGTCTTTCATCACATTTGGGAAGTTTTCAGCCACTATTTCTTCAAATATTCTCCATGCTCCTTTCTCTCTTTTTCTTCTGGGAATCCCATAATGCATATGTTGGTCTTTTGTGTTGTCCCACAGATCCCTCAGGCTCCGTTTGCTTTTCTTTAATCTTTTTACTTTCTGTTCTTTAAATTGAATAATTTCCATTGTCTTATCTTCTGGTTTGCTGATTCTTTCTTCTGGCTGCTCACAATCTGCCTTTGAATACCTGTGGTGAATTTTCATTTCAGTTATTGTGTTTTCAGCTCCAGAATTTCTTTCTGGTTTCTTTTTAAGTTTTCTCTTTTTACTGATCTTTCCATTTTGTTACTACATCATTTTCTTGATTTTTCTCAACATCTTCCTTTAGTTCTTTGAGCATCTTGAAGATAGTAGTTTTAGTCTTTGTCTAGTAAACTGCCACCAGGTCTTTTTCAGGAATACTTTCTATTGATTTTTTTTTTCCTTTGAATGGGCCATACTTTCCTGTTTCTATGTATGCTTTGTGATATTTTTTGTTGTTGTTGTTGTTGAAAACTAGACATTTGAATCTAATAATGTGGTAACTCTGGAAATCAGAATCTTCCCCTTCCCCAGGGTTTACTGTTTTGGGTTATTGTGTGGGTTTTCTTCTCTATTATTGCAGCCTGTCTCTGCACCAAAGACCAGCCTGAATTATAAACTTAAAGTCTTCTCAGGTCTTTTCTGAGCCTGTGCCTTCCCCTGGACATGCACAGTCACTTTCTAATTTTCCCTCATACATAAAGTTGCTTTTGAATGTCTTAGTCTTTAATGTCTGGCTTCCAAAAGGGGAAAAAGAGAAAGAAATGAAGGAGGGGAGGAAGAGTGTCAGCCCTTTAAATCCTCTGGAAGTCACTTCAACTAGAAGGGGAAGTGCTTGCCACAATGGGGGGAAAGTACAACAATGCCTACCCTCGTTTTTGCACCTCTGTGGTCAGAAGCAGCAATTGGCAATCAGGGGACAGATCCTTGATATTTGGTGGATATTCACCCTGGCTCCCACAACCTGCATGCCAGCTGCTCCAGAAACCCATGCACAGGTGCCTGCCACTGGTCTTGGGATGAGGGATGGTAACTGCTACTGTACAAGAGTTGAAATTCACCACATTAACTGCAATTTGCTATCTAAGACTTCCCCTGCAAGTTGCAAGCCTTCAGTAGACTCCAGAGTTCCCAAATACATCAGACAGATTCTGCCGTGCAATTGCTGTCCAGGTGGGGAAACCGATTCCTGATGCTTCCTACTTAGCCATCTTCCCAGAATCCTCCAGGAAGATAACTTTCTGAGAGAAGATGTGAAGTACGTGAAGAAGTTAGTCATTTGGACACCTGGGAGATAGGCCTTCTAGGTAAAGGGAACAGCAAATACAAAGGCTCAAGATGGGAGTTGCAGGTTCAGCTGCATGGTCCACTTTGTAAATGTTATTGTGTTTTTAACTTCAAGTTCTAATTCCTCATCAATGGTATACAGGAAAATAATTAACTTATGTATATTAACCCTGTATCTGGCAAGTTTGCTATAATTGCTATTAGTTCCAGGATTTTTATTATTTATTCATTTAGTCAATTCATTGGGATTTTTGACAATCATATCATCTGCAAACAGTTTATTTCTTCCTTCTCAAACTGTATACTTTATTTCCTTTTCCTGTCTTATTGCATTAGCTAGGACTTCCAGCATGATGTCAAATGGGAGTAATGAGGGTGGACATTCTTGTCTTGTTTTTGTTCACTTAAGTGATATTCATTTTTTCCATGACTCTCCATTCCTAGGAGAGCTGGGCCACCTGACTATACTGACTTGGAGATCTGGATCTGTTCCTGGGCTCCCTATTTCCCTAACAGGAGCCATAGAGCACTGAATTTGTAGGTCACAGGACCTCCTACCACTACTGTCTTTTTGGCAGCACTGTCCTAATGTCCTGACTTAGGGACTCCCATCTACCTGCTGAGTGTTGCACTTCTTGAAAACCCAGATCCCTAGTGGTTGCCCCCGTTTGTCCATGGAACCACAGTCTTGCCTCTTTCTACTTCAGCCTTGCTTCCTAGAATCTTCATATGCTTCTAGATGAAGGTTTCCATTGCCCATTGGTGGTTCTGTCTGCCCAGAAGATATTCACCAGTTGTCTCTCCAAAAGACCGCATCCTTGGGCAAGGCTTCAATAAGGACTCTACAAAGCTGGTTGTCCTTCATGGAAAGAAGTCCTTGCTCCTTCCAATTGAAATAAATGGTAAAGAGAGTGATTTTAACAACATGTAGGAGTCATTCCTCACTCCTTAGACTTCCTGCTTAAATAGGTACTGGTGAAAGAAGATTAATCCATCTGCTCATGCACATAGTAATCAACAACCAAGCCTTCTCTCTGTGCTAGGCTCCATGCATGGCGTGGGGGATAATTAACAAATCACTCTTCCTTTGCTACCAACATAGCTGGAATGAGCATCTGCATGAAGATGCAGTGCTTTGGAAATGCAGGATTTCTTTTTACATCTTTTTCTACTTCTTACCTTCAGAATAAATCTTTAAGTAGAGCATTATCAAATTCTTCACAGATGCAGGCTACACAAAGCATTCTCATTGTCTGTCATAAATATAATATCTTTTAAAATCTCCAACACAACTTATGGGCATGTTTCCTCTCATAAATCTAGGCTGCCTGTCTCAGATCACATTCTGCTTTTCAAGCAATTTTAAAGCTAAATCCTCCCACATAATTTGTAATAGTTTCTTTACAAAGGACATGAAGCTAACTATGATCCTTTACTGACTTATGTAGCATTTACCACTTTCCTGTTTTTAGAATCCTTATCCCTTTCAAGTGGAATTCTAAAAATATCAGTTAAGCCACCAACTAATTTCTAATCCTTGCTTCTATTAATATTGGCAGAAGGGCAGTTCATCTCCTAGCCTTTGTCCTTGCTTGATTAAGCAAGTCTAATCTTTTCCTGACAATTTGATTGGTGACCATATAACCAAGCCTGACTGGAACACCAGGCAAGCAGGTACTCTTGCCTGTGGAGGTCCTGAGACCAGATTAGCTACAGAAAGCTGTTCAAGTAACTCTTCTGTATTTTTTCCCTTCATACCCATTCTTTCTTTGGGCAAGAAACCACAATTCCTATCCTAAATGCCAGGCTAATATTTTAAAATATAGATTAATTTAAAATTCTCAGTATCAGCAATCCTCATGGTACAGAGGTAGGCCTCCAGATTTTGTTAATAGCTTAAAAGATCTCCTAACAGTGAGGTAAACTGGGCAAACCATGTAACCTCAAGCTTCATCTATAAGTGGAGAAGTCTTCTCTGATGAGTAATGTTTCTGCTAAGATCTAAAGTACTGTGTGGTACACACTGTGATGCACCGTCCAGAGTGCTTCAAGATCGAGGCTCATTCCCCCAGCTGCATCTCTTTCCAAGGGAACTTCGCCGAACTAAAGGAAACTTTCTCACCCAAAGTTACACTCCTTCTTGAGGGAGCCTGCACTAAATAGCTAGTTAATGCAGGGCTACAATGGCCCAGTCCTTTTGCCTCAACTTGGGACTACCAAGAAAGGGCATCCAGCCCTACAACCTAGGTGTACAGTCTGCTGCAACTAATTGCACTTCAACCTCACCCTCTGCCCTACCCTACCTCCCTCATGTCCTTAAAGGTGTTGTTCATTAATGTACCGCTTAATAAGTCCCTGCAGCAACTCTCCATCTCAGAGTCCATTTCCAGGGAGTGACAGTTGGTACCAAGAGTAGTCCCAGGAAAGAAAATCGAACATGGAACCTTTGAGCTGGATCACCTGCTAGCTGGCAATGAGGCTGGTGATGAGAACCCTCCACTGGAGGTCATAGATCGAGCTCTGATAATCCCTGACACGTGTAGTGAAACAATTGTTTAAGCTATTAATGCTGTCTGACTTCAAGACTTACTATGAAGCTACAGTAAAAATGACAGGAGGGTATCAGCTAAAGAGTAGACAAATAGATCAATGGGACAGAACAAAGAACCTGGGAACAGACCACACAAACATAGTCAACTTATCTTTGACAAAGGAGCAAAGAAAATTTAATGGAGGCAGAATAGTTTTCTCAGCAAATGGTGTGGGAACAATTGGACATCTACATGCAAAAAATGAATCTAGACACAGACTTCACAAATTTCACAAAAATTTACACAAACTGGATTATAACTTAAAGCCACCTAATTATAAAATTCGAAAGTATAAAACTTCTACAAGAAAATAGGAGAAAATCTATGTGACCTTGGGTTTGGCAATGAATTTATTTTATTTTTTTTAAGATTGTATTTATTTATTTGAGAGAGAGAGAGAGAGAACAGGAGCTGGTGGGGCAGAGAGAGAGAGACGGAGAAGCAGACTCCCCGCTGACCAGGGAGCCCGATGCAGGGCTCAATCCCAGGACCCTGAAATCACGACCTGAGCCAAAGGCAGACACTTAACCAACTGAGCTACCCAGGCGCCCCTGGCAATGAATTTTTAAATACAATGCCAAAACCATGATCAATGAAGAAAAATATTGATGAGCTGGACTTTATTAAAATTAAAAACTTCTGCTCTGTGAAAAACATGCTAAAAGAATGAAGACAGACACAGACTGGGAGAGAATATTTACAAAGTAAGTATCTGATAAAGGACTTGCATCCAAAATATACAAAGAACTCTTAAAATGCAACAAGAAAACAAACAACCCAATTTAAAAATGGTTAAAAATCTGACAGACACACAAGAGAAGATGCACAAAAGGCAAGTAAGCACATGGAAAGACACTTCATGTCAGGAGTCGTTAGGGAAATGTAAATTAAAACAACAATGAGATGCCACTACACAATTACTAGAGTGACAAAATCCAGAACATGTGCAACACTATATGCTGGTGAAGATACAGAGCAACAGAAAATCCCACTCATTGCTGGTGAAGGATAGTTAAGCAGTTTCTTACAAAGCTAAACATACTCTTACCATATGACTCAGCAATGACACTCCTAAGTATTTACCCAATCAAATTGTAAACATAGATCCACACAAAAACCTGCACACAAATGTTTACAGGAGCTTTATTCATAATTGCCAAAACCTGGAAAAAACCCAGATGTTCTTCAATAGATAAACCAATGAACTGTGGTCCATCTAGACAATATTACTCACCACTGAAAAGAAATGAGCTATCAGGCCAGTAGAAGACATGGAGGAACCTTAAATGTATAAGTGGAAAAAGAAAGCAATCTGAAAAGGCTACACCCAGTATGATTCCAACCATATGATGGTCTGGAAAAGGCAAAACTATGCAGATAGTGAAAAAAATTAATGACTGCTAGGGTTTTCAGAGGGAAGAATAAATAGGTGAAGCACCAAAGATTTTTAGGGCAGATACTATTCTAAATGGTAATGTAATGGTGGATACATTTGACAAATGACATGCTTTTGTCAAAACCAATAGAATTGGACAACACAAAGAGACAACTTGAACATAAACTGTGGGTTTTAGTTAGTAATAATGTATCAATATTGGTTCATTGATTGTAACAAATGTACCTCACCAATGCAAGATGGTAGTAGCAGGGGAAATTGTGTAGGAGAGGCAGTATATGGGAATTCTTTGTATTGTCTGCCCAAGTTTTCCTGTAAACCTAAAACTGTCTTACAAAATGAAATCTACTAATTAAAAAAAAACTAACAGTGATAAGGAATGACATTAGCTGGTGAATTTGGGAGGTGTGGGGAAGTTGTAACAGGACACTGGGACAGGGTGGCTGTTGCTGGATGCTATTGATGCACTGGAAGAAGATAAGGAAAGGCTGAGGTTGGTTAATCACCAACTCAAGGTGAAGTGTGGACACCCCCAGAGCTTCTCTAGTGGCACTCAGAGAGACCCCGCATCTTGCAGGAGGAACTGAGAGTCAGGCCCAAGACTTAATGATTTGGACAGCAGAGCTCCAGAAAAGGTTGAATTCTCAATCCTAGCAAATCCCCTATTCTAAGGTCAAGGCCCCAACTAGAAGGAGGGGGACCCTGAAACTTGGGATGGGAACAACTAGGTTGATACACCCAAAAGTCTTTGAACCCCAGGTCCCTCTGAATGCTCTAGGCTTGCAGTAGTGGTCTACTTCACCCTATCAAAGGCTATAGTCCCCAACTTCCCTTCTGGCTGTTAGGCTGACATGAAGGTTCAAATCACAACATAACCCAGACAAGGAAGAGCTGCGCCTGGCCAGGGAAGAAAGAGATTGTATCCTGAAGGAGCTGCACGACATAGCCAAGATGTGCCACCAAGACACGCTGGATCAAGGGGCAGAATATCAGATGGGTTAAGGGAGGGTTTATCAATACAGAAGCACTTTCCCAGGACATAAGATTTAACACGCTGGGAGGCAGTGTGAATTTGCATCTAGGAAGATTCTTGGAAGTTTGTAAAAAGTGATGACCCACTAATTGAAACATAAATGTCGTAACTGCTGTGGCAAATGGTGGAAGAAGGAATCAAGTCTCAGAAAAGTGGGCATGGAAATGTGAATGTACCTCATAAGGCTGGAAACAAAACACCAGCCAACCACATTTCACAGAAGGCTCAGAGACACTCCATTCATCAGATCAATGAGGACTGGGCTGGTGGGGGCACCAGCATTGATGAGGAGCTCAGCAGTGTCTGTGCTCTGTAAGCCAGAGCAGGCAAAGGAGACGCCGTCATAGAATGGGCTCCCTTTACAGCAACGAGGATATCAAGATCCCAGAATCATAGGTGGCTGTACTTAATTATCAAAAGCAAGGTAGGTACAATTCTTGTAAGGGCAGCAAGGTTGGAGTGTTGAAGAGGGAGGGGGTGACCTGCACAAATGCCATGAAGATGGTTAATAAAATGTGGTATTCCTAAGGGACAGCCAGCCAATAAGATATTACCTAACTATATAATTAAGAGAAGTCATTATTGAATGAATAACAGGGGCTAAGGGAAACCACCCCAACGAGAAGTCACAGTCTTTTGCTCCATTTCCAGATCTGAGCTGGTCTTGGACCTGTGCCCGCTCCCCCCCCCCAACTGAAGGAGAAGCTAGGTCCTTATGAGGAATGAATGACACAAACCGCAGCAAATGCAAATGGCCTTCCCCCAAAGGAGTCTACAGCAAGTTGTCACTCTCAGGCCACCTTGCAATGAGGAAAGGGGATTACCCAGATATTCCAGGGACTACAGGACCCAGGGTCCATGTTGAGCTGAGGGCTGTATGCCCTGGGCCTGCCTCAGCTGAGACCTCTTGCGGCCTTTCTGTCCTTCAGTCTCCCTGAGGACTATTGCCTCAGGGATACGGAGCAGGTCAACTATAAGCAATCCCTGCTTCTCCTTTCATCAAATCACCTGCCTACAAGACTTGTTTTTCTGTTCTGAGGAGCAAAACTCCTCCCATTTTTATGGCCACTGAGAATTTAAAAGGTGGTTTATTCTACTTGTGCTGAGCCTCACAGAGGACACGTTAGAGCTAGGCTGTTGTTTTATCTACAACTATTAAATCACTACCTCCACAAGGATGTTGAAAATATTAGTGATACAATTGCCAGGTGTACTCCTTTTATATGTTAGTAATAGAATATTAATAGTCAAGAAAGTTCTTATTCAGAGAATCGAGATTTTTTTCTTTTAAAAACAAGCAACTGTGATACTGTGATTTTCTTTTTCTTTCTTTTTTTTTATATTTTAAAAAGGTTTATTTATTTATTTATTTGAGAGAGAAAGAATGAGACAGAGAGAGAGCATGAGAGGGGGGAGGGTCAGAGGGAGAAGCAGACTCCGCTGAGCAGGGAGCCCGATGCAGGACTCGATCCCAGGACTCCAGGATCATGACCTGAGCCGAAGGCAGTTGCCCAACCAACTGAGCCACCCAGGCGCCCCTCTTTTTTTTTTTTAAGCAGGCTCAATGAACATGGGGCTTGAACTCACAACCCTGAGATCAAGACATGAGCTGAGATCAAGAGTCAGACGCTTAACTGACTGAGCCACCAAGGAACCCCATCAACTGTGGTTTTCACACCCAAGTTCATAGCAGCATTCACAAAAGCCAACCCAAGTGTCCATCAGTGAGTGAGTAGATACACATGATGTGGTCCATCCACACAATGGTATATTATTCAGTCTTAAAAAGGAAGGAAACACTGACACCTGCTACACAGTGGATAAACTCTGAGGGTATTATGCTCATTGACATAAACCAGACACAGAAGGACAGATAATACTCTGTGATTTCACTCACATGAGGTCCCTGGAGTCACTAATTCATAGAGACAGAGAGTAAGAAGGGAGGGTGCCAGCGGTTGGGGGAGGGAATGGGGAGTGAATGTTCAACGGGGACAGAGCTTCAGTTTTGCAAGATGGAAAAGTTCTAGAGATCTGTTGCACAACGTGCACATAGTTACACTACTGTACACTTAACAATGGTTAAGATGGTAAATTTTATGTCACGTGCCTTTTGCCACAATAGAATAAAACCCAAGTAACCATGTGCTGTTGGTATAAATTCCATGCCTTATCAAGAGAGCAGAAAATGGTCACGTATTGGTCTGCTTCCTGTATTTACCATGTAGGAGGCAATACATCACAGTCTCTCTTCCATTACTAATGATGCTCCAGAATTCTGTGTAGCACCTACCAGGGTGCCCTGACGTAGACAACCAATGTTCTGACTCACTCCTTTTAGCGTGAACATGTCAACACACAAACTCCATTTGCTTAGCCGGGAGAAAACCCAGGCTTTGTGACAAAAATTAGGGCCTTAAGTGGGGGCGATTTTACCATGGGCACACCATTACATTCTCCACACTACCAGTTGACTCTGGTTCAATCCAGCTAACGCCAGTGTGTTCTAATGGCAGCAACAGAGTCTCTTGGTGTGTTCCTTATTTATGATGCCCACGGGGGTTGAGTAACTGCCAATTACTATTGCAGGGAAGGAGGTAAAGAACCTTAAATGTGTTTTATACCTTTACCCTGAAGGAGCATATCAGGCAAAATGGAAAGGAATGGGGTCCTGTGAGCACGACACTCAATTTCAATGCACTTGTATACACAGCGCATACAGGCCTGCCTCCCCGCCTGATTCTTGCTCCTGGATTGGCAGGGTTAGGAAGACTTACAGCTGCTTACGGAAGTGTGAGCCTGAAGCTGATGGCATAATTCTCATTTCCCTTGTGTGTGCCTGTTCTACAGAGCTGCCCTCTCTTCTTGCTGGATCTGTTTGCGCTTCGCGAAAGCACTGCTGCTTCAGTCTCCACGTGCAGGCTCACCGCCCTGCACCTTCCGTCCTCCTTCCGGCTTAGACTCAACAGGATTGGACTTCAATCCCAGGAGTGTTTCAGCTATGCTCCAAGCAAGCTACAGGAGGCACTTGGACATGCTGAGTCAGTGACAACTGATGTGACGTGTCAACGGAAGTGTGAGGCACGCATGAGCACTAACTGTTCTTAGAGGAAAGAGAGCTAGTTAAGCTCCACACATGCGAGTTAAGGACAGGCACGAGGTCTGGTGTTGCAGGGGCTGTACCGCTGATGGAAAAGCCAGCCTGTCATGGCCGTGTGACCTAAGTGACGGAATTTTCCTCTCCCAACTACCTGCACTCACGGTCAGGGCTGCAAACACCATCCTAGGCCAGAAAGAATTTCGTTGCAGGGAGACCCAGTAGAGAGCCCAACGGTCTGTGGCTGACGGATGGATGGTCATCGAGCACATCCAACTGCCCCCTCACATGGCCACATGCAAAGCAACAGTCACCCTGTCAAATCTTGTATTCATGGCACTGTGTCCTTGGCAGTCACCATGAACTGCTCAAATGCTTTTGACGAGGCCGTCTCTGCTCTGTCCGGAGTGCTAGGAAAGGCCCGAGGGTGTCTGGAAAGAAAAGGAACTTGGCCACATGGTGAAGCCCAGCAGGGGCTGGGCTTGGACCACATGAAGTGCTCCAGCCCCCTTGGTCCACTTGCCCATCAAAAAGAAGAGCAGCCCAGGGGCACCTGGGTGGCTCGGTCGTTAAGTGTCTGCCTTCAGCTCCGGTCATGATCCCAGGGTCCTGGGATTGAGTCCCTGCATTGGGCTCTCCCACTCCCCCTGCTTGTGTTCCCTCTCTCGCTGTGCTTCTGTCAAATAAATAAAATCTTAAAAAAAAAAAAAGAAGAAGAAGAAGAAGAGCATCCCAAAATGTGAGATTCCCCAACTTCCTCCTCAGCTTAAACTGGAGCCAGTACAGGACAGAACTCCAAATTCCTCATTAAATCTGTTGGTTTTTGTGCATGTGGTGGGTGCAGGGGTAAGCTCCTTTCCTGAACCACCGAATCACTGGTTCTGTTCTGAGTCTAAAGCAGCAGAGACTGGGGTGCTATTGGTGCCTCGGTGGCTGCCCTTCTCACGGACAGGCCCCGCTGGCTGCCCAGGAGGGTCCTAAAGTGCCTGGGATTCCCCCTGCCAAATGTGACTCACACCCAAACATGGACTCCAGCAGCTAAGCTGAATTCTCGCCAAGAGCTATTCATTGAGTGGCCGGAGGTTATCAGTTGAGGGAGAGGACCACCAAGGTATCTTGCTGGGGAAGTCAGCACCCCTCTGCCTGGGACCCAAAGGCCTGTTGGGAAGGGCCTGGTAATTTATCGCTACAATTAGTATCTGTTTTTATAGTCTCAGTTGCTGGCAGAGAAGGACACAGGAGCTCTTTCCAAAGAATACTCCAGGGGGCCCCTGGTCCTGCCTGGGCCTCGGGGGGCTGGCAGGGGCTGCTGCCTGGGAGGTCCGCACCTGCCCCTTTCCGCCCTCCCTCTTTGAGCACGTGCTTCCCCGCTCCCCCCTCATTTCTTCTTCCCCTTCAGGCACAACTCTAGATAGAATCACAGTGCTTTTGGAATGGTCACACCAACCCAGCTCAGCCTGGCATGGGGCTTGACTGGCAGTAGCAAAAAGGACGATTCCTGGTCTACGAAGAACAAAGTCGTATGAACAACACTGAAAACAGACCTGAGTCCCTCTGGGAAAAGTGTCCAGGGTCGGGCCCTTCATTCAAATCTGACTCATGAAGGCTGTTTTCCTCAAAGACTCCAAGGCCCAGAGCAGACTCGCCCCGGCAGCTGGGCCCTCACGGTGAGCACTTCCCGCTGACATCGCTGGGCTCTGCTGAGGAGTCTGCACCCCCTATGCCATGCCCACAGTGTAACCCCCCATCCCCTGCATGTATGTCAAAATCCACGTCCCTGTCGAAGTCTCACCTTGTATAACTGCTCCCCGTCTGCAGGATCTCGTCTGTGTGACTCATCCTCTCAGCACGGGACACTGCTTTGGGGTTGGACTGTCGTTGTCTTTTTTTCCCAGGTATACATGTATTCACTCTCCAAGCAGCTTACAAGCTCAAATCTTATGCTTCCCCACCCTCCTGACAGTACCCAGCAAAGTATGTTGTATGAAGCAGGTCTTCCAACAGAGCCCGGCTGGGGTGGCCTAAATGTCCCTGCTGGGCTGAAGGGAGGAAGGCACGGGGTATTCCAAAGATCACCGCGTCAGTGCCCAGCACTAGGTGTGGCAACTACAAAGAACCAGAGACTTCCCTTTCCTCAGGGCTGGGCTGGTGGGTCATTGATTCCTCCTCATTTCAAACTAGTATTTATGCAAAAAGAGACAATGTTGCAGTCCTAGCCAATATGCATAGATTAAAATAATGAACAAATCTAGCAGCCAACCAGAAGGAGTTATTCCACAAAAACTCTGCCGCTGCCTCCAGGATGGAGCCACCAGGGCGCAGGCGGCTTTAATATTTAATGCAGCGATTCAAGGGAGTCGCAAAGGGGCCTGGCCAGAAATGGAACATCAAGTCACTGGGAAATCAGGATGATTATTACTTATTCAGAACCCACTCAGGAACCAACACAAAGTTGAAAACAAACTGGAAACTTTGCATTGTTGTTATTTCATCCTGAACTAGATTCTTTTTCCTGAGTTCTCATGGTCCTAAGACTAGGAATCCTCAGCAGTGACCAGACCAGGGTGATATTTAAAAATAAAGAACATCAGTGCTGAAGTGGAAATACCACAATGCTGTGGAGTGAGTATAATCATTGCTACGTGAAAACAGGCAGAGTTTCTAAGCCACGAGAGAGTGATGGCCCGTGACGCACAAAGATGTTCGATGGTGGCCGCAGACGTGCCAGTCAGTTCCAAACATTTTTCTTATTTCTCCCAATCGGTACAGCATAAAGACTTACATTCAAAACAATGTGCTGTTCCCTACCTTACACTGCTATGTGCTCTCCTCCGTTTCAGACGGCAACCTGACGCCTCGATACAAGTGACCATCTCCTTGCATGGTGACACCTCTGTGAATCAAGATATTTTTACCTGTAGTTATAGAAGTTGCCAGATTTTTCAATTTTGGGGTAATACATACAGCTCACAAGGCACTTTCATGCCTCCCTTGGTGGAAATGAGGGAACGGAAATGCAGGCTTGCTTCCCATTAAGTAATGAGGGCAGCTGCCCTGGCTGCTCTGCTCCAAGATACAGCAACTGGGTGCTTTCTCAACAGGCAGGCTTGCAGAAGAATTCAAAATCTTGTTATCGAGGAGACAAAGGCAGCTCCATCTTTAAGTTTTAAGTTGAAATCATTTTAAGTTGACAGAAGAGCTGAGAGCCAGCTAGCTCAGAGGGGCCTGCACCCCTGGTCCAGCTGCCCCTGATATTAACCCTTCTGAAGACCAAGATGCAAGTGCTAGTAAGCACTGCTAATTGAGCCACAGAGTTTGTGTGGACTTCCCAGTTCCCCACTCACATGCATTCGCCCAAGGCTCCCCTGCAGGCCTGGCACCGCCCCTGCTTGTCTTCCAGTCACCCACTCAACAAGACCCACGATCAACAGCGTGGTCTGCCAGAGATACAACATCATTTCCAGAGGCTTCCAACTCTGACCACCCACTGGACCCAAAGATTCCTCATGGCGGGGAGAGGAGAGTTTGGATCCATCTCACGGCAACAGGTGAGTGCCACATGCAAAGGATGTGATGTTGGAGGTTAAAGGAAGTCAAGGCACAGCTTTGGTTGTGTGGTGACACTGGAGGAATCATTCTAACAGGAGGTTTGAAAGGTCCTCACAAGGGTGAGTGTTTCTGCCACATTTTCAATGTGGGCTCCCTTTTCACTTTTCTAATTTTGTATTTGCATTTCCAGTCATATACAACATTTTATATGGACAATTACCAACAAGCAGGCACTCGCTCCTCACTGTTGGGGGCTCAACGAGCACTGAGCAAAGGGTTCTCCAAGGTCATTTCTAACAATATTTAGAAAAATATTGGAAACAGAAGACCTTGCCCTGGTTTGTTATTGAAGGATGGAGTAAGCAAGAGTCATGTGACACAGATTCTGTGATACAAGGGGTCCCACATGCTAGATAACATCACATCACAAAATTACGAGATGGAAAAAGAAAACATTAGTTCGTCTCTGCTCCACTCAGCTGCTTCCCATTCACTGGGGAACCTGAGCAAGTTTATTTTTATTCCACAGGGCTTTTGCTTACTTAAAAATGTGTCATGAGACAAATCATAAGCCGCATCTCCTGTAGTTTACCTTATGATCACTTTCTGGAATTAAAATCTCTGTCTAGCTGACTTCGTGTCTATGAAATATTTATGCTCTGCTCACATGTCTGAGGGAATACAATTTGATTTCTGTTGGCAATTTTGACTCAAAGTATCATGCCTCCCTCTGTGACTCTCCGATTCAGAGAGCCAAAGCCTTTGCAGAGACCTACAGACGATGTCAGTTAGAGGACAGAGTACTCGTACTGGCTGTCATCTGCAGCACTGGCAGCAGGGGTCAGCAATCCCACCCAGCAGGCCTTTGTTCCTAGTGCTCCTAGGACAGTCTCCAGTAGGAAAATTGGCCTAACTTGAGTTTACATCATTGGTGTATTCATTATGAGGCCACCACATGCAAATGTTTATGTGGCCACTCAGATTTGAGGAGACACATTTCCTTCTCTTAAGGCAGCACTGAGACACTTCTTCCTCCCTGAGAGTCCTTATGGTGAAGCCCTGATGTTATCGGAGAATCTCTCTCTAGTTTTGTCACCTGAAGGAGCCTACCTAACACAATGAGGTGCATAAGCACCATGTACAAAGGGTTAAAGGGCATAATCCTTGTCCTTAGGGGGCTTATGGTTTAACACCAAGAATAACATCCCGAGGAGAGCAGATACACAACTGAGCATTAGACAAGCAAATTCCACTGTGTACCCCTCCTTCAGCCTCACGTCCAATCTCTACCACCACACTAATCATTGTTCCTCTTAAACAACTATTTCAGTTCTCCCCTTCTGGGCACCTGCTGGGACTGTGCTTCCTGGACCCCTGCTTGGGTGTGCAACTGGCTTCAACCAGTGAGCTCTGAAACTCCCAGGCAGGAGGATTTAAGGCCAGTGCGAGGCCCCTGTGGCCACTTTTTTTCTTTCTGCAAAGGCAACTAGCAAGACTTCCAATACTGATCACTCTATCATCCCAGGCATCGGAGGTGAGGACAATGTGGAGCAGGTAGACCAGGAGCTTGTGTATACATCAGGGACAGGACATCTGAGCAGGAAATAAGCCTTTGTTGTTTTCAACTGCATTGACTTTGAGACTGTCTGTTACATAGCACAAGCCTGAGTACCCTGAATGCTAGACCATTATAAGGAAACGACTTTCTTAAAAGTCGTAAATATCTGTCTAGGTAAACTTCTCGCAGGCTTCCAGTTCTCATGTGGAATTCAGCAAAGCACCTGGTGTTGCTTGTCACCTGTGGCCTCTCCTCTATGCTGCTTCAGCATTCTTTTCCAATCCTGCTATAGGCTTTCTGTTTCCTCCTCCTCCCGTTACCTAGTTGCAGGCCCTCCTCAGGCCTGATTCTGGCCACTTCTTACTCTCTTTTGGGGATACTTTATTCATTATCTTGGCTTTAAATCGTATACCAGTTTTAATCCTGTGTTCTCCCCATTCATACAACTTCTTCAAAATTTAACATGACCCCAAGAGACTTGCCTCATTGGCAAATTGCTACCCTTGGTAACCTTCCCATTCCTGCCACTTTAGCTTCTCCAAGCTTGAACTGGTATGTCTGCTTCTTCTCTGTCCTTCATGCCCAATCAGCCAAGAAGGTCTCCTGATTCTTTTTGTTTTTTTCACCTGCTTCCTGAATATATCTTTCTTTGCACCTCCACCATACCAGCACCCTCAACAGTTCAGGACTCCACGTATACAACCCTAGCTCCTCTCTGAACCTCCCAAATATCCTGGAACTCACTCCCAGATTCGTCTCCCCAGACATCCGTTGTATGTACTAATTCCTTGGACAATGTTCTGTCTTCCTTACCAGTCAAATGAAGTTCAGATTTCTCTCTCTCAAATTCTAAGTCTTCTGTCTTTATCTAGTAAGCTTGACTTTGAAATTTGTGCTTTACTCTTTGGTCTTTTTCTCTTCTTTTCCCTGAATTGCCAACTCATGATGAATAGTGGACACCATTGCTTTTAGGATTCCAGCATTCTTGTCCCTCCTTCATCTGGTAATGGCACAAAGTCTTTGGAGTACTGTCTCTCTCCCATTTCATGTGATTCTGGAGGGGCCATCAGACAGTGGCCACAGAGTGAACATTTGCTTATAATAATCTTGTGCCCCAGTTTTCCTAGCAGGGTCCCAGTTTATGCCTGTTGTCCCAAGAAAACTATTAGCAGCACCCCATTTTCACCCTCCAAAGTGTCTTTGTAGCCCAGGTTGCTGGCAACTATGCTTCTGTCACAAGATGAGGCTACTCTGCAATAGAACAGAGATGCCAGCATTCAGAGGGAAGGTGGGGAAGACCTTGTCTAAATTCCTGGATCCAGGCCCATCTCAAGTCTAGGAGCCAATAAATTCCCCTTCTGGGAAAATCTATTTTGAGGTGAGTTCTTGTTATTTGCAACCAAAACACATGGCTTGGCTTCAGCAGTCCCCTCCCCAGTCCACATCTCCTGTCTTTAAGGGTCTGCTGGAGCACCCCCCACTGTGAAATTTTCCTAGATAGTCCAGCCCAAATTTTTCAGGCTTGCTCTGGGAAGTTTTTATTCTCTGATCTCCAATCATGATTACAGCCTCTGCCCTGCAACCTCATAAATACAATGTTTACACTTAATGTCCAGTTGTTTCAGGATGTGGGTTTTTCTCCACAATCATAACTATAAGCTCCTGGGCAAAGACAGGGACCCCATTTAATCTTTTCTTATATTCTCTTGAAGCCAAACAGGGTGCTGTGTACACAGCAGGCACCCAATAAATATTTGTTGAGGATATGAGTTACAAATGTAAAGGTAATATTGACTATGTGTCTGAGCAGAAGAGAGAGTGTCTTGTGGAAAAGGGGCAGTGGGATGTCACCTGCTGAACCAGGCTAGGCCAGCAGGGTGGGACTAGGAGAATGTACTTCACTGTTTTTCTTTCTGGGTAAGAGCTTCTCTGCTTCTTCCATCCAGACTCCATGCCTTCACCTTATTGTCCTCTTCACCCACTAGTCTGACTTCCTCTTTTGCTTCTGGGACCATTCTAGGACAATGGTGACCTCTCCATCACTAACCCCAGTGGACACTTTATGTTTTGTCTTGTTATCTCAGCAGCAGGAACTGGTTAGTCAATTCTCCCTCTTGAAATATCCATCTTCCCTTGGCTTCAATAATGCCTCCCCCTCCTTATTTTCCTCCTGAGTTCTCTGGTTGCTCATTCTTAGTCTGGTTTTCCAGAGCTGGCTTTTCTAAGGTATAGTCCTGCATCCTCTTCTCCACATCTTGTCTCCAGACCTCTTCTCTGAGTCCCAGATGCATGTATCCAATTGCTTATTCACCCACTTTTCTCTTTTGTCTCATAGCTGATATGTCCTGAATTGAAATAATTTTTCCAGTTACAGGTAACAGTATTTTTGGCTACCAACAAGAGGAAAAACAACAAAAAATGTCTTGAACAATAAGGATGTGTGTTATCTCATATTATCAGAAATCCAGAGGCAAGGAAGCCGACCAGCAGCTCAATATCACCATCTCTACCTGGCTCCTTCCACCTTTCTCCTCTGTCAGCTCAGCATAAGGACATGGTCCTTAATGTTGGCCCTTCATGTTAGTGAAAAGGCTACTATTTCCAAGCATCCCAAAAATACCTTACTGAAAATGGGTTTGTCCTAATGAGTATCTCTTTTTTATTAGGGAGATCTTTTTCCAGAAGCCCTTCTTCCCCTGAAAGACTGGATCACATGCTCATGACCTACCTACAAGAGAAGCTGTGAAGATGAGTAAGGTTTCTGCATTTCCTCGTGGTCACTGTCATCTCTTACCTAGACTGCAGTAACAGTTTATTTGCTCTCCCACTTCTGCTCCTGCCTCACTTCAATCTGTCTTATATATACTGCAGCTGAATAAATGTTTTAAAGTACAATGTGTATGTGGGCATAATGTCAATGTATTTTCTCTTCTCCATTATTGAGAAGTTTTCCACCATCAAGACTAGGCCAGGAGGTGACACTCATAGCTGCAAAGAAAGGTCTGCCCAAAGAAGTTATTGCTCAGTTCTGAGTTTTAAACCTAAACTTTTAAAGATTTTATTTATTTGAGAGAGAGAGAATGAGAGAGAGAGAGTGTGTGTGTGAGAGGGGGGAGGTCAGAGGGAGAAGCAGACTCCCTGCTGAGCAGGGATCCCGATGCAGGACTCGATCCCAGGACTCCAGGATCATGACCTGAGCCGAAGGCAGTCGCTTAACCAACTGAGCCACCTAGGCGCCCTTAAACCTAAACTTCTAAAAGCTCATAGCAAGCCACAATCTTAAAAGCAAGGTTTTCAAAAGAGAGAAAAAAGAACCAGGAACCAAAGCTTCGGAGATTTACCCTAGAGCAAGAAACCCAAAGATATAATATGAGAGAAATTTCCTGCAACCTAGGTAAAAAATTATTTCCAGGGCTGGGGAACCTAGCCCTCATCCCAGGCAAACTTCTGGGGAGAAGTTTGAAGAGCTTTGAAAGAGAAGACACCTGTCTGGGTCCCTGAGAATGGACCCGATGCTCATGCTACAACCCTCAGTTGAGATGACAAACAATTCAGATGAGTAGAAGAATAATATAAAAGCAGAGGGGTCCATGCCTGGTTTCCCCTCTCTACCTCTGGAAGAGGCACACTTCTCTGTGCCAATGCAGGGAGAGTGCAGTAGAGGATACCTAGGATGTGGTCAAACAGGGAGAGGACCTGAGATGGTGCCTCTAGAGCCATACTCCTCATGAAAGTTATAGGAAACTCCCAAAACCCCCACGTGCACTGGCATGGGACCCTGAGAAGGTCACTGAAACATGTAACTTAGGGTCTGGACAGGTTAACAATGCACGTTAATGAGCTCATGATCAGAGGCCAGCAGCAGCAAATGTTAGCCCATGAGCAGGTGGTGGGACAGGTCTCACTACCTGCAGGGGCCAGGGAGGAACTGGCTGGCATGTATGCCAGAGCCTCTGCTGCCATGAGATTATCTATCCAGCTTCCCCAACCCCAGATGCCACCGAAGAAGAAAGGAAGTAGTTGGAGGAAGAAGGCTTGGAATAACCAAGATTTGAGCCTGACAGTGACTGAGGTCGAGATGAATTGGACCCAGACAGACAGCAAACAAAAACTGCAGGCTGGGATGAGAACAGCTGCTGGCCTGCGGCAGTCTGGGGGCTCCAAAAAAAAAGCTGAGTTTCATTTTAGAAAACAGAGAAACTTATTTTTTTTGTACAGTTGTGTGAAGTATATATAAACTTTGTGCCCTGTCCACTGCTCAAGGTCAGTCTCTAAGTTTTCAACAATACCTCTTTGCATTCAAGATAAAGTCTGCATGGTCTGGTCCCTGCCTGCCTCTCCACCCTCATCTCTAGCTAATATCGGTAGCAGAGAAAGAATTGCAAATGTGGACTCAGGAGCCTGTGTTTCAAACATTTCTATACTTCGGTTTCCCTGTATTTAAAATAGAGATAACAGTGACCTCTTGGTGAAGAACACTGGTCCCTTGATAGAGGATAGTGTAAGTGGACATGCACTGTGGCCTCTTCCTTTGAAGCAGATTTCTTGAGGTTTGCTAACCAAGGCTCCAAGGTCTGTCTCCGCTCCCCCGTGGACCATATTACAAGGTCCTTCCTTCCCTGCTGACCACAGGGCAGTTCTCAGAGGACATCTTAGGAAGCCCTTAATCTTGATGTGGTAAGAAGATGTACGGAGGTCACTTAACTTCTGCTTAGTGGCAACTTTTTGTATGAATGCAGACTTCAGTTAATGGCAAAAGCTGCATTTTAAAAATCTGACTTGATATTGTTTTGTTCCCACAACAATTTGGTGTGGTCTTAGCCAGATCAGGACCAAAAAGAACAGCAGAGGTAGACCAAGTGCACTCCTGGTAAAGCCCCTGGATGTCCACTTTCACATCTTCTCCCAACACTCCCCATGTGCCAGCTCATGCTGTGGGCGAATTCTGGTCCGCACAAGGCATGCAAATGCCCATCCATGTATGTGTGCACACATGTGATTGTTGTGTCTGTGTCTGGGGAGGTGAGATAGCGTCCAACCAATTACATTTATTTTCTTTGGTTAAAAACACATTTATGAATCTGGTTGTATTGAAAACATTTATTCAAAATTTGGATGTTTTTCATTAAATACTTTTTTACATTTTAAAAAGGAGATAAAAGTATAACACTGAAAATTTTTAACGTTTTACTTTTATTTTTTTTAATAATTTTTTTAAGGATTTTTATTTATTTATTGAGAGAGAGAAAATGATAGAGAGCATGAGAGGGAGGAGGGTCAGAGGGAGAAGCGGGCTCCCTGCTCAGGCGGGACTCGATCCCAGGACTCCAGGATCATGACCTGAGCCGAAGGCAGTCGCTCAACCAACGGAGCCACCCAGGCGCCCACGTTTTACTTTTAAAGAACGTAATCTTGGGGGTGCCTGGATGGTTCAGTCGGTTAAGCGTCCCACTCTTGATTTTTGCTCAGGTCATGATCTCAGGGTCCTGAGATTGAGCCCCATTATCAGGCTCTGATTCTTTTTCTCCCTCTCCTCCTTGCCCCCCCCCCCCTCGGGAAAAAAAAAACGGAATCTTGTTTTTTTTCTATGGCAGTGTGGTCACTACCTGTGGTAGGCAGCATAATGCCCCCCCCCCCCGCCCCCGCCAATGTCCATGTCCAATCCCTGGAACCACAAATCTGTTATTTCACACGACAAAAGGGACGTTGTAGATGTGCTCATGCTAAGGATCCTGAGTGAGGAGATAATCCTGGATTGCACAGGCAGGCCCAATGCAATCCTTTTATGTGAAAGGGGGAGAATAAGAGTCAGACAAGATGTGGCAATGGAGTAGTGGTTGAGGTGATGTGATGGGCCAAAGATCATGGGCAACCTCCAGAAGCTGGAAAAGGCACGGAAGGTATGTCCTACAGCCCCCTGAAGGAATGTTGCCTTAACACCTTGATTTTAGGCCTGAGATGCATTTTTGACTTCTGACCTCCAGAATGGTAAGATAGTATGTCTGTGTTTTAGGCCACTTAACTTGCAGTAATTTGTTACAGCAACAATAAGAAATATTACGAAGTGCAAAACTATGAATTTGCAGCATGGCAAATTTGATTCCATGCAAGAATTTGGATTTTTCCTCTAAAACTCAGTAGTTAATGTAAATATAAAACTTCACATTTTAGTGTTACAATTGGTTGTAGCAAGACCCAGATAATCTGGGAATATGTGGATCTAAAGGTTTTTCACTTCAACATTGGCATAAAATTTATAGGAAAGGGCAATATCTAACCCACTTTCTAATAGTAATTGATTCATTTAATTATAACTTACTTTTTAACACTCTGATTACTTAACATTCTTGACTTTTGGAAATCTGAGTGTCTATAGGATTGAAGTAGTGAGTATTTGTATTTACTGGAAGACCTGAGAAATTAAAGTTCTGCACTAGGACTATTAAAAAGATAATAATACATATGTGATTTTTGACCCACAAATAATGACAATGATTTTAAAGGCTTGTATTTGTATTTATGCTTCCTTAGTAAATTATCTTCTTTTAAAGAATCCTTCTGGAAGAAAATTGAAGGCTTTGACTGGCACTGGATTTTGACCAATTTGAAGAAGGTGGAGGGAGTTTGTGGAAGCAGTGCCTACAATTGCTCAAGGATGTGGAGTGCTGAGGGGGTGAGCACAAAGCAGGTGTGGAGGTGGAGATGATGGCCTGAGTGGTTTGTTACATTAAGCAAATAAATACATAGACTGAAAAATAAAAAAATAGAATAATGAAACTTGGGTTTTTATTGCTGGAGAAGTTATTTATAAACACAAAGAGAAGATTCCAAAAATCCTGAGTTGTTGGATTGGAATTGAAGATAAGGATATGAATGTTTTCCTAAAAAATATATATACAAGTAAAGACAATTATAGATGTGTCTTTATATATAAGCAAATATACATACATTTCCTGACCCACGTCCACTGAGGCCTAGAAGCAATGAACCTTACTAGCAATAAGCACACCACACACTCAAATCTTGATCTTTTTTTTTTAAAGATTTCATTTATTTATTTGTCAGAGAGAGAGAGAGAGCGCGAGTGAGTGCATGTACAAGCAGCGGGAGCGGAAGGCAGAGGGAGAAACAGGCTCTCTGATGAGGACGGAGCCCGATGTGGGACTCAATCCCAGGACCCTGGGATCATGACCTGAGCTGAAGGAAGACGCTTAACTGACTGAGCCACCCAGGCATCACTCAAATCTTGATTTCTAAATACCATCCTCTACTAAAAAGAAACAAAGCTCCTTGGAGAAATGGCTAGGCAAGGAAGGGAGCAAAGAATGACAGGGACATGTCAAAGACTCAAGAGCCAGCTAGACGTGGCTCTCTGGCCATTGAAATGACAGCAGCAGAGCACCACCACTGAATAAGAGAGAAATCCACGCGTCCATACAGATGTAAATAAATAAAAAACAAAAAGGAAGCCTCTCCCTTATAGAACACCAACTAATAAATGTGAAATGAACAATGGAAATTTCAAAAAGCACTATTTGCGGGGGGAGGTGCGCCTGGCTGGCTCAGTTGGTAAAGCAGGTGACTCGATCTCAGGGTTGTGAGTTCAAGCCCCACATTGGGTGTAGAGCTTACTTTAAAAAATAATTAAAAAAATAAAAAGCACTCTTTGGCAATGATCATAGTGATCCAGGCAAAAGTCACTGATAGAACTTAACGTCATCAGGCAAAGGTTGATCAAGAATAAAATAATGGGGGGTGCCTGGGTGGCTCAGATGGTTAAGCATCTGCCTTCGGCTCAGGTCATGATCTCCAGGTCCTGGGATCGAGTCCCCACTTCGGGCCCCCTGCTCAGTGGGAAGCCTGCTTCTCCCTCCCTTTGCCTCTCCCCACTGCTCCTGCTCTCTGTGTCTCTCTGTCTCAAATGAATAAATAATAAAAATCTTAAGAAAAAAAAGAATAAAATAATGGTGGAATTTTTGAGTATCTCCCTACAAAATACTAATCAATTTACAAATGAAAAAATAGAGAAACCTAGCAGACATCTACATGACTAGGTAATCAAGATGAGTATCACCCATGGTAGGATGGGTTGCAGCACAGCACCATTCCTGTGGTATTCCTACCAAGAAACATGACCTGCATCTGGTCCTCAGGAAACACCCATGGACCCCGAGACATCTCATACATATAAGTGTGTGGTCTTTAATAATAAAAACTATTCGGGACAAGAAGGATGGAAGACCTCTCCCAGCATGAAGGAGACTGCACATATGATTGTGGATGGGACCCGAGAGCAGAAAAGAAGAGACATTGACATAGTTGGCAAAATCCAATGGAGTCTGTGGATTGGACCTTAATACTGTCTGGCACTGATTTCCTCACGTGGATGGTTACGGAATGGCTCCGAAGCAGTGTCCGCTTTTGGGAAATATACACGCAAATATTTGGGGTAATGGGGTATCATGTCTATAGCACATCCTCAAAGCGTTCAGAAAAAGACTAAGGCAAATGAGAATGTACACGTACAAATACACACACACACACACACAATTCTTGTTATTTGTGGATTCCACATTTGTGAATTTGCCTATCTGCTAAATTCATCCGTAACTCCAAAATCAACACTTGGGGTCCTTCAGCAGTTATTCGCCAACATGTACTGAGTAGCAAAAAACTTGAGTTGCCTGAGAAACACACTTCCAGTCAAGGTGGGACAAGATGACACCTTCCTTCTTTCTTGTTTCAGTTCTGATACGGGAAACAAGCTTCCGTTCCACAGCCTATTTAGTGTATGGTCTTCACATTTGTGAGCTTTTTGGTGGCCATCTTTCGGTTTCAAGTGGCCCTCAGGCCGGAGTTTAGGTGCCGTCCAGTTTCCTAAGTACCAGGAGGCTGCGGTGCACCTGACAGAGAACGGCGGCAGACAGGCTGGGCTCAGGCACGACTGAGGCACTGCCGCCATGAGTTCAATGGGAACAAACCAACAACGCATCAAGGCAAGTTGTCTTTAAACAGAAACACACGTAAAGAGAGGTTAGGGGCTGACTGCTGGAGGCGACCTGAGGCTCCTGGGGAGCTTGACCAGGGACCCGCAGAGCACCCGCTCGTTCAGCGTGCTGGGACTTCACAAGATAACACGCTCGGAGACAAAAGCCACCCGCGCACACGTTTGTGGGGGGGCAGGAGTGCGACAGAACGGGTAAGGGGACACGGTAAAGCGACGCAGTGAGGGGACCCAGTGAGCAGATGCAGAAAGGGGACGAGGTGAGGAGAGGCAGGGAGGGGACCATGAGGGGACGTGGGGAGGAGATGCGGGGAGGGGACGCGGGGAGGGGTCGCGGGGAGGGGACCCGGTGAAGGAACACAGAGGACACGGTGAGGAGACGTGGG
>NW_022589782.1:698283-832023 GCF_004348235.1 Phoca vitulina | reverse complement strand
AGGGGACCCGGTGAAGGAACACAGAGGACACGGTGAGGAGACGTGGGAAGGGGACCGCGCTGAGGGGACCCGTGAGGGACGCGGCAGCACCCGGGGAGCCCACGAGGCGAGGACAGGCAAGCTCTCCGTCGAGGCGCAAGGCGCCCTCTCCCGCACGGTCAGGCCCCCTCTCCCACTCGGGGCGCCCCCCGCGCCCACGCCGCCCGGCCGTGCCGGCTCCGTACCTCGCGGTGGCACCTCTACAGCGCGGGCTCGGACCCTCTCCGTGCGCGGCTCCCAGTGAGGCCGCCCCTCCACACGGCCGCCGAACGGCCGCGGCCTCGCCGCCGTGACTCAGCTTTCCCGCGCCGCGCAACCGGCCGAGTGCGCCTGCGCGGATCCGCCTCACCGTGACTCAGCGGCTCCGAGAAGTGGCCGGACTGTTCGAGAAGGGAGGCGGATGAGCGAGGAGTGGGCGGGCCGACGGGGCCGCGGCGGGGGCGGGATTGGCCGGCCGGGCGCTGACGTCATCGGAGCGCGTCGGGCGGATACGAGTCGCGGCGGCTCTTTGAACCCGAGGGCGGGCATAAATGGCTGGGGAAGCGGCGATACGCGATGCTTCGCTCTCCCGCGGGCTTGGACCGCGCGGGGCCGGCCCTCGGATCCCATTTTCCCCAGCCTTTTGGTCTTGTCCCTTGTGGGTGACCGCTGGAAGGGACATCCAGCCTCCCGTGTCCGCCGCCTCCCGCTCGCCTCCGCAGCCGCCCGGGCGCCCGACGAGAGCCAGGTCGGGACGGGGGACGGGCGCGGGGGCCCGATTCGCACGCCGGGGAGGGCTTCAGGTGCTAGCCGAACGAGCCCCCGACCGTGGGCTCTCACCGCTGCTGTGTCAAGGGCTGGGCCCGATGAGACGGCCACGGGCGCACCCGCCGCGGGCCTGCGCTCCGGGGCGCGGGCAGTGCAGAGCCCGCCTGCAGTTGGGGCCGTAGTGAGTGGGTGCGGGGACGGGAATTACAGCGTCCTTTGAGGGTGTAGGGAAGCTGTGACGGTGACTCTGAACCGTGACCCGAGGGGAGGAGCGGGGGGGGGCTGGGGACAGCATGGCAGAGCCTCCTCGGAGAGGACCCTCAGGGCCTGACTTCTGGGAGGGACTTCTTGAGAGTGTTGTGGGTGCTAGGTCCTGGAAGGGATCCCGTGAGGCCTGCTACGGACTCTGGTTCCCTCCAGAGTAGCTCCAGCCCATGTCCACCTGGTTTCCGCCGTGAGTTAAGCACTCGCTCTTGTCCCTCCTCAACTCCAGGTTGATTGTCCTTAGGGAGCAAGTTGTAAGTAGAACTCAATGCATGAGGGAGTTGAGAACCGGAGGGACGAGTTGCAGCTCTTCGGGATAGTGTCGTCAACTAACGTGATTTAGTGCCTGGGAACGGTTTTGTGTATGTCAACAAGTATACTCATTCCATGAAATTGCGGCCCAACTTTTTGCAGACATTTGTGTAAGTTGAATATGGGAAAACCCTGTCAACGTGAGTCAGAATGGTTTTAATCAAACCTGAATTCTGGGTGAGCTTTTTCAAGTAGGAAATTAAAGGACCAAGAAACAGTCGCTGTCATAATGGATCCTGAAGGAGCTGGTACTTGTACTCAAGCTCCTTTTTGGTGAAAGGCAGCAAGAATTTGTGATGCATTAGTGCTCTGCAGGGGCCCAGGATGACTTGGGCATTGAATGCTTCCCACAGAACATGTTTATTTTCTTAGCCGTAAGTTATGAACTCTCAGGACTGAAATTATGGCTGTCGTACCTTTCCTAACATTTTAATTCTTGTAGGTGATCTATCTGCCATCTGTGTTTTGGACACTTCCTCATAATGGAGTTCCCTGATTTGGGGAAGCATTGTTCAGAAAAAACTTGCAAACAGCTAGGTAAGTGCTTTTATTTATTTATTTTTTTTTTTAAAGATTTTATTTATTTATTTGAGAGAGAGAATGAGATAGAGCATGAGAAGGGGGAGGGCCAGAGGGAGAAGCAGACTCCTCGCCGAGCAGGGAGCCCGATGCGGGACTCGATCCTGGGACTCCAGGATCATGACCTGAGCCGAAGGCAGTGGCTTAACCAACTGAGCCACCCAGGCGCCCTAGGTAAGTGCTTTTAAGAGAATGTTAAAAAATGTGTTTTGTTAGCTGTTTAGTCGGGGAGAACTAGCCGTTTTGTTAATTAGCTGTTCTCTGGGTCTTGGCTCTGCTGGCTTTTCAGTGTTGGGAGGCTGGCCTGAGGTGCAGGTTCTGTTCAGCCCTGTTATTCAGCATCTCCTGAAGGCCAGGTACCAGGGCCAAGGCCAAGTGGATACAAGTGTGCCGCTTAAATATTTGTGATACTACATGGGATGGGTGTCTTTTGAAAAGAGAGCTTTACAGGGGTGCCTAGGTGGCTCAGTCGGTTAAGCATCCGACTCTTGGTTTTTGGCTCGGGATTGTGAGATGGAGCCCTGCATTGGGCTCCTGAGCTAAGCAGGGAGTCTGCTTAAGTTTCTCTCTGTGCCCTCCCCCTACCCCCGCAGCCTCTTTCTAAAAGAAATAAATAAAATCTTGAAAAGAAAACATAGCTTTATAGATTCTTCAGTATTGCTGGCGTTATGAAATTCATGATCCCCAATTTTTTTCTCACATGTGGTACCTCAAGGATACATTTGATAGGCGTAAAGAACTCAGTGTAGGTAAATACCGGTTTAATGTGCTCTGTAATTCTTTTTGTCCTGATCTTTAAAATGCTATTGTTTTTTTGTTTTAGATTTTCTTCCCTTAAAATGTGATGCATGTAAACAAGATTTCTGTAAAGACCATTTTACTTGTGCTGCACATAAATGTCCCTTTGCATTCAAGAAGGTAATTTATCATACTTCATTCCAAAGAGTCTATTTTTCACTGTCTAAAGCTGTGCTGTCCAAGTAGTAGACATTAGCCACATATAGCTAGTAATTGCATTAAAATGAAATGAGACTTGAAATCCAGTTTCTCAGTTGCACCAGCCACATTTCAGGTGTTCAGCAGCCACATGTGGCCAGTAAGTACTGTATTGGACAGTGCGGATGTGGCACGTTTCCACCATCACAGGGAGTTCTGGATGGCACAGCTCTAAAGCAACTGGTTTCATTTTTAGGGGCTCTTGAAGTCAAATTGTTGTATCCAAACCTTCAAAGCTTACTTTGCATGTTAAAATATTCTGTTCCTTTGATTCGTTATGTCGAGAAAAAACATAGCAGTATCTTTGTGAAGCGCAAGAAATAGTTTAATAGTTGACAAGGTATCTAATCTGGGAGGTATTAAAAAGGCTTATCTGGGTAACTTTGCAGCCTTGGGATCCTGTTTAGTGGCAAATAGTACCTAGTAAAAATGGGAAGATGAAGAGGACCCTAAGAAAACCAGCCTGTGTGAGTCCACAGGTGTGATACCTCTGTTACTGACTTTGCAGGTGGCCCGGTATTCATTTTGTTTCCGGTGGTTCAGAGGTTATTTTATGACTTCTTTGTATCTGTACTGCTGCTTCCGTAGGATGGCACTTAGAAACATGGATGACTTAGCATTGTTACATGCTTTCATTAGTGTTGGCCAGGGTCTGACCCTCCAGCATTTTCTAGGTCATCATGGAGGGCGGGGGAGGGTGACTCATTTACCAGGCCCCGATGACTAGGCCACATTATCCAGTTTATTTGTTGGCTTGACCTCCCCCTGTCTCTAGATAGGGAGAGTCTGGCTAGAGATCGTTAGTAATGCTTTATTTCTCAATATGGCGGACTTGTCAACTAAGGGAGTGCTTCTGGGTGACCCTTCAGCTCAGCCCCTACAGACGGTAGGCCCCATAATTCTTTGATTAACTGTTTGGATGTCAGTCGTCACCTCTGTTTTCTTTGTGAGCTAAATTTCCTTAGCTCCTGCCTTGGCTCTGAGGTTTTTTAACTGCTGGGCATGCAGCTGCTGGGTGCTTTGTTCTTCCCTCCAGAGCCCCCACAGTCTTGGGCTTGGGTCATTAGGTACCTGAGAGCTCAGCCTAGCCGTGTGCTCTGTCAGGTGAGTGAATCTCCTTGCGTGTGAAAGCCACAAAAGAACCAGATAGGCTGTTGGCAATTGAAGGGAACTGGAGGGTCTTTATGGCTAGTGTTTTCTTCTTTCTCTCCATTCTGAGGGATTCGGGATGCTTCACCACTCACCGAGATGGTGCTGGACAGACAGCCCTGCTGCCCTGAGACCAGATCAGTTTCATCGGCTTCTTTCCTCGGCTGCCTTTTACTGATCGTCTCAGGGTCATTTCTACAGTTGGTTAATAGTCTGTCATGTTTAAATTCCCCTGGATTCCACCTATCCTGAATCTGTACGGTTGCCTTACTGTTAATCCTTTGTGTTAACAGTGTCCCCTTCTAATGAGCGGTCGGAAGATCAGTGTGTGTACCTTACGTGGTTTTCAATGCACTGTGCTGTCGTACCTTTTTCTTTTGTGAGTTTTGATTGAATCTGGAATATCATCTTCTATCATTATTTTTAGGATGTTCAGGTCCCAGTGTGCCCACTTTGTAACAACCCTGTCCCAGTAAAAAAGGGAGAGATACCAGATGTGGTGGTTGGTGAGCACATTGATCGAGACTGTAACTACCATCCTCGGAAGAAAGAGAAGGTAAGAACAAATTATGTTCACTCTGTGAATGTGGGTTTTTCCGTAGGGGGGAGAAGGCCGATTATGTAAATATGATCTGTAGTCCTAATCAGCTGTGTACAAAAATAAAACCTTAGTGATGTGTCAGTGTTTTCCCATGTTGTGATGGCTTAGGTTCTTAAAGTTACATGAACATACTCTGAATATTAGAGTCTGCATTAGGATTTGCTTCCCTTATAGGATTCTTACGTTTTTCTCTCCAGGTTTCTAGAACCATTCTAGTTTTTTTTTGTTGTTTCTTTTTAAAGATTTTATTTATTTGACAGAGAGAGCACAAGCAGGGGGAGCGGCAGGCAGAGGGAGAGGGAGAAGCAGGCTCCCCAAGGAGCAGGGATCCCCATGCGGGGCTCGATCCCAGGACCCTGGGATCATGACCTGAGCCGAAGGCAGTCGCTTAACCGACTGAGCCACCCAGGCGCCCCTAGAACCGTTCTGTTAATGTGCACTTTTCCTAAGCTCCTCCTAGGAAAATATAAAAGGATACATAGAATTTGAACATTCAGTATTCTTGCTTTTGTAGCGTTAGTATCTTTGTGAAAGCTCTACATTTGTTCATTTGGAGTAAATCATGTTAGGAAAAACAGTAGGCCCCTGTTCTCCACAGCAGGTGCTTTCAACTCTTAGTCTTGTTTGTTTGGGGTACTTCTTTTTTCTCCAAGTGTGTGTATTGTTGTCTCTTGAGTTTGTCTTATTCCCCTGTAGTTTTGGGCATTACCTGTTTACCACTCCGTGGGCTGTGCATGGAGTTCCCCTCCCCTCCGTTCCTACATGGCCACGTCTCTTGCCACCCCCGCCCTCCCAGCAGAGGTGGCTCTTGGGCTGGTGTTATAGGTCTCCACAGCTGAGAGATTCCCTCTGCATTTTTCTTATGCTAGATCCTAGTTTCCTGCATCTATCTCTCTTACCAGGGGTCCCTAGTCTCCTGTGTCTTGTGTTTTTCTTTCTTAGTTTTCGCTTATTTGTGGGGAGGTCTGTGCCCCACTTGCTCCCTAGGAAGGACCATGGAAGATAAATGGGAGGTCATGTATCTCGCTGGGTCTTCGTTCTCTGTTTCTCCTTGCTTAGCTGCCTGGGGATAGCAGCCTGGCTTTCAGATCTTTGTTTGAATATTTGCAGGCGCTGGTTCATTTTCTTGTTTCTGCTGTGGCTTTAGAGCATTTCCCAGCTGTTCTACATGGTCCTTTGTGGGACCAGTTTTCTGTCTGGCAGGTTGGAGGCTCTCTCCCCACCCCACTCCTCCCCACCCCAGCCCCTTCCCAGAGTTTGGAAGCTTCACATTTACTGTTCCTGGTGTGGATCCGTCTTCATCTGTCGTGCTAGGTAGGCAGTGGACCCTTCTAAACTGGAAACTCCAGTGTTTCCATCTGGAATGCCATCTTGGATTCTTCGATTTTCTCTAGACTCCTGTCTCTTGGGTGTTGGACCTCCTGGATAGGTCTCCTTTTGTTCCTCCGTAAGTTTTCTTTCCCTGTGAATTCTGTGTCCAGGATGTTTTTTCTGCGTCACAGTGAACGTCGTCTTCATCTGCCAGTCTGCAGCATGGTGGGGGCAGTGTGGACTCTCGCCTTTGCTGCAGGTCATCTGCCCAGTCCACCTTCTGTGCTGTGATTTCAGGTCTTTCTCTCGGGCTAATCAGATTCCCCCGAGAAGGCGTTCTGTTCCCTGCTTGGAGAGCACGCTCTGGCTTCCAGGATTGTGGAACCAGGTGGAGAGAGCTCTCGCATCCCCTCTGAAGGGAGCGTGAAATCCTTACTGCCTTCTGAGTGCCCCTCCCATGTTTCTTGTGTTCGTCCTGCCCATTGCTACACCTCCCAGGCCAGCAGCCTCTCTCAGACCCTCTGCCGAGCGTGTCTTCTGCTGGGGTCAGGTGCACCTCTGCAGGTCTATTTCTCAGACTCGCACCACTTTTCCTGTTGTAGTCCCACGGCACCCTGAGCTGCTGCTACGGCTGATTTGTGAGCCTTTGGGGATTTTGTTTCATGAATAGTCATGCTGCTTGACCTTCCCCACCAGCTTACAATTTGGCTTTCTTGTATCTGCCAGGTTCAGTATTACTTGTTTGTGTGTTTTTTTTTCCCCCTAAAATCTTGCAGCTGTTTGGTTTTTTTTTTCCCCCTTATTCTTGGCCCTTGTGGGCTTTTTAGAGAATCTGCTTCCTGTCATTTGCATTGTATTTCAGGAGTCATCCAGTACGTGTTCAGTTCTTCTTCCTTAGCCAGCAGTCCAAGGAGACTCGGACTGAGCTTGCCCTCAGTGGATGGCACGTAAGGTGTGCCCCTCTCCCCTTGGACCGCAGATTCTCAACGCCGCTCAGGCCTTCCTGGGGTTTGGTCTCGAACAGCTCTGTGGCTTGCCCTTCCCGAAGGCCCTACCAGGTTACTCAGGTTATTTTTCTGAGATGCCCTCCTTTTTTTCCTGTCTTGTTGCTCTCCAAAATAAGCGCATAGGCTTTGAAGGAGCTTGTCTCCAGGAAATTGGCTTTTGTCAGGCCCAAATACCAGTTTCCAGTCATGGATCCTGGTTTATAGTTAGGAACTACCTGGTCGTGTTACATTAAACACACAACAGTTGCGGTAAATAAGCATAAGTCTTATTAGCTCGTGCTTGCTGCTTTCAGCCTCCAACATGAGAGAATAAGCTCTGGATGCCTAGCACCCAAAACCCTTTATTAACCAGCCAACCCCAGTCCCCCTCCATAACCCCATTCTCTTCACCCTACTCTTGCCGTGCGCCCTCCAGTCCTTCTGGAAGTTCTTCTAAAACCTCCCTGCCTCTATATAAGATCACAGGTGCACTTGGCATGCTTTCCTCCTGAATTGACAAGGTCTTCCTCGTTCTTGGCTCACCCAGGATTTGTGACCCAAGCCCGTCCCCTCTCCCCACCCCCGTACCCCAGGGCGGGCATACCCTCCTTTGCTCTCCTGGGCAGGCACCCTGCATCCCTGCGCTGTGAGCACATGCTGTGGTTGCTGAAGGCAGTCCCTGCCTGCCCGTCTTTGCCGGAGTACTGCCCTCGGGCTTCTAGGTCGGTACCTTTTGACCAACATCCTTACTTCGCAGAGTCGGCAGTACCTGGGAATTTATATCACTCCCTCACCCCACCCTTATTGCCCCCGGCAAATAAAAACACCCCAAAACCCCAATAACAGAACGGGTGTAGGAAATGTAGATACTTCAGCTCCCTGGAATGTCCCCAGAGCCCCTGGAGCCAGCTGTCTTTTGTGGGAGTGGACACGATGTCACAGGCTTGGCGTCCTTTCCATGTCCCTGGTCCCCACTCCCCTGGGTTCTGTGGAGGTTTTTTTTTGGCTGAGAACGCCTCCAGTTGTCTCACATGAGTCCCCAACTTAAGGTGCTGCTTTTGTGTTTGTTAAAACTTTGCAGTCTCCTCAGTACTCACCTGTTTACCTGGCAGATGTTTGAATGAAATCGTGGAATCTTCATTCCTTGTAGCTAAGAACCATTTCTAGTTTAAATGTTGGTAGTCTTATTAGGGGCTTGTTAAATAATTGCTTATTGAAGCAACTCTTGCTTTCTCAGATTTTTATGTACCGGTGCTCGAAAGAGGGGTGCAAGAAGAAAGAGATGCTGCAGGTGGCCTGTGACCAGTGCCGTGGCAGTTTCTGCATTCAGCATAGACACCCTCTGGATCACAGCTGCAAGCACGGGGGCCGCCCCATCGGCGCAGCCAGGTGAGAAGAGAGGCTGGCTCTGGCGTGTGGCTCACGTACAGTGACATCGGTGGGCGCGCCTGCCCCCCATGGTGTGGGGGTAGGGCGGCTTTGAGCCTTGTACCGAACTAAGTTGTTGAGGTGAAATATTTTTTGTAGGGGTTTGGCTGAATGTAATCTAAATTAAAATTGGATTCTAAATTAAAGTTGGATTCTAGTTGTATTGTTTCCAGTGGCTGCCAAAACAAAGTACCGAGGCCTGGGCGGCTCCAACAGGAGGAGTTCACAGTCCCCCTGCTCTGGAAGCACAAGTCCAGGATGGGGGTGTGGCGGGGCTGGCTCCTCCCAGAGGCTCTGGGCGTTCCTTGGCTGTGGGCGTCTCCCCCATCCTCTGTGTCTTCCATCACCTGCGTTCTCCTTGTGTCTGTGTCCAAATGTCCCCTTCTTATGAGGACACGGTCATGCTGGATTAGGGTCCTGTCCTTCCCCAATCTGAGCGCATTTCAGCTAATTACATCTGTGACAACCTTACTTCCAAATGTCACGTTCTGAGGTCCTGAGTGTTTAAGACTTTTAGTCTATAATTTTGTGGGGACACAGTTCAACCCATTCACAAGTGGTATAACCGAGAGCACCTTTCTCCAGGGAGTGAGAACGTTTGCCTAAACCGGCCGTTGAATGGAAGTGGAGGCGTAAATTTACCTTTTAGTTACTGGTAGCCTCTCGTGTTGTCTGGGCCTGACCCAGGCAGAGGGTGTGCTGCGCGCACAGCCCCCAGGTGAGCCGATGAGGGGTCGCTGGCTGTCGGTCTGGCCTCTCTGTGCAGGCGTGCAGCGGCCGGGGCCTCTGAACCCAGGCCGTCGGGAGCGTGGAACACACTGCCCGCCAGCTGGCTGGCTCAGCGACTCAGGTGTGGGTCCAGAGGGCGTGCACAGATACCAAGTGGTTCTTGTCCGCGTGACGAGCACTGAAGAGTCATTGCAGTGCAGCTAATAACTGACCGGTTGAAGTTATTTGCTCCTCCGTTGGCTTAGTTGTGAGGAAGGGTGAGGGAAGGTCTGGATGTGAGCTTTCTCGAGCCCCGAATTACCAACGCAGTTCATTCCAGCACGGAGCGTATCTAGCAGTAACGTTTTTGTAGGCGGTTCTGAAATAACTGTATTTGGCCTAGAGCTCTTATGTGATCAGTTGCTCCTGGTTAATCAAGACAGACCTAAAACAATAAACTATTCTTTGGTTCTCTGTCCGGTGGGAAGTAAAGAGATGATGCGACTGTACCAGCCGCGCCGGCACGTGAGGTGGTTTTGTGTTCAGCGTGGTAGCGGTACTTGTGCTCTGTGGCCTTTGTGCTTCTCGGGGCAAACAGCCGGAAGTGCCGTTAAAACTTTTCCAGTAACATGTACAGATTTTGGCAAAATAAACAGAGGGATATTGATATTCTAAGTTAGGCTAAGCTACTCCATCAACCTCTGCTTCCTCCCTCCTGCCCCCCAAATAAAGTGACGTAAAGATTGATCTGGCACACTCAGATCCTTCAGAGGGCAGCTCTGCCCTGGCTTGAGTAAGGACCCAGGGTTCTGGAAGCCTCGGTCACTTACACAAGCACACAGCTGATTGCACTCGGTCTTCATCTTGTGGCTTCTGACAGGCACCTGAGCCCAGGAGGGGGGGAGGCTGTGGGCCTGCCTTGCTAAGGGCCCTTGTTCAGAGGCGGCCCCTGCACACACACAGTCCCTTTTCTACTGAGAGAACAGCCCTGTGGCCGTACAGATGCAAGTGCTGGGCTTACCCTGACGGCCTCGGTCCGTGAGAGCGCCCCGTGTCCTGTGACCCTGGGCATCGGGAAACATGAAGCAAAATGTCATTTGAGTTGGGTCCTGATCTTAACCCACTGGTCATCCACCCTGTACATCCAGATCTCCCCTTGCCCCTGGATTAATAAAATCCAGGCGATCATTCCTGGTGTCAGAGCGTCAAAACACAGTGCGGGGAGGGGCTTCTATTCAGTTTCCATTCCACAAATAGGCGATCAAAACCATTCTGTGGGCTGTCTTGGTTGGTGGTGTTTGTTCTGGACCAGTGGTTCTCACACTTCCCACTGCTCATAATTGTGTGGAGGGCTCTCCTCCCAGGGTTTTTTGGTTCTGTGGGTCTGGGGGGGCCTTGAGAATTCGCACTTCTGGCAAGTTCCCAGCTGATGCTGATGCTGCGGGTCTGGGGACCCCACTTGGACAGATCACTTCTCTGCACCCCTGCTGCCCAGCGTTCTCACTGACTGGAGAAAGGTGCTCTCGGTTATACCACTTGTGAATGGGTTGAACTGTGTCCCCACAAAATTATAGACTAAGAGTCTTAAACACTCAGGACCTCAGAATGTGACATGAGCCACAGTTCATGAGCACGGGAGATGCAGTCGGCCCAACTGGGGTTGAATTTTTAGTTGTATTTAACTTTTTTTTTTTTTTAAAGATTTTATTTATTTATTAGAGAGAGAGAATGAGAGAGAGCACATGAGAGGGGGGAGGATCAGAGGGAGAAGCAGACTCCCTGCCGAGCAGGGAGCCCGATGCGGGACTCGATCCAGGGACTCCAGGATCATGACCTGAGCTGAAGGCAGTTACTCAACCAACTGAGCCACCCAGGCGCCCATAGTTCTATTTAACTTAAAGGCAATTAACTTGATGCACTTTTTAGAAAACTCTTCAGTATGGTATGTGAGTCTTGTTTCAACTGTAAATTTTAAATAAAGGTCAGCCCTTTCTCATGGAAATTTTATTACCCAAATTGAGAATCAAAAACACTGAGCTTTGAAGACAATACCAATAAAGTATGTCATTGTTAAAGTTATTACTTACATGTTGAAATGCTAATATTTTGGATATGATGGATTAAATAAAGCAATAAAGTTAATCTTACCTGTTTGTGTTTTAACTGTGGCTACTAGAAACTTTAGAAACAGGTAGGTGGCTGGCATTTTTTTTAACGGTTTCGGGGTTTTTTTTGTTTTGTTTGAGAGAGACCAAGCGTGTGTGTGTGTGTGTGTGTGTGTGTGTGTGTGTGCACGCGAGCACGAGTCAGAGGAAGAGGCAAGGGAGAAGGAGAAGCAGGGAGCCTGATGCGGACTCGATCCCCGGACTCTGGGATCATGACCTGAGCCTAGGGCCGATGCTGAACTGACAGCCACCCAGGCGCCTGGCTGGCATTATAGTTTTGTTGGATGGTGCTGTTCTTGGTCATCCAAACTAAAGGACAGAAACCCACATCGTATCAGGAAGAGCATGGTCAGCTTATGAGTGCTCATGCTTCTGTCTTCGGATTTGATTAGAACATTTGGGCACAGTACATTGGTCCCCTCTTAGCTCGGGTACGTTCCAAGACCCCCGTGGATGGCACTGGACTGTAGGTATGTACGGTTTTCCGTGTGCAGACCTGTGGTAGGACCTAATTTTATGCCTTGGGCACAGTAAGATGAACTCCAGCTAGTCACAGGCCAGCTGCAATTACCCAGGCACACCGTGCGCTGCTTGCTGCCCTGTGCTTCCCAGATCGCTGTTCTTACCAACTGAGGCTTTGCGGCAGCTCTGCGTTGAACACGTCTGCGGTGCAGCTTCTCCAACAGCCGTTGTGTGTCTGTCACGTTTTGGTAATTCTTGAAATATGTCAGACTTTGATTATTTGTCATGGTGATCTGTCATCAGGGATTATGACTCACAGCTCGATGAAAGCATTTCGTATCAATGAAGTATCTTAATTAAGGTCCGTGCATTGGTTTTTAGACATAATGTTGCACACTTTAACGACTACAGGATGGCATAAACAGCTTTTATGTGCACTGAAAACCAGAAAGATCACTTGACTGCCTTTACGGAGACGTTTGCTTTATTGTGGTCTGGAACCGACCCTGGGGTCTCCGAGGTTTTCCCCTAACAACATACTGCGATAAAAGTTACGCGAGTGTGGTGTCTCTCTCCCTCAGAATTCCTACTGTCCTGCACTCCCCGCTTCTTGTGATGGCGTGAGATGATCAAATGCCTTTCTGGTGAGGTGAAGGCCTGTGATGGAGTGTTAGTCCACTGTGACCTGAGGCTGTGTCAGGAGGGGGGTCGTCAGCTGCTAGACCGTGGGCACCGTGGGCACTGAAACGTGGACAAGGGGGGTGGCTGTACTCAGAGCTCTCTATCTTCCCTCCAGCGCTGTGTCAGTAGGCGGTCGGGGGCCCCAAGGGACGTGAAAGCTTGGGAAGGTAGAAGTGCCCGGCTCCTTGCCCTGCTCCACACCACTGACTCACTGCTCAGTGTCCCGGCTGGCAGCTCTGTCATCCACAGGTACCAAGGTCCTGGGGTACCTCCTGCCCACCATGCGCGTCCTCCCACAGTGGCATGGTCTGGCCAGATACTGGCCGGGTCTCGATCTTTGCGCCAGGCTGTGGGCAGTCTGTTAGAGGTTTCCTGGTGGTAGCGTCACTGTGCTGAAGAGGATGTATGTTTATGCTTTGATAGAAGGCGCTAAGTTGGGGCGCCTGGGTGGCTCAGTCGGTTAAGCGTCTGCCTTCGGCTCAGGTCATGATCCCGGGGTCCTGGGATTGAGTCCCGCATCGGGCTCCCTGCTCAGGGGGGAGCCTGCTTCTCCCTCTCCCTCTGCCATTCCCCGCTTGTTCTCTCTTTCTCTCAAAAAAAAAAAAAAAAAAAAAAATCTTAAAAAAAGGTGCCAAATTGCTGTCCAAAAAGTCCTAGCAACATCATCAGTTTTACCAAGACCTCAGCAACTGCGTATTTAATTTTTTCCTAATCTGATGAAAACATGGTGTCACCATACTAGAGTATGTCTTTAATTAGCAAAGTTGAGCATCTTCTTCTGAGAGCCATCCATTTGAAGGCTTTAAGCTAAGGGAGTCTGCTCGTGTAGGTGCCACTGAGCTGCTCATGACACACCAAAAGTTTGAATGCAGCCAAGAGATGGAGAAGCCCCAAGTGTACAAGTTTTCATGGGAAGCGCTGATATTAATATTAGCACATTACATTTTTTAAAAGATTTGTCAGAGAGAGAGACCAAGCAGGGGGAGCGGCAGAGGCAGAGGGAGAAGGAGGCTCCCCGCTGAGCAGGGAGCCCGATGCAGGACCCCATCCCAGGACCCTGAGATCATGACCTGAGCCGAAGGCAGACGCTTCACCAACTGAGCCACCCAGGTGTCCCAGCACATTACATTTTTTTAGTGTTAAAAGTTTGCATGCATTTTTGAGAAAAATGTAACACAGTTTTGTGCTCTCTCTTCATCTGTCCAGGGTAGGGAGGGGTTCACTTTCCTTATCTGTTGGGATGCACCAGGCGGTGGAAGGAGCTTCCGAGTTGCAGGACGGGACTGCGTTTGCTCGGCCATTTGAGGAGTGATCTGGAACGAGCTGAGTAACCTGTTGGCTGTACTGATCCGCAAACGGCAGCCAGAGGTGTAATTGGGCATGAGTGGCGCTCTGTTAACAGGTGCCGTGGGCGTCCTGTGTGTGTTCCCAGCTGTTGAGCGTCCCCAGGGCAGAGGGTCCTCGGAAGCTCAGGTTGGATGTCTCAGATGGAAACTCGAAGCTTTGTTGAGAGGAACATGGGCACTCCAGCGTTCACACTCTGTCCCGGGGCCTCTGCCCAGCCTGCGAACCCACCACCCCCTCCTCTCCTGGACGAGTGGGCGTAAACGCCAACCTTTTGAGGGTGTCACCCCTACCTTGTCCTAGGGAATTTGGATTTGTGGCTGATGTGGGGAGTGACAGCCGATGTATAAGCTGGACATTTGCTGGCTGGGACAGATGCAACATGGGTGCCCCAAGTCTCCTATCTTGGCACCCGGACCCACAGTCAGCAGGTGACAAGCGCCACTTGAGGTAGCACCTCTCCCTGCCCGGGTTGCATTCCTGCTTTTCCTGAGTTGGCCTTGGGCTGGCACCAGCTAGCTTTTCCTGGGCAAGGCCCAGAGCCAGGCTGCCCGTCATTCCTGGTGTCCAGCGTCTAGTCTGCAGCCGGACTGGCCGCTGCGTGCCCAGTGGTGTGCACGCCCCAGCATCCCACGCTCACCAGGCGTCACCAGAGGCCGTCCGTCTGGATGGCAGTGAGGGCTGATGGGAATGTTGGTTGTGTTGGGGAAGTCAGGTGGGGTGTCACAGGGAGAGTGGACACACTAGCCATCAGCCCCACATCAGCGTTTGTAGGTCATCCATGATCGGAGGGATTGGGGGTATTTTAAATGTATTTTTCAATCAACCTTCCATATTCCTTCTTTGCAATAAGCCTAAGACCAAACTCAAAAGATAGGCTCTGAAATAGGCCGGTGGCTGAAATGGCCTTGGTTCTCCAAGCTTCCGGCCTGAGAGTCAGGGTCTCTGGCATGCATCCAGTATTGCAGAGGTCCTGAGGCAGTGGTGGTGTGTTCCGGGGAACATGCTGAGGGAAACACGTCCGACTTCTCCATCTGGGCTGCCGGGAACTTTCCCCAGGTAGGTGTTGATCTGCTTTGCTGTGTTTTCCTGAAATGATGTAAAGACTCGTGGTTGCAGTAGAGGCTGTAGAAGGTGCACGGGGGGAGGAGAGTGTCCGGCTGTGGCAAGAGGTGGTTTGCTGTTGGTTTCTAAATTTTTTGTCCCAGTGTGTCCTTCGCTCCCTGCCTCCCATTAGGACGTTAGGGGGAGCTCTACCCAAACCCACAGTTGCAGAGTTTATACACACCCCAGTTGTAGGTGATGAGATCTTCTCCTTAGAATCTACCACCAGCTAAGATTTTCTTGGAGTAAATACTACAAAAGCAACCTTTTAAAATGGCCTTTAGTAAGAAAAACCACAACAAAACAAAAAACAATAAAACATGCCAACAGCAGAGCGGTTGGTTAATTTTACATTCTGTAGATGATCATTCTGAACTGAAGTAAAGTTACTTGTGCAGAAAGCTTCGCTTTGGCTCAATCTTAAGAAGCAAGAAAGCGCATTAAGAGTATCTGTGGACAGCGTCTCCCTGCCTGCTTTCCCGTGAACGTTCCCTGGAGAACGAGAGCACGGAGAAGGGCCGCGGTTCCCACAGCACTCAGAAAGCTTACGGAACGCCGGGGAAAAGGGCAGCGTCTCTGTATTGAGCGACCAGCTGTTGGTGCATACGCGGTGTCCAGCTGTGAAATCATGGCTGTCATTTGCCTCCCACCGCAGGCAGGTGCTCTGGTGCTGCCCGGTGCTACCAACCACAGAGCACTGGCCGCAGGCTGACTCTGGTCTGTTGGCGCCACATGGCCTCCCCCCACCTCCCCGCCGTGACACACCCGTGTCTGATGGAGGGCGCTGACCCTTGCACGGTTTTCAGACTTGTTCGGAGCCTGGAACTCGGCCATGGTGGTGTGTATGTGCAGGGAGCCTGCTCAGCTGGAGGCCGCGGTAACCGTAGCAGTGGCCAGGGTCAGATGCACCACGTCCTGGAATCCATCTCAGCATCCAAGGGTAAGATGGAGTTTGTAGGAAGAACGACAAGTGAAGACAACGGTGTCACTGTAGTTTTTGCTAAATTAGGAAAGTTGTTGCAAATTAGGAAAGCAGTTTTACTGAATTGAGACCAGAGACCCGTGGGGGGTGCTCAGAAGTGTTTGGCAGGAGTTGGGCTTGATGTGCCTGGTTCGAATTCCTGCTGCAACATGCGGTGACGGAGCAGAACCGTCATGTTTCCCGATGGTTACTTATTTCAACTATAAGCCTAGAGCAGGATCTTTTGTGATTTGACCTTTTTTTTACTTGATAAACTGATTTTTTAGAGCAGTTTTAGGCTTCTGCTCAGCAAAATTGAGCAGAAAGCACATCCCATGTACATGCCGCCCCCACAGCCTCCCCCACTATCCACATTCACACTGCCTGGTTTGTTACAGTCATCCAAAGAGTAGTGAAATCTGCCTAAATATGCGTGTGCTTTTAAAAGTATAAACTCCATCATGTTAACGAATACCTGAACCGTCATGTGTAGAACTGCCTCTTACGTGGCCAAAAGGATGATTGTGCAGCAGTGGACGTACGACACACACAGACTTGCTGTTCTGTCCTGTTTGGAAGTTGTCACTTGTACGACTGCGTTACTACCTGGTTTAGTTATGAGACAGGTCGCAGGCTCCCGCCTGGCACGTGTGGAGAGTAGCTGCGAGGCTGTAGGTTGCTGAGGAATCCTTGAGGGAATTTTAAAATTACAAACATGCGGGCGCCTGGGTGGCTCAGCCAGTTAAGCACTGACTCTTGATTTTGGCTCAGGTCATGATACCGGGGTCCTGAGATCAAGCCCCGCATTGGGGTCAACGCTCAGTGCAGAGTCCGCTTGAGATGTTCTCTCCCTCTGCCCCTCCCCCTGCTCACGTGAACCCTCTCTCTCTAAAATAAATGACTGAATCTTAAAAAAAAAAAAAAACACAAAAAAGGAAGTAATAAAATTACAAACATCAGGGGCACCAGGCTGGCTCCATCAGTGGAACACGTGACTCTTGATCTCAGGGTCGTGAGTTCAAGGCCCATGTTGGGCGTAAAGAATACATTAAAAAAATTACAAACATGTTACCCTCAAAATGAATAATACAGTAATCTGATCCACATTCTAAAGTGATATTTCTGGCCATTGTGAAGTGAAGAATGCATTAGGAGGACAGAGTGGGTGACCTGGGTGCCAGGTTGTGGAGCCCTCAATGGATGGGGGCGGGAGACATGGAAAGTCTGTTAACATCTGTTAAGTTAACAAGATGTACAGGGTGACAGGCAGAGAGGAGTGGGGACAGCACCTTGCTTTTCTTGATGGCACTTAGGATGGGGGTGGGTAGAGCACAGTGAGCAAGGGGGAAAAGGTTTGAAAGGAAGAATCCAGAGTTGGGCTGTGAGCGTGTTCTGTTTGAGATATTTACCGGACTGCTGTGTAGAGGAGCCAGGTAGGCAGGTGGGTAAGCAAGTCCAGGGGGCGAGTTTGAGACCAGAAACAGGATTTAGAGTCATTGGCATACGGTTGGATGGAAAGCCATGGCAACAGATGAAATCACCAAGTGGGAGAGAAGGAGAGGGAACAAAGACCTGGCACCAGGCCCAGACTGAGTTCTAGGAAAGGGGAGACAAGTGTAGTGTCTCAGGTCCATGTAACATCGTGCTCAGTAAAGCAGGACGTGAGACATAATTTCCGTAAGATCTTAAAATGTATGTAGCTCCTCAACAACGCAAGAATTTCAAGAGGTGACAAGGTAGAAAACTAACACACAGGAATCAATAGGCTTCATTGCCATAAACAACAATCTGAAGATACAATGGAGGAGAAAAATCCCATTTACAATGGCAATAATGATAAAATACTCAGAAATAAACCCAACGAGATCTCTGCAAGATCTAGAGCGGACAAAACTTTAAAACACGAAAGACACAAGAGTAGACACAAACCAGCGAGACAGGCCTTGTTCTTGGGAGACAACATCATAAAGATGTCCATTTTACCAGAATTAATTTAATTTTTTAAGATTATGTCCACCAATTTATTACTTTATTCTTATTTTTAGTTATTTATAAATAAAAAGTAAAAATAGCAAAACAACACACAGCCTGGACAACAATGATCATAAAAACAGACTTGGTACATAGCCACTTCAACATAAAAACCAACTCAGCTCCAAAAAGCAGAAAGGTTCCCACTCCCTAAAAAACATACCAGTTGCTATTTTAATGGTCAGAACCACTTCCAACTTCATCATCTCTCTCTCTCAGTCTTTTTTTTTTTTTTTTTGATAGCAGTTTTGACAAGTGCCTTTGTAAGAGGAATTAATCCACTTGGAAACTTGGCAGTTTCCAAGTTTTCTATTTTCCTTCTAAGTGTCCTTGCAAAGTGTGTGACTGTGGAGCTCAGGGCTTAGAACGGTTGTGTCTTTTCTGATTTTTCTGTTGTCTGCCATTACTTTTGGCTTGCCTAAACTAATTTTAAATCTGAGAGGATCCCAATAAAAATACCAACAAGCTGCTTTTCTGGAGCTACAAAAGTCGACACTCAAGTCGTATGGAAAACTACACGTGGAGGAAAAGCCAAGGAGACACGGAATGAAAGCCCCGCTTGGTCTCACGGCGCACTGTAAAGCCTCATGTGGAAAACAGTACACGCTGGCACAGCAAGAGACGGGCCCGTAAAACGGACCAGGAAACCCTGAAACAAACCCAGGTGCGTGTGGAAACTCGGGTGTGATAAAAGGTGTATCTCAGGCGCCTGGGTGGCTCAGTCGTTAAGCGTCTGCCTTCAGCTCAGGTCATGATCCCAGGGTCCTGGGATCGAGTCCCACATCAGGCTCCCTGGTCAGTGGAGAGTCTGCTTCTCCCTCTGCCTTCCCTCCCCCACTCGTGCTCTCTCTCTCGTATAAATAAATAAATAATAAAATCTTATTTAAAAAATAAATAAAAGGTGTATCTCAAATCACTGGAACCAAGATGGGTTTTTTGAACAGCAGTGTTGGTTCAACTAGGTAGCCATTTAGAGAAAGGTAACATTAGGTCTACACCTTACATCACACAGACGCAGGGACTCCCATCAGAAACGTGAATGTAAGAAATGAAACCAAACATGTTATGGGAAGAAAACTTGGGTGACTTTCTCCAAAACTGGGTGTGGGAAAGTCTTCCTCACAATGATGCTAAAGTCAGGTGGATGAAGGAAAGCATTCATAGTGGCAAAGCACAGTCGCATGGCAGAGAACAGCATACACGAGACCAAAGGACAGGTGACAAACGAGGACAAGGTGTTTGCAATATACGTCACAGATAAAGGTTGATATCTGTAATACATAAAGAATGTACACATTGAGGGGGAAAAATGATCAGAAACCAGATAGGAAGATGGGTGAAGAATGAAGTGACACAAGAGTACGTAAGGATGATCCTGGGATATAGAGATGACTCACTTGAGTTAGGAGGGATGCAAATTAAGACCACACTGAGGTCCTGTTTCTCAGATTAGATGAGCAGAAATCCAAACTTGAGCGGCATATTCTATTGACAAGGCTGTAAGCAAGAGATACGTCCACACGTTGCTGGTGGGGATACCAAGTGTCAGCCATCATGGAGGAAAATCTGGCTATACCCAGCAGAAGTATATTTGGCAATCCCACCGTTAGGAGTCTACCCTGAAGGTATACCAGAAACAAGAGTAAAATACACATGTGCACGATTGTTCATTGCAGCACAGTTTACAATCGCAGAGCTGGAGACTGAACGCCCGTGTGTGGATATTGATTCAATGAGCCGTAGTAAGTCCACCCATGGGGCCCCGTGAAGCTGTGGGAAGGAGTAAGAGGATGCTTCTAAACTGATGGAAAATTTCCAGGATGGCTTGTAGGCTTGAACGAGCGTGCTGCAGAGGGATGTGTGCAGTGCTGCCTTCCGTATAGGGAAGAGCAGAAAGAAATATCCACACATCTGCTTGTTTTTGCTAGAAGCAGCTCAGAAAGGATAAACCAGAAACTAATGAAGTTGGCTACTTACGTGAGGTTGGATGGGTGGGAATGAGGCAGGAGTGTTGGGAGCGGGAGAATGCTTTCTTGTGCAGTCTTAACTTTTGGACTCCTGTTATTGTTTTACATATTCAACAAAGTTCAGCCAAGATGGCTGGGGGTGGGGAGCCCCACGACTGGAGACACACACACACCAACAAACACAGTCATTTTTTTTTTTTTAAAGATTTTATGTATTTATTTGACAGAGAGCGAGAGAGGGAACACAAGCAGGGGGAGTGGGAGAGGGAGAAGCAGGCCTCCCGCTGAGCAGGGAGCCCGATGTGGGACTCGATCCCAGGACCCTGGGACCATGACCTGAGCCGAAGGCAGACGCTTAACGACTGAGCCACCCAGGCGCCCAAACATAGTCATTTTTGACATGAATAACATAACCACATTTATGGAGGAACAAACACACTTTTTTTCATGATAAGAACCCCACAAAATTCACCATTTTAACCATCCTAAAGTTAATAATTCAGTACCACTCGGTACATTTGCAATGTTGTCCAATCATCACCACCATCTAGTTCCAGAACATTCTCAGTGTCCCAAAAGGAAACCTCATACCCATTAATATTCCCCATTCTCTCCACAATACCGGCCCCCCCAGCAACTACTAATCTACTTTCTGTCTCTGGATTTGCCTGTTGTGGACATTTCATGTAAACAGAATCACACAATATGTGGTTTCAAAGAGCCTGTGACTTCCCTCTTGTATGCCCTCCTGCTCACTTGCCCCAGGGAAGCGAGCTGCCATGTGAGCTGCCCTTACAGGGGTCCCCGTGACAGGGAACTCAGGGAGGCCTTTTGCCAATGGCCAGTGAGAACTGAGGCCCTCAGCCCAGTGACCTTCAAGGAGTGAATCTTTCCAATAGCCACGTGTGAGCTTGGAAATGGACTGTCCCTCAGACAAGCCTTCTGATGAAACCACAGCCCTGGAAAACACCTTGACTTCAGTTTTGTGAGGGACCATGAGTCAGAGGCACAGAGCTAAGCCACACTGATATTCCTGACCTGAGACTGTGACATGAAGCTGCTAAATTTGTTTTATTTTTTTAAATTGGTAAATTTTGTGTTCATTTGTTATGCAGAAATAGAAAACAAATACGATTTTCTGCCTTTTGGATTTGGGAGGCAGCATAGACCATATTTAATATGACCACTATTCATTTATTGGGAAACTTGGAAGTCTGTTGGTGTCGAATGAGGCCCAAAGCAAAGGAAGGCTCTGCAGCAGATCCAATTTGTGGCATAAGCTGTCCTGCACTTGGGCCATATAACTTGGAAGGTCCAATAGAGCTAGAGAGGTACATACATGGTAGATGAGACTGTGTGTGGTCCCTCGCACTGTCCCCTAGAGCTTGGCACAAAGCCATGCCCTCTGCTGCAGAGAATTACATACCATGCTAAGGAGCTCTGGATGCTACCTGGCCTTAGATTGAGCACCTGGCCATGGACATCATCTTAGCATGTGACTGGAGCTGTCCATCGGGAATGGGACATTTTCAGACCCATGAAGTTACAAGTTTGGTGAGTGTGGCAGCAGTCCATTGTATGGTGAAAATGGTATCTTTTTCTTGGTTTTCTATCACATTGTATTGTCTCCTTGTTTACACAGCTCTTTCCTATTGAGTGCTGGACATAATATATGAGCAATTATAATTTGGGCTACAGGATACTATACTTTTCTTCTGGGAAGATTTTACCCTTTTTTCTTTGAGCAGGCTAGCAGCACCAACAATAAACCCTGAATCACCTGAATACAGTTTCAGAAATTGAGATGAATATGGATTTTATGAAGTCCCTGCAAGGCTGGTCTACTTTGGTGGTATTCACTCTTACAATGTAGCTGTTCAGGGTCTCAGCTCAAAGATAGGACCTTTACAAGAACCCTCCCCCTTAGCAGCTCTAGCCCACCAAGCTGTCAATCTCTGTTCAGGTTCTCAGCCTTCCTGCTGCCTCTTCCAGAACCGACTGACCCGAGTGGAAAATGTTGCTAAATGTCAGGTGTAGTACTCTGGGTTTCCTTTTATCCCCTCAGAATATTTCACTCTGATGGCATAAAACAGAATGATCTTTTAAAGTTTTTTATTTTTAAGTAATCTCTACACCCAGTGTGGGGTTCAAATTCATGACCCCAAGATCAAGACTTGCATCTTCCACAGACTGAGCCAGCCAGGCGCCCCTAAAACAGAATTATTTTTAAACGATTATATTTTGGCCAGCTTTTTTTGCTGTTCTCAATGGGAGGCTGACCTGAATTGCCCATTCCTACATGATCAGAGCTTTTTTTTTTTAAAGTCAAACCTAAACAATATATTATACATTCATTTATATATTTTTACATTACATGATATGCTGTTTAAGCTTATGGGAGGAAAACTCTTCTCCGTGGGGCGACGAGGCCGTCGGGGCAGTTTGAAAGCAGGACGGTTTCTCCTGAAATCAGCAAGGTTGGACGTTCTCACACCTGCGTGCGCGGGAGGGCGGGGCGTGACCGGAGCCGCATCCTCACCCGCACCCGGGGGAGGGCGGGGCGTGACCGGAGCCGCATCCTCACCCGCACCCGGGGGAAGGTGGCGTGTTACCCGAGCAGCACCTGCGTGCGTGGGGAGCTCCCCTCGCACCTAGAAGCAGGGGAGGCGCCGCAGAACTGCACCTGCTCCCGCCGCTCCCGTCCCTAGACCCCCAGATGCTCCGAGGCAGCGACAGTCACCCCACTCGGGCACCTGAAAGCCACGTGGGGCCGCCCGAGCGACCCCTAAGCCGACACAGCATTCCCGGGGCTCCACCTGTGCGGCGCTCAAACATTGTGCACAGTTCTATAGTTACAGCATCGTCAGTTCATACAAATGAGTTATGTTTAAGACGAATCTGGTGCGCCCAAACAGACCGCCCGGCGCCGTCCGCCTGGGCCCCCGGGCCCCAGCGGCCAGAAACGGAGGACGGCGCCGCAGCCCCAGCAGGCGTTGCTAGGCAACCCGCGGCTCCCGGCAAACCCGCAGCGCCCGGAGATGACGCCACCAGCCCGCGTCCGCACCTGGACCTGCCCCCTCGCGGCCGCCGCATGCCATTGGGCGGCGGGCAGACGGAGGCGGGCCTCGGCCAATGGGCGACGCCGCTCCGGGGGGCGGGACTGTGTTACCAGGGCCGTGCGCCTGCCGGAAGCCCGCGTCGGAGGCCACGCGCAGGTAGGCGAGGACGGCGGGGTCGGGGGTCGCGGGGCGGCTCCCACGTGGGTGCGGGAGCCCGGCGTTTGGCCGGAGGGACCGGCGGAGTCCGCAGAGGGCGCGCGGGGTCCGAGCCGCCGGCTTACCCGGGCTGTGCCGCCCGAGCCTGGCATTCCCTTCGCCACAAACCGCCCCTTGACTAGAGCGTTCGGTGGGCTCCCGCGCGTCCGCCTGCCCCGGGCCCGGGCTGGCCGCCGGACTCGCGGCGGAAACGACGCCGACCTGGGGCGCTTGCGTTCTGAGCGGACAGAACGAATAAGTAAGGTGGTGGTGGGCGCTGGCAGGAAAATGAGGCGGAGCACGGTGCGGAGAGCGGGCCGCGTTGGTGTCAGTGGACACCCGGGGTGGAGGGACCCGGGCGCAGCAGCAGCCGCGGCGGCGAGAGCGCAGGCCGGAGGGCGGGCGACAGGGGGGACGTCGGGCAGCCACGTGCGCCCGCAGGCCTAGGTGAGGTCGCGGACTCCTCCCCGAGCGAAATGGGAAGGCTTGGAATGCCCCCGAGCCAGCCTTGGGCATTCTCCGAGTCATTCTGCATGCTGTGTTGGAAATGGACTGGAGGGGCAGGGGGCAGGGACGGGGGCTCTTGAGAAATGCGGATGGGCGGATAGCAGTGGTACAGGGAGTGAAAGGTAGGCACTGCCCTCTGGACGTGCTTTAGAGACAAGGCCAGCGGGGTGAACGGATGCCGGAGTCGTGGGACACCAGTCTTTAGCTTGGGCTAACATTTGTACTTCACCAGGTGGCCATTCGTTGAGAGGACAAATGCACAGGAAGATGGGTTTGTGGAGGGCGATCAGAAGTGTCGATTTTGACGCCTTGTGTCTGAGATGATGTGTGAGGGTGTAGGTGACAGAGTGTACTAGTGCAGTTCAGGGGCAAGTTCGAGGTCACCCGTGGATAGTTGGTGTTTGGAGCTCCTGCACAACTACAATGCGGTCACTTAGCGAATGCAGAGAGGAAAGGGCTCGAAGACTGGAGCCCTCTAGTGCCGAGGGTCCGAGAGGTGAAGGGGTAGGAGGAGAAGCACATGGTTGTGGGGTCTGTTTTGGAAGCCAAGAGAAAAAAAGAATGTGGAGAGAGAAGTGAGCATCAGCTGTCAGATGCTGCTGTTAGGTCCAATAAGGTGAGTACTGAGAATCTGCCGTGGGCTTTCATGTCTGTGAGGAGCACGCTGGACTGTAGTTAAAGGGGTGAGGCTGGATTTTAATCAGTAATAACTGTTGCAGTCGGGATAAGAGCTGTGTGAACTCAGCTGACCTTGGATTTGTCCAGAGGTGACTGAGGGACTAGGGATGGGACGGGGGAGCGGCACTCCGTAGACTTAGGAAGTGAAAAACTACAAAAACTGGGGTGGGGGTGTCGGTCCATGTGAAACCCATCTGGGTTTGCTAACTGGCACTTATCAAAGGTAGGCGCCTACCCTTCCACAGGGCCGTCCAGTGGGACCCCATCTTCGGGTGTTGGCTGGGTTCTTTTGGCAGCCTTGACTTTTCTCAGGCAGGCACTTTTTAAGGGCGCTAGGGTCATCGTAGGGATGGGGCCTTGAGCTGTTAGAAACTGTATTAGTGTTTTGTTCAAGTCTTTGTGGGCCAAGGTTGAGGACCAGTGGAGAGAGGAGCCTGGCTACAGTTTGGTCACAGAGAGAGTCTTTGTCCTCATGGTGTCCTTGGTGATCTTGAGAACAGCTGTGGTAGAGTGGCAGAAGCCTGGTGGGGGGTGAGAGGGGACAGGAGGGAAGGGGTCACAGGCAGCGCGGGTACGTGGCTCTTGAGGGCCTTGGCAGGAGGAAGCAGAAATGGGCTAAGAGCATGTGAGGTCAAGAGAGTTTTTACGATGTGGGAAATCTTAGTTGATTGAGTAGAAGGGAAGCTGGAACAGTGCAGGAGGGGAATTGCTCAGGGATGTCCCTGCATAGGCGGGGACTGGAACCCAGCGCCGGAGTGGAGAGTTTGGCCTCTGTTGGAAAATGGCAGGATTGCGTCCTAACAGGAGAGAAGGGTGGGGGGTAAATGTGGGAGCTCGTGGAAGTTCCCTTCCAGTTGCTTTGATTTCCTCTGTGACCAGGAAGTAAGGTTCTGTGAGAGAAGGGAGAAGACCTTGGAGATTTGAGAGGAGAGGCTCTTCCAGGCGAGTGGCTGGGGTGGGGAAGTGTGGGGCCACTGGTGAGGCTGAAGGATTAGTGGACCCCGGGGTGCTGAGCAGGGTGAGCTGCAAAGAGGGTAGGTGGGTGCGGTGAGTAAGAAATTTGGAGCTTTTGTAGTAACTGGGCTTTGAGTTTGGCATTTGGAGGAGGGTGAGGGGAGGGTAAGGTACCAGGAGAGCAAAGTCTGGAGGCCATTCTAAGTGGGCAAGTCAGAACGCAGACCAGTCTGGATCAAAATGAACAGGAACAAAGTCCCGGTCCTGGCACAGGAGCTGGGATTCCGCTCCTGGACTCCTTGGACGGATTTCCTCGAGGGTTGTGGATTGTGAGGGCACACACCCTCCTCCAGGGGCCCTTCCCTGCAGCCTGATGGGACACATCAGAGGGGTCATGCTCTGGGTGAGAGGGGGCATTGGGGGCTACGGGTGGGAATTTCAGATTTAAGAAGACTTTTTTCCTATAGGCTGATTTATTTTTTTAAGCTCCTGTGGGGTTTCTTTTCAGCCCTGGAGACCCGGCAGCCCCAGCCCGTTGGTGCTCACACGTCCTGACCAGTGACTGTCGCCAAGCCCAGACGGTTAGCTGGTCTCTGTGTGTCTGATGTGGGTCCTCAGCTTCCTGCTGGTAGAAGTAATTATTTGCTCCACTGAACACTTAGAGCTGGTACCTTAAAATAAAGTGTTGTGTTTCTGCTTTTGTTGTAGAAATTACAGAAAAGTAGAAGGGGGGAAAAACCATACTTGTAATTCTAACTCCCTAAAATGTTAGTATTTTAATGTATTTCCTTCTAGTTTTTTGCTTCATACATATCTGTGTATCATTTTTCTTACAAAATGAGGGTCACGTTGTACATCCGTAGGTTTACGCCCCATCTTTTCCCTTTACGTTGTACTCTGAGCGTTTACTCACATGAGTGAGCGCTTGGTGTGCTCTCGGGCAGGCGTCTTCCTGTGCGCGAACGAGTCATTCATTTTCCCAGTCAGCTATTGTTGGACATTTATGGGGTTTTCAACTTTTTAATTGAAGAGGCGTTATCATCCCTTGTACAGTGCCATTGTCATCCTTATATTTGAATCTCAGTCCATGATTATTTCATCAGGATAAGTTCTAGAAGTGGAATTACGGGCCAAAGCACTTGATAAATATTATAAAATTACCTTTTAAAGAGACTGTGCCAATTTATTCTCCTGTCAGTAGGCATGATAACGGCCTTTTCATCATTCTCTGGCTAATCCTGAATAATAGAATTTTAAAAATTGTTTATGTAAAAAAATTTTTAACCTATCCAGTTAGCTAAGTAATACGTGCATACAGCTACAAACCTCCAGGTGGTGAGTGGGACATGGAAAAGAACAGCAGCGGTCAGCTGCCCCTGGGCTGCTCCTCGGACGCAAGCCCTGTCATCTTTCAGCTTTTCAAACTGGGATCACTTTCACACTTCAGAGGTCTGCCCCCTGATAGGTGTGCCCCGGTTTCCTCACCCGTGTGCCGCCCTCACTGGCCACAGGAGGAACTGAGTTCATACGTGTACAGCACTTAGAACAGGGCCTGGCACATGGTAAGCGCTGGGTAAATGTGAATTTTCACGGCCACTGGTGTTATGATTAGCTTTCCTAACACCCCTGCCCCCCCCACATGACCTTCCTCCCGGCCACCAAATACGGGGAAAGCTTATGCTGGCGTAGCTTTATGAGCAACTAGATGTTTTGCAGAAAAGCCTGTGAGAAAACAGAAACACATAAAGGACGGGTCTTGAGCCTTCTGAGGTAGTGGCGCCAGGCCCCTTAACCACGGCCGACCTTCAGGGGCTCCGCTGACGCTCGTTTCTTCAGCACCCTTCTCAGCAGATGGATTCCTCCCTCCGCTTGCTGGTGTGTTTTTCAAGCAGCACCTGAGGACGCTGAGGAGCATCTGTTGGCTCTGGACGTGCCAGATGCTTAGACATGCTCACGCCCCCCCATAGCTTCTCTGAAACAGGGTTACCGCTGAGGACAAAAAAAGAAAGAAAGAAAACTGGTACAAGGCCATCATATTGTTTAATTTATTACAAATAATTTGAGAGCGATTAGAGGGTTTTTTTTTTCTTTGTGTGTTTTAGTGTATTCACAGGGTTGTGTGACCATCACCGCAACCTAATTTCGGAACATTTTCCTTCTCCCAAAAGAAACCCTGTACTATTCACAGTCACTCCCTGCCCCTGCCCCCCACACCAGGCCTGAGCAAACACCAGGCTACTTCCTGTCTCTGTAATTACTCATTCTGGAAATTTCATAAAAATGAAATTATACAATCTGTAGTGTCCTGTGACTGGCCTCTCTTACATAACAGAATGTTTTCAAGATTTATCCAGTCAGTGCTTCATTCCTTTTCTTTTCGGCCGAATAATGTGCCCTTGCATGGGCATACCACATTTTGTGATCTCGTTATCAGTTGGTGGACATTTAGGTTGTTTTCGCCTTTTGGATATTATGACTAATGCTATGAACATTAGCATTTGAATTTTTATGTGGATGTGTTCATTTTCTGTGGTGGAGTTGTTGGGTCATATGGTAACACGTTTAACTTGTTGAGGATCCACCAGGCTGTTGTACAAAGTGGCTGCACCATTTTATGTCCCACCGGCAGTGAAGAAGGGTTCCAAGTTTTCCACATCATCAATATTTATGATAATCTGTCTTTTTTATTTTAGCCAACCTAGTGACTATGAAGTGGCGTGTCATTTGATTCACATTTCCCTAATGATGAATGATGTTAAGCATCTTTTCATGTTCTCATTGGCCATTTGTGTGTCATCTTTGGGGTAATCTGTATTCAAATTCTTTGTCCATTTTTAAATGGGATTTTTTGTTGTTGTTGTAAGAATTCTTCATACATGGTGGACACAAGTCTCTTGTAAGTTATATGACTTGCAAATATTTTTTCCAATTCTTGACATTGTCTTTGTACTTTCTTGCTTACATCATTTGCAGCACAAAAATTTCTAATTTTGAGGAGTCCAAAATTTATCTGTTTTTTTCTTTTGCTACTTATGTTTTTGGTGTCATCTAAGAAACTATTGCCTAATCCAGGGTCTTGAAGGTTTACTCCTATGTTTTAGCTCTTATATTTAGGTTTTTTATCCATTTTGAGTTAATTTCTGTGTTTGGTGTGAGGTAGGGCTCTCAGTTCATTCTTTTGCATGTGGAAGTCCAGGTGTCCCAGCACCTTTTGTTAAAAAGGCTGTTCTTTCCCATTAAATGGCCCTTGTTGAAAATCACTGACCATAAGTATAAGGAAATGTCGTTTTCTATAACAAATACTGATTTTCTCAAAGTCATGAGACACCATCTCTTAGAACTATTAAAAGAAACCTTTTTGTAATATGGAAAAGTCTTTCTCTCTTTTTAGCAAATAGACTTAGTGATTAAACTTTTTAATGATAACTTACAGAATGAATAAAGATTTAGCTTAACTTTTATGGTAACTGGTGTGTAAATATTTGCTAAACTTTCCTTATTTCTCCAACAGGGTAATTGGCTGACAGAGTCCTTTGTCTTTTCAAAGCTCCTGTGTCAACAGTCTCTTGTTATTTCAAGATTTCTTATTACACTGCTAATTGAAATTTGTAGCCTCTGGCTTTGAATACTTTTTTTAGATAAGGCTTAATTAAAGAACGTGGAGCTTGGAATTTTTCTGATTCTACAACAGTAATACTCTTTCATTGTGCTGTAATCAGTCACAGCCCCAAATGGGGCAGAGGGAGCCCTCCATGCTGGCACTGTGTCCTCTTGGATGTGGCCCTATGATCATTTGACTCTTTCCTGGGTGTTCAGCACAGCTTGATATCCCAGGTTCACCTTATACTTTACTTGGTCCAGACCGGGAATCTTAAGGAGCTCTGCACCCCCACCCCCACCCCACCCCCCTTTTTTAATAGAGAATGGTATTTGGAACCCAAATCTGGGCTTTCCATGTCTGCATTGCTTCTAGGCCCTTTACATTGTGATCACCCTTTATAGTTGCCCGTCCCATAATGCTTTCCCACTTCTGTTTGGCTTCGGGTAGCACTTACCATCTTCTGATGTATCCTGTATTTGTGTCCCCCCATAAACATGTCAGCCGTGTGTGGATAGGTCTTTTGGACTGCCTGGTCCAGCCTAGAGCAGCTCCTAGCACATGCTCAGCATTCTGCAGGTGGTGACAGAGTGACCGGCAAGTGACGACACACAGGTGTGGAGCGTGCCTGAGGTGGGATTGCTGGGTGACGGTGTGTGCATGCTTAATTCCACCAGCTGATGCCTTGGTGTCATTTTCGCCTTTTGTCCCTGTGGAAACAGTTTTGCTTTGGGGGAAATTTACGTCTTGGTACATCAGGACACACCCAGCTTTTGCTTGCCTAGCTCTGCCTATGCTGCCCGCTCTGTCCTTCACTGGCCACAGAGGCCTCCTGCCACTGTGCGTGTCTCCGCCTGCCTGTCACCTGTGCTCACCTGCTTCTGTTGTATTTTCTTGACAGCATTTATCCCCATGTAAAAGTGTTCTCTCATTTACTTAAATAGTTCTGTCTTTCCCACTAGAAGGGAAGCTTCACGAAATCAAGCCTGTTATTGCCATGCTGTTTGCCCTGTGTTCAGCATCTAGCACAGTGCCTGGCACAGAATTGGCTCTCAAAAAATATTTGCTGAATGAGTTATATTTTTATTATCTTTTGATAGAGTCCAAAATGAATTCTAGTGTCAAGAGGAGAGAACATTGGGTTTCTGTCCCTTTACCTATATACACAGCCTTGAACAGCATGTCTAATATTAAATTGAAAAAAATATGGACATAAGTATGCAATAGATACACATATTATCCATATGTGTGTGTGTGTGTGTGTGTGTGTGTGTGTGTGTATGTAAAATCTGGAATATGGAGGATGAAACCATTGGGAGTGAGTTTAGGATAAATAAAATGAAATACATTTTTATAATTTGTTAGAATAAAAGCTGATATTAGTAGGCCTTTGTAAGTAGAGTTTTAAAGGACTGGTATTAAAAAATAATCTTCATTTTTTTTTTCCAAGTATAAAACCTTGAAAACAAAATGAAACTAGCTGTAAATAAATAGAAAGTCCCTTGTAACCCCACCCCCAGATATAAATAAAGGTAAAGGTTTTGTTTATATCCTTCAGACATTTTATATATATGTATACATAAGTATGTGTATGTATGTGTTTGTGTGTTTATTTTATGTATTTTCTCTATTACTGTTTTTTTCAATATTTTTAAATTTTTTTTAAAGATTTTATTTATTTATTTGTCAGAGAGAGAGCACAAGCAGGAGGAGTGGCAGGCAGAGGGAGAGGGAGAGGGAGAAGCAGACTACCTGCTGAGCAGGGAGCCCCATGTAGGACTCAATCCCAGGCCCCGGGGATCATGACCTGAGCCGAAGGCAGACGCTTAACCAACTGAGCCACCCAGATGTTCCAGTATTATTTTCTTTAAAATGAAATTGTGCAATACTACACATAGAGTTCTATATTTTCCATTCTGTATCTGTAACACTATCTCATTTATTTTAATTATTGAGTTGATTTCCATTTTGTTGGTTTATTCTGATTTATTTATTTAATCCTTTGTTAATGTGTGATTGGATTGTTTCTGCTAAAAACCACATGTATGAAAAGCAGTATGTGTATGTTTGCAGGTGCTGGTTATTAAATTATCGTCTCAGCTCCAAAAGCACATTTTGCACTCCACATTTTGCACTCCACATTGTGGTCCTCCCATCATAGCTTGTGGACCTCTGCAAAGTGCTTTTCTGTTTTCAGCTCCTTTTGGGCTCCACCCAAAGAGGGCAATGGGGAGACTGGAGCAGGTGGGGTGGGTGGGGGTGAGGTGGGATGGGGAGTGGGTGGTGGCGCTTCTTCTTGCTCTCGCTGTTGCGGTCAGCGCCACCCAGCAGTGGCCTTCGCTGCAGCAGCAGGAGCTGGTTCAGTTCCCATGTCTCCCTCCAAGAATCAGCCTGTTCGCCACTCGGAGGTCTCCCCCCATATATTCTCCTGCAAATGTCCCCCCCCCCCAGACTTCCCCACCCATTAGGTGTCCTCCTTCAGATGTCCCCCCTCAGAAGTCTTCCCTTAGATGCCCTCCCCACAGATGGCTCCCTTAGATGTCCGCCTTCAGATGTTCCCCCTCAGACATCCTCCTTCAGACCTCCCTCCCTCAGAATTCCTCCCTCAGAGGTCCCTCCTTCAGCTGTCCCCCCTCAGATGTCCCCTCTCAGATGTCCCTCCTTCAGATGTCCTCCCTCTGATGTCCCTCCCTCAGACATCATCCCTCAGATGTCCCTCTCTAAGAATTCCTCCCTCAGATGCCTTCCCTTGGAGGTCCTTCCTCAGAGGTCCCCTCTCTGACCTCTTCCCTCAGATGTTTTTCCCACAGACAGCCTCCCTGAGATGTCCTCCCTCAGAAGTCCTCCCTTAGATGCCCTCCCTACAGATGTCTCCCTCAGATGTCCCTCCCTCAGACATCCTTCTTCAGATGTCCCCCCTTCGATATCCTCTTTCAGATGTCCCTCCCTCAGAGGTCCTTCCTCAGAGGTCTGCCCCTCCAGACTTCCTCCCTCAGCCGTCCCTCCTTCAGATATCCCCCCTCTGATGTCTCTCCTTCAGATTTCCCTCCCTCAGAATTCCTCCCTCAGATGCCCTCCTTTGGAGGTCCTTCCTCAGAGGTCCCCTCTCTGACCTCTTCCCTCAGATGTCTTTCCCACAGATACCCTCCCTGAGATGTCCTCCCTCAGAAGTCCTCCCTTAGATGCCCTCCCTACAGATGTCTCCCTCAGATGTCCCTCCCTCAGACATCCCCTCCCCCTAGACATCCTCCCTCAGACTTCCTCCTTCAGAGGAACCCTCTCAGAGGTCCCAGCAGCAGCCAGTGGCCTCAGTGGAGGGCTCTCCACTACGACCTCTTTGACATGCTTCCAGGTTCTGGTACTTCACCCGTTTCTTGGCTCCCCTGTGGCACAATCCCACAAAGGAAATGTGTTTTAGAATTCACGGGCTTTTTTCTCTTCTTTTACGTGGAGTTCTAGATACTACCGTGCTTGAGAAAGTAGACATAGTCAAACACTTCTCAGATTGTGTGTCATTCCTTTTACGTGGTCCCAGTTGGTGCCTCTTCCACAATCCGAGGAGGCCATCCCGGACACATTGTGGTCCCCTCCACCCATTGGTGACCGAATGCCCTAGTGACAGGGTGCATGATGGTCACCTGCGGCCTGTGATGCTGCGGCTTCCCCAGCTGATGGGAAAGTAGAACTGGGGGATTTGACTTTCTTTTAACTTGTATATACCATATTTTCTGAAATACCTTTGTACTTCTTTAATAATGGGAGAGTGCTCTTCCCCCTTTGTTTAAAAATGTTGCATGGCCTGAGACCTTTTATTCCCCATGTATTTAGCAATTTACCTTCTCTGTTGCAGGATGGCAAAACAGAAGAGAAAAGTTACCGCAATGACAGAGAAAAAGAACAAAAAATTGAAGAAGGCATCCACAAAAGAGATCCTGCTGGCACCTCAAGCCGTGTCGGGCACCAAGCAAGCGCACCCTGAGGTAGGTACATGTGGGGTCGTGTCGGCCCCAGCTCGGACGAGCGCGGCCCCGTGGCAGTGGCAGGGTGGCGCACGCTGGAGCTGGCCGTGCGAGCGCTGCTCTCGGGGACGGGAGGGACGGGCCAGTGCGTCGTACACTAGGAGAGGTGCCCTGCCCCGGGGGATGCGTGGAGCGTGGCCTGGGAATCTGTACATAAGAATTCAGATCGTAACATAAAAATGTTCATATTTGGCATGATATAAGTCTGCCACAAAAATATGTCTGTGCATTTAAATTTGTTTTCTGTTACCACCACGTTCTGAGTGTTAACATTTTTCTTCTTTATTGAGTTGTCTTTACAATTGCTAGCATGCAGTTGATTAAAATGGCGTAGGAGATGATAAATTCTGACAAATTATTGCACATAAAGTAAAATTTGGTCAGGTATACATCATGCAGTGATATGGCAGGCTTTCCCTGTTCACGCATCTGTGGGTGAGCATCACTGTTGCTCGAGTGGGACAAGGTTGAGTGTGGGTTTTGTTCCTATTTCCCACGCTTGCCTGTAAGCCCTGAACAACCTCATTCACATCAGTGAATGAGGATGGAAGTTTGGTCATAACAGCGTTCTTAATTCCTCAAACTCGGAGACAGTTAATGTGATTTGGGGCACATTTTATCATTTTATTTTTAAAGATCTGCCGTTAGATGACAGCTTGACTAGGTCCTTCTTCAGTTCTTTTGAAGAAAGAATTGGAAACCACCTGACTTGGTCAAGGATGTGTTGCTGGCTAGTTGAGGTTGACTTTTGCAACACCAATATTTCAAGCTCTGTTTAGTGCTCCCGAGGCGTTTATGCCCTCAGCAGTGTCCCTAGTAAGATTTAGGGTGACAGGAGGCTTTTTTTTTAAAGATTTATTTTATTTATTTTAGAGAGAGAGAGAGAGAGAGTGCACGCGCGCACATGAGCAGGGGAGTGGGCAGAGGGAGAGGGAAAGAGAGAATCCAAGCAGACTTCACCCTGAGATCAGGACCCGAGCTCAGGAGTCAGACGCTCAACCCAGGCGCCCCGACAAGTGACTTTTTCCCTCACAAAATGGGGAAAGGACCACGGTGCAGCGGGAGGAAGAGGGGAGGACCCACCTGACAACCAGTCAACTCCCTGGCTGTGGGCCATTCTAGCCTTTTCTCAGAGCAGTTTCAGAATGAGTGCTAGTGGCATAGGGCCCTGGGAGTGCGCTCCTGAGACCACCCGTGCCATGAGGATGCCCGGGGCGAGTCTCCGTGTCCTTCAGGCTGTGTGCGCCCAGTTTGATGACTGTTGGTGCAGATCACTTGAGTACTGCATCCGCTTAGGCATCCCTGTGCTTTTGAGAGATGGTGTAAGCTCATTCAACTCCCTGTGGCCACAGTAGTCCAGGAGTGAGAGGAGATGCTCAGCTGCTGCCCTGGGGGACCAGGAGGTGTGGGGGTGGGCAGGGAGCCTGGCTGGCTCTCGGGACTCTGACTGGTCCTGCGTGCTCTTGGCAGAGAACCTACCAGGTCTGGCAGCTCATCTGATCAGAGCGCTGCTCTACTCCTGTGTGTGGAAGTCCCGTGGTTTTCCCGGCGTGGGGATCAGGAAACCTGGCTGGTGTCACTGGCACCTGCATCTCGCTCTGAATGCAGGCTCTTGGCAAACTTGTGACCCTCCCCCCTCCAGGCCAATTCTTGTTATTCTCTGTGCTCCACCACTTGAGCCCTGACTGTGTCTGTTCTTCCTGCTTTCCAGATCCCAGAGGGAAGCTGGCGTACAGAGCTCCTTGAGCTCCCATTCGGTGGTTCAGTCCACCCCTGGTTCTTACAGAGCCACAATTACACATGATTTTCTTGGGCTGTTTCTAGGATACTTTCCTGCTTCTTCTAGACTCCTCCAATTTCTTTAAAATAAACCCCATTACTGGGGCACCTGGGTGGCTCAGTCATTTGAGCATCTAATTCTTGGTTTTGGCTCAGGTCATGATCTCAGGGTCCTGGGATCAAAGCCCCTGTCACGCTCTGCGCTCAGTACAGAGTCTGCTTGAGATTGTCCCTCTCCCTCCCCTTTGCCCCCCCCCCCACCCCATGCATATACATGCTTGCTCTCTGTGTCTCACAAATAAATAAATAAATCTTTAAAAAATAAAATAAACCCCATACTATCACCCTGGTGATTTTAAGTTTTGTCATAAAACTTCCAGCTTTCCTTTCTTGATGATCTCTGCTTGCTGGCTGCCGGTCACGGGCAGGACCCACAGAACAGTGTGGGTTTATGGTAGACATCAGCATGGGTTAGAATTTCTGCCTAAGATCCAAGGTTATATTCTTTTTATTAAGTTCAGGTCATTTTTTAACAGTATGTGATTGTTTTTTGTTATTAAAGTACATGTTGATTAAAATAAATTTAGAAAACAAAAGAGCTTCTGGTTTCTCTTTTGATGACTAGATTTTTGTTTGATTTGTGACATAGTGGAGGAGGTTCCTGGTAGAGGCACGTGCACTTTTGCTTCCTTTTCTGTCCCTCCGGTGTTGAGGCTTGGTGCCAGGCTGGCCCAGCCAAGGAGCAGGAAGTGGGCTTTGAAACCCACCTGTGGCCTGCAGAGGAGAGTGAGTGCGAAACCGGGACCGGCCAGCAGGGGTCGCAGCCTCTCTGCCCACAGGCAGCCGGTGCTTTGCCCAGTGTGTTTCCAGGCCCGGGGAGGATTTTTAGGTCCGTCTCTGAGTGAGGTGCTGTGCTTGTGGGCTTGTGTCCTGAAGACCCCTTCTTATATTGTTGGGGCCAGTCTCCCAGGGAAGTGGAGACTTTTCTGGGAGGACACACCTTGGGCTCTGCTAATAAAAGTATTTCTTCACTCTGTGGTTCTCATAGGAAATTACGGAAAAGCGATGTCAGGCAGTTTTTAAAGAGAGAACATTGAATGCTGCACCTAATCTTAAGGAGGGCGGGTGGACCGGGCCTGGAGAGCACATCCTATTACCCTGGGAGCTCGTGGAAAAGTACTGTGCTGTCCCCCCACCGCCCTGGCTCCAGGATCAACCTCCGGAACCCACATGAAGAACAGAGAAGCCTCTGTCCCCACTTGGACCACTGTGTTGTCCTCCCGGGACCGTCCGTCTGGATAGGCCTGTGGGACCCTGTGTGGCCACTTCCCACAGCACAAGCGCCCTGAGCCTGTGCCAGGAGGGCTGAAGTTTCCCCAGTGCTCGCCGTCTATGGCCCCTGGGGGCAGCCTCCTCGGAGCCAGACTTCCCACTGGGGAGGTCTGGGAGGGGGGGGCCTCGGCACACCCAGTGGGCTCATCTTTGTTTGACTTTCATGCACTCTGGAACATAGAAAGCCGTCTCTGCAGCTCTGGACACTCCGAACCTCGTGTTCCTCTTCACTCCTTCGTTTGCAAGGCTCACTAGCCCATTAACCTGCCAAGGCCCTTACGGGTCTGAATCTTGGAGAGGATGTTTGTGATGTCCTGGGACGGGGCAGAGCCCTCCTGATGCCTTCCTCAGCGCCTTGGTAACTGGTTCTGGCTGGCCGGCCGCAGGCCTTACTAAGGACCTACCGCCTGTGCTATACCCTCTCCCGCCGTCCTGCTGGATGGTCGCCCAGGAGGTCAGGGATGGGGTCCACAGGCCTGTCCTCTTCCAAGGATGATGCCCTGGACCAGAGAGTCTCCACCCATTTCATGGCTTCTTGAAACCCTCCTGTGAGCCTGGGCTTAGGGGCTGGACAGTCAGACCTTCCAAGTTGCTGGACCCCTTCCACTGAGAGGGTTGCGAAGATTAAATCTTAGACAGCAGGTGTATTCAGAGGGGCTGTGGCCCCATTATCAGTTGGTAGAGGAAAGGGCAGGAGGTCATGGTGTTGCTCCTGCGGGTCTTCCCACCCCCGCTGAGGAGATACTCCATGATTTGGTTTCTGTCCCAGACACTGAGCCACACGCCAGGGAGATGGCATCATGCGTCTGCCCCCTCAGGGTCGGTCAGGCCACTGCATGCCTTGGGGAGCATGTGGGAGGGGGTCCTGCAGTGCACACAGCTTTGGCTGTCTGGAGACAGGAGGGGTGGCTGGTGGTGAGCAGGGGCCTCCTCCCTTCATCTCATGGGTGAGAACCCCTGTGTTTGCAGAGCCCTGGAGTTATCATGGGATAGCTCTGGGATGGATGCCACAGGCCCAGGTTTGGCTGTTGTCCTGGCTTCACACATGAGTCGACCAGAGAGACTTGTGTCCTTGTGGGCTTGTGTCCTGGTACTTGCTCGGTTACCTGGCTAGCTGGGATAGAGAAAAGGCTCCCAGTTGGGTTTCCTGCGTCTGGCTGCCTTTTGGAGCACACGAGGAAGACTGGGACCGGGACCTTCAGTGTTGTCTGGCCTGGCCCCTTAGGGTGGCTGGGCGGGGAGTTGCCAGTCAGTGGGCGGCTCAGCCGTGTGCACTGGCAGCAATGCCTAGCACCGTATAAGGAATATACCCGGCTCCTTTTTGGCATCTGCTCTCACACTATAAATGTTGGTGGTGTGCTTCGGAGAAGGATCTCGGATTTGTCGAGCAGACCGTCCCACGTTGGGAATGACAGTGCATTCCTGAAGTCTGCAGGGCATGGTGACAATAATAGCCACTTTTCTTCTTTCAGAATATAATGTGCTGCGCATTAGCCGTTTGGCTCCTGAGTTCCCAGTGTAGCCTCGTGTACCCCTTGTGTTTTCATGGGCTCTACGGGAACGTGGCCAGTGACAGCGGCGCTGGACGTGGCCCGGGCTCCGCACTGCCACACTCTGAGTGGTCACAGAGTATTGCTTATCTGGAAGGGAAGCACAGCTACTCCATATGGACCATCTTTTTTCCTTCCTTTGTAATCTCGAAAATGGGATAGGAGTTACGGCCATCAAGCCAACAAGCACTTTATAAAACCATCAAATGAGGTTGTGAACTTTAGGGCCTTGAGAATTTGCTCAGAGCCAAAATACTTCATTCTGATGGTATTTTGCCTCAAGAAATATTACTGGTCTGGCAGTAGATTTTTTGTTGTTAAGCTAGTGGGGGTGAGGGGATGCTAATCTTTATAGGCAGCTCCCTGGGAGCCTAAATTGTTTTTCTAGCAGAAGTTCCCCTCTGCCATTGTTTTGTTTTCCACTTGGTGACTACTGAATGCTAAGTTGTCAACCAACTGGAGTTATAAACTGACCGACTTCAGGGCTAAGGGAGTTCAGAGAAAAGGGAGACCCAGAGAAGTCCATGATTGCCCTGAGGCCCACGGTAAGCTGGTGGGAGGCCTAGATCCCCTTGTCCTGTCTCGGCGAGCTCGCTCGAGCTCTGCTGCCTCCTGAGTTCTTTCCTTCTGTGGCTGAGTAATACTCCCGTGTCCTGATCACACATTTGTTTCTCCACTCACCAGTTCGCACACATTTGGGGTGTCTCCAGTTTGGGGCTGTAATGAGCACACTGTGAATATTTATGTGCAAGGCTTCCTGTTTTCATTTCTCTTGGGTAAATTCTCAGGACTCAGGTGGACCATATGGTAAGTGTGTGTTTACTTTTTTTAAGAAGCTGCTAAGCTGTCTTGAAAGTGGCCCCACCACTGTGCATTCCCACCAGAGTGTTTGAGGGTTCCAGATGCTCCGTTTGTCTGGCCATACTTGATATCGTCAATATTTTTAATTTTGGCCACTCTCAGGAATGTAGTTGTATCTTACTGTGTGTGTGGTTTTTAAAGACAGCTTTATTGAGGTATAATTGACGTGGAGTAAACTATTCATATTTAAATCATAATTTCTTGTGGTTTCACTAGCATTTCCCTGGTGGCGTGAGCATCTTGTCTGCCTTCTCGCTGCCGTAAGTTATCTTTGGTGAAGTGTTTGCTTACCTCCCTTCTCCAAGTTTGTTGGATTGTTTTCTTACGGTTGAGTTTTGAGAGTTGGTTACATATTTTGGATACAGGTTTTTTATCTGATTTCTGTTCTTTTTTTTTTTTTTTTTAAAGATTTTATTTATTTGACAGAAAGAGCACAAGCAGAGGGAGAGAGAGGGAGAAGCAGGCTCCCTGCTGAGCAAGGAGCCTGATGTGGGACTCGATCCCAGGACCCTGGGATCATGACCTGGGCCGAAGGCAGCCGCTTAACCGACTGAGCCACCCAGGCGTCCCTGATTTCTGTTCTGTAAGCATATTTTCCCTAGTTTGCAGCTGCCCTTCTCATTTTGTCAACATTGGCTTTTGAAGAGCAAAAGTTCCGAATTTTGATCAAGTCTAATTTTATCAGTTTTTCTTTGTGGTTTACACTTTCTGTTAACATGTCCTTTGGCTCACTGTTTCCTGGAGGTGCTTCCCAGTCCACCTGTGTGGGTCTTCCTTACTGGTTGTCACTCCTACTTAGCATCTCCCTGGAGTGTGTAGTGTCCTCACAGCCTCCCTGGTAACGGTCCTTTACCTTGTTTCTGCATTTACCTGTGGAAACGCCTGCCAAGTGCCCGTGTGTCCATTGCGTTTGTGTGTGTGACTGCTTCTCTTGGGTTCACACCTGGAAATGGAGTGGCGGGTGGGAGGGTCGGTAGGTGAACACGTGGTGCAGTGTCCGTGGGCCCCACTGCTTCTGTGTCTGGCGATCTGGTGGGTGCAGAGTAAGACCTGTTTGTTTATTTAGAGAGTTGGGGGGCAGAGGGAGAGAGTATCCTCAGGTAGATTCCCTGCTAAGTGTAGAGTCCCAACACGGAGCTCCATCCAAGTAGGGCCTGTTTTAATTTGTATTTTCATAATCACGAGGGACTGAGATGGTTTCTAGTCATTCATTAAGGATTTGTCTTCCGCCATGAATTTCCTCGTCACATCTTTTGCCTTTTTTTAAAGGAACTTTTTTTTGTTGTTGTTCGTGTATTACACATACTTTCTCCCAGTTTGCCTTTGATGGTGATGCTCTCCATGTGTACAGGCAGATGTCAGATCTGTCTGGTATTGGGGCGCCTGGGTGGCTCAGTCGGTTAAGCGTCTGCCTTCGACTCAGGTCATGATCCCAGGGTCCTGGGATTGAGTCCTGCATCGGGCTCCCTGCTCAGCTGGGAGCCTGCTTCTCCCTCTCCCTCTGCCTGCCACTCCCCCTGCTTGTGTGTGCTTGCTCTCTCTCTCTGTCAAATAAATAAATAAAATCTTTAAAAAAAAAAATCTGGTATTGTTTTCCCCCTTAAGATAAAGGCTGCCTTCTCTCTTCCACAGTTATGAACATATTGTCTTACGTATTTTTTCTAAGTTTTGTTGCATAGTAGCCCATTAAGTTACCACACCGTTATTTATTTAACTTGCTTCTTGCCACACTGTGTAATTCTTCAGTTTTTTTTTTTTTTAAGATTTTTTATTTATTTGAGAGAGAGAGAATGAGAGACAGAGAGCATGAGAGGGAAGAGGGTCAGAGGGAGAAGCAGACTCCCTGCTGAGCAGGGAGCCCAATGTGGGACTCAATCCCGGGACTCCAGGATCATGACCTGAGCCGAAGGCAGTCGCTTAACCAACTGAGCCACCCAGGCACCCAATTCTTCAGTTTTTAAAAGTGTGTTTTAAGATTGAATAGAGTAAATACTTCCTTATTGTTTTGGGGACGGTGTTCTTGGCCATTGTCACACATTTTCTTCTTTGTATGAGTTTTGGAATCAGCTTTCAGGTTTCATGAAAAGTCTTTTGTGGTTTATTGGGGTAGTTTTTAAGTCCTTCATGTAAGTTTCATGCTTTTCTCTGAGGAGATCTCCGTATCTGTCCAGGAGTGAGTGACTTGGACAGGGTTCCTATAGCAAGCACAGGGCAAACTCCATTGGTTTGTTTTTTGTGTCACATAACGTCAAAATACAACTCGGTGGTGGAGGCTGGTTTGCGAGGAGTCCTGTTGTTGCCTGCACTGGACACCCCCGGGCCCCTTGGGGCCTGCTCTGGCCACCCTGCTGTCCCTGCTCGGCCACACAGTGTGCCCCTCCTCTCCTTCCGCCCCATGTTCCTTTCTGAAATTGAGCTTTCTGGCCCGACCAACCTTTTAATTTTCTTCCACTCCTTATTTTCTCACATCCTCCGTGTTGACCCCTTACTGAACTTTTCTATAACTGATCAAACCTAGCGGCAGCTCGCTGGGCTCAAATTAGGACATTTAACTTATTCAGCAAGTGTATATTAAAAATTGTGTTTTGTGCTGCTACAGATAAAAGTTTTATTTAACGTTGAATTAACATATGTTTTCATATATAAGAGGTTATCGTGCTGCTCATTATTGTATATATTTTTCAACCAACTCTAATAATCTAATAATAGATCTGTTTTATAAAGGAAGGTGAATCAGGCAAGGAGATCTTTTTTTGTTGTTATGAGGGTTGCGGTAGAGTTTAGAGGGCTTTGGGACGGTCTCCTGTTTGTAGTAACCTGCACTGGCTTTTCTCACGTATAACTTATAGCAAAACACACAGTATGTAAAACTGTACTTTTTTTAGATAGAGCCATAGTTAATTTACCATGTTGCTTAATATCTGGGTTTACAGTCACATCAGTCACTGTTAGGGTGGAAAAATTGCACAAAACATGAGAAAACCCAGTGATGGTTGGGTTCTGACCCTGGGGGGTAGGTAGTATTTCTCACTGATTTCCTCCCATTTGCCTGAAGTAGCAAACAGTGAATGGACTGGCCCAAGAAGGGGAGCCTGATGCAGGCCTGATCTTGGGTTGGGTGTTTCCAGAAGAACGGAAGGGGCCTGTGTCTGCGGCCATTTTTCATCTCAGTACGTGCTTGCAAAGCATGTGGTAAAGTTTAACATCCGTACAGGATTAAAAACAATCTCGAGGCGCCTGAGTGGCTCAGATGGTTAAGCGTCTGCCTTCGGCTCAGGTCCTGATCCCAGGGTGCTGGGATCAAGTCCCGCGTCAGGCTCCCTGCTCGGTGCGGAGACTGCTTCTCCCTCTCCTTCTGCTGCTCCTCCTGCTTGTGCTCTCTTGCTCTCTGTCAAATAAATAAATAAAATCTTAAAAAAAAAAAAAAAATCTCTCAATCCCCTCTCCGAAATAACCCTTTCCCCCTAAAAAAACAGTAACGGTTTATTACAAAATCAGACACCTCTTTTTTTTTTTTTTTAATTTTTTAAAAGGTTTATTTATTTATTTGTCAGAGAGAGAGAGTGCACAAGCAGAGGGAGTGGCAGGCAGAGGGAAAAGCAGGCTCCCTGCCGAGCAAGGAGCCCGATGCGGGGCTCGATCCCAGGACCCTGGGATCATGACCTGAGCTGAAGGCAGACGCTTAACCGACTGAGCCACCCAGGTGCCCCAGACACAGCTTTTTATATCTTACTTCAGCAGAAAGGTGCTCACAGAAAGGTGCTGAGGAGATTCGGGGCGGCTCTTCCTCTGGGCTCTCCACCTTGGGGGGCCCTGGCCTTTGAGTCCGTCCTCTCATCCTGGGAGGCCACCAGAGCTGAAGTTCTGACTTCCGGGCACCTGCAGATCGCCTCAGGACAGAATGGCCCCCATGTCCTGCCATGACTCTGGGTTCTAGCTTCTGGGTACCACTCAGTTTGGGCCTGGAGATTCCCTACTCTTGCCAGTTCTTTGACGCTTTATGAAAATAGTTGGTTTTTGTACTTTGGCCAGCATTTTGGTCACCATGCCTCTCCCACACCTCAGAGAGTTGATCTAGATCAAGTTAGGGCTTGGGGCCAGCTAGGAGATGTCTGAGGCCCCGTGGGCCGTGTGGTCTGTGTCACCGCTCAGGCCACACGTGTGGAGCAGAAGCAGGGCACTGGCAGTATGTGAGCAAATGGCCACGGCCACGTCCAAAGAAAGTTTATTTACCAAAATAGGCGGGCACGGGGCCCTTGGCCCAGCGTTTGCATTCCCCTGGTCTAAACAGTCTGGCCCACCCGTGCTGGGCCCTGGCCCGCACAGCTGCTCCCAGCCCAGATTCGTTCCCTGCTCTGGAGCAGTCCTCCCTGACGGAGGTCTGGCAGCTTAGGCTGCAGATCTTTCGGCCCCAAGTTCCTGGGTCTCCACAGTATGAAAGGAAGCCCAGGGATTGCACTTTGGGTAAGGGATGGCCCTTATCGGGGGTCCTGGGAAGGTTGGCAGGCCTCTGGGTTTGTCCTAGGGACTGATGAGGGCCCTGCGTCGTTGCTGCAGGGGGAGAGGTTACCATGGGCACCGCCACACAGAGGGCTGATTAGAAAAAGAATACGGCGTCTGTGAGCGGCAAGAGAACATTTGATTTGAAATATAAAATTAGTATCTACATAGACAGGAAGCAGAACCACCAATTGGTGCTAATGTGGCGAGCTTGGACACCTGCGCTCTCTTCCGGACACAAGCCCCGACGGTCCAGGCTCTAGCCACCTGAGTCCCCCGGTCTGTGGCTCCTCTGTCCCATGGGGAGGCCGCTGACTGAGATCCTGGCTGCAGCTTGTTGGGGGAAGCGAATACAGATCCACAGAGCACAGAAATCTCAGAGGGAACCTCGCCTCAGGATTTTAAAGGCTGGTAGTACTGCAGAGGACAAAACCCATGGCTGCTGTGCTAGGGGCCATCTGGGCTCTCTGCTGCTCAGCCTCCATCTGGGGGCGGTTGGGGGGCCAGGTGTCCTGACGACCGTTTTGAGGAGCTGACCTCAGGGTGGTGTAGGTGGTTGTGTGGTGAGTCCCTGAAGCTGCCTTTAAATCCTCGAGGGGCTTTCTGGTGACAAAGCGGGCTCTGCGCTGCTCGTGTGTGCGCCCTCTTACTCTCTCGCAGTCGGTGAGCAGAAAGCACAGGGAGGTAGATGCTGGCCTGGAATGAGGCAGTACTTTTGAAAGTCAGAGTCATCAAATAAGAGGGAGCGAGTTCACCTGTCACTGGGCACGCTCCAGCCAACACAGGGTGGGTGTGTAGGGCTCGCGCTGGGAGGGTTCCTGTGGGGAGGGGGATGGAAGTGGGTGCCATGTGAGGCCCCTTCCAGTACTCCAGACCCTGTCCCGCCCACTTGTGTCCTTGTGGCTCAGGGCTGGCCTGCCTGTGAGGCAGCGTTGTTCCCGCTGGGAGCCTCCTCTGGCAGGTGGACGGGGCCGGCTCGTCTGGAGGGCCTGGTTAGAACTGTGCCTTTGGAGTGCTCACTTTGATGTTTTCTGAAAGAGAGTTTATTTTATTTTTTATTTTTTTAAGTAGGCTCCAGGCCCAGTGTGGAGCCCAGAAGAGTTTATTTTTGATATAATTGCAGATACATAGTAAATTGCAAAAAATTGTAGGGAGGTCGTCCAGTGTGCCTTCTGCCCAGTTTCCCCCACTGATCACAGACCACAGTGTCAAAACCAGAAATGGACATGGGCACAATCCACAGAGCTCATTCTGATTTTACTAGTTCTGTGCGTACTCATGCATGTGCACTTGCATGTGTGTTTGTGTGTGCACGCTCGTGTGTGTGCGTGTGCTCACGTGGGTGCCTGTGGGTGCCTGTGGGTGCACGTGCACGTGCAGCTTTATCACCGGTGTAGGTTGCTGGGGCCACCACCACAGTGACGGTGTCACCACACAGCTCCCTGGTGCCCTCCCTTTCTAGCCATTCACTCACTGAACGAAGGGCATTTGGGTTGTTTCTAGATCTTTGCTTTTACGAATAAAGCTTTTATGAACATCCATGAGCACGAGTTTTCATTTTTCTGGGGTGAGCACCCCGGAGGATAACTGCTGGGTTGTTTGCTATATGCACGTTTAGTTTCTGAGCGAGCGGCTGTCTCAGCTTACGTTCCCACCACCATCTTGCATGAGATGAGCCCCTCCACCTCCTCACCAGTATTTGGTGTTTCTCTGGTTTTTATTTCAGTCATTCTGATGATGGTGGTGCTCACAAAAGTGCCCTAGGAATTAGGAGAGGTGAAATTAAAACTTGCTTTTCCAGCGTTTGGCGATGTGTGCCCCTGGCTTGGTCAGTTCTGGAAACTGCCAGTAGGCTGGTATTGGGGCATTGTCCTGGCTTTGTGGCGGGGCCGTCCTCCTGGGTCCAGGTTTGACATGGCCTTCTCTGCCCTGCCCCTGTGTGACATCCTGTCTCTTTCTCCAGGAGCTTTTCGGGAGTGGCGGGCCTCACTGGGCATCGTTCGGAGGTGGCTGGGACCACGGGGTCTGTTAGGTTGGCCTTGAGTGTGTGTGTGCCCCTCAGTCTCTACAATGGGTTTTCTCCACTCATTTGTCAAATCTGAAGAATTGCAGAAAAGTTGGAAGCCAATCAGCTTTCCCTGCTGCCATGGAGACCTGGCAGTCCTCATTCTGGGCCAAGGAAAACAGGATCCTCCCCCCACCCCCAATCCAGCTGTCGGCACATCCATTGCTAATGCTCTCACTGCTCCTGGGGCCAGCCAGCGAGATATTTGTAGCTTTGCTTCCTTCTGCTCAGCAGAAAGTAACTCAGCAAAGTGGAATTTTAAAAAAGCAGTGTTTGTTATTTTTCCTGAGTTATACATGACCAGTGTGAAGAAAAAAAAAAAAAACTACAGGAAACAACACGGAAGAAATCAGAAAGACTAATTCTACCATCCTGAGATAACGCTGGTGAATATCTTGGAGCATATCCTCAGTATTTTCACAATGGATGTATTTTCTGTGACCCACATCAGCCCTGGGCGCTATAATTTGTTTTTCCTGTTTTCTAGTGTGACAGAAAAGTAGCTCACGGTTGCTTTAATTTCACTTTCCTTGATTACAACCATGAATGGTCATTTGCATGTACATACTGGTCATTTGCTTTTGTGGATGCCTGTAGGGTTTGTTTGTTTGTTTGTTTGTTTTTACCAGTTCTGTTGCAAAGCCTGTCTTCTCTGTATTGATCAGAAAACTTGCTCCTTATGCTAAGAGCTCTTTGTCTTTGCTTTATGCTTCAGATAGTTTTCTAGTCGAGTTCTTCTTGTTTCTGTTGCTCTAAGCAGACAGCCCCTCGGCCTCTCCCAGACTGCAGGGCCATCCTGCTCCCTCCGGGCTCTGCACTCCCAGGCCTCTGCACAGACTGCCTCCCCACACCCTGTCCTGCCCTGTGCCCCCTTGGGGTTACGTTTCTCCAGCCATTACAGGAATTTGAGGGGCGCGCAGTGAGGCGTCCCCTGGCTGCCTCAGAAAGCCGGTGGCCTCCTGGTTGAGGTCTTGGGGACTGCGAGGCAGGCAGTGGAAGCCCCGCTCCTGGGCTGCATCTGAGCGTGGAGGCCTGCTCCACCCCGCGGCTGGAGGAGACCCCAGATTTTGACAGCCGGTTGTTTTGCTTTTGATTTGGAGAACAAAGGCGAAGGGAAATGTAGATAAAATTAGATTTCCTTATAACCTGCAGCGCATTGACAGATATTTGAAATAGGCAGGATAGAACATTCCTCCAGGAAGCGCCCAATGCCTTGTTAGAGGGAAAACAACCTTAGCTTGACAGGAGCTAGGCCTCCAGGATCCTGGGAGTCTTCTTTAGCATATGGAAATCCTTTCGGAAACTTCCCTGTCTTTATGTCCCCCAAGATAAGAGAATGTAATCAGCTGCCCCTCACAATCGGGGGCGGCGGGCGGGGGGGCCAGCAGCAGCCCGTCCGGCCCAGGGGTCCTGTCCCCGCGCTTTAATAAAAACCACCTTTTTGCACTGAAGACTTCTCAGGAAGTCTTTTTGGGCTGTCAGCTCCAAGCCCCAACATTTCCACATCAGTTTTCACTGGTGATGAGCGTTCTTATATATGTCTGGTCCCTCTAAGGCATTTCGAGGGGAAGCAAAGAATGGCTGCGTGGGGCTTATGAGCACATGCCATTTTGGGTGAATTCCTCCCACAGACCAAGTACTTGGCCCACTGCTTGAGCCTCTCCCCTGTTGTCTAGGAGTGCCTGGCAGCCAACTCACCACTGGTTGGTTGGTCTGTTTTGCTCAGCCTCCTGGCCGGACCGGGCTGTATTGTGTGCCTGCCTACAGTCCCTCGGCCCCATGAGACCGGCTCTGGTGTGGCCCCCACACTGTGTAGTGCTGGGGCATGAGTGGCATTTGGGGAGCCGGTGCTTGTGGTTCGGGTCCCCTCAGAAGGAGGGAAGGAGGGAACCGGTTGCCTGGTAGACAGAAAGGTGTCTTTGCTGGCGTCTGCACCAGGTTACGTGCAGGACCTTGAGATGTCGTCACACGTGGAGCCCGGAAGCCGGTCCCAACTGAGGGTCTGGTGGTGGGGAGACGCTGTGATCCTCAGCTCCAGTCCAGGCTCTGACGCTCACCCCAGAACTGTGAGCGTCACTTAAACGTTCTCAGTTTTCATGCCTGGAAGCTACACTCACTGTACTTGAGGGAAGCTGTGAGCCTGCATGCTGACCTGGGAGTCAGGTGGCATGTGAGCTGTGACCGTTAGGAGAACGAACTCGGGAGTTAGTAGCCATGTGGGAGTGACCAGAGAAGGGCTCCATACCATTTGTGTAGGTTATGTTCCCAAGGTGACCTGTTGGCCCACGGTTTTCAGCCTGTGATGAAATTTGAGGTAATACACACACACACACACACACACACACACACTATATATAAATATAAATATATATATATATGACTTCTATCAATCTGGTTGATGGGCTGACATGAGAAATACCCCCTTCTGCTTCAAACACATAAACATGCTTGAAGAAATGTGACAACAGAATTATGTGATGTAACTAAAAGCAAGCAGTGTGCAAGAAATAAAGAAGCTCAAAGCCAGACTGGTGAGCGACGCTGGAGCTGATGGCCCCAACGGCGTCAGAACTGGGCCTCCACTATAAGGGTGCTGTTCTTTTTTTTTAAGATTTTATTTATTTATTCGACAGAGAGACAGCGAGAGCAGGAACACAAGCAGGGGCAGAGGGAGAGGGAGAAGCAGGCTCCCCGCTGAGCAAGGAGCCCGATGCGGGGCTCCATCCCAGGACCCTGGGATCATGACCTGAGCCGAAGGCAGACGCTTAACCGACTGAGCCACCCAGGCGCCCCTATAAGGGTGCTGTTCTAACAAGATGGCCATGCGAGGTGTGTACTCATGTGCAGATAGTGGAACTGAGCTCCTGCCCCAAAGCCAAGAGCCATGGGTCCTTCACACATGAGTTAGAAAATCCTACCCATTGGGCAGACATAGCAAGAAGCCAGGGTGGGTGAAGAAAGAGTCTGTGACGCAGAATTAGAATCCCAAACCAATGGTGTATGTCAGAGCCAGACCCAGATTTGCACCAACCCACAGCATGGGAGCCCCTGGTCAAGAAACTCACAAGGAGACTTGTTTGGACCGGTGGAATTCACAGACCCTCCAGCAGGGACAAATGCAAACCACCCCACGGGGTCTCCCAAGGAGAACAGCTCTCCTGAAAAAGCGCAGTCCATAAGAGGAAAGACCTGTCCTCAAAGTCAGCAGGTAAGGCAGGGGACAGAATTCACAAGAAGCACAAGGCAGAGGGCCTGGAAGAGTTTAAATGGGTTTAAAGTGTTTGGGGGATAATGGGAGAGTCAGCATTCTGTCCTTTTTCCCTCTAGCCTGAGAACAAATGGGAAGAGTTGAAAGGAGTCAAATTGAAATAGTAAGAGTAAAACTCTCATCATGGAGTTACGGGTGGGTCAGACTGGGCTAAGAGAGAGGTGAGCACATGCCCAGATGGGCACAGTGATGTGTTGCCGGGGAACCCAGGAGGGGAGGTCAGAGGGAGAGGAGGGAAGGTGGAAGAAGGGCAGTATTTGAAGATAAAATGGCTGAGAAATCTGTGGTGTAGATGACAGTGTGAATATCAAAGAGGGGTGCATCCAGTCCCAAACTCACACGCGGTGTGCTGAATAAACCAGCCGGGCTGCAACATGGGAGCGAGCGAGCCACCAGAAAAGCAAGGCTGGCTTCCAGGGCAGGAACGGGCTTGCTGAGCCCCACCTCTGCTGGGCTGGGGGCCTGGGGCCCGGACGGGCAGCTTCCCGTGCTGATGCCACGAGTCCCAGCAAATGGGAGGCCTGAGGTTGTGGCTGCCTAAAGCTGAGGCAGGAGATGGGAGATGTGTTTCACAGGGCGGACACGGCGGATGCGGCGGATGACGGGAAAGGTCTCCGGGAGTTTTCAGGCATCTACAAGTTGTGAACCAGCAGTGTTCTTTTAGTGGAAAACTTGGCTGGGGAAAAAGATGAAAAACAAGGACAATCCTGGTATCTTTTCTCCATGAGGCTCTGCAGTGCAGCCTGGGAATGATCCGGGGACGCGCTCTAGCGGGCTGTGGAGCGGTGGTGCGCGGGGAGGGCCGGGCACGCACAGACGGCTGCACATCTGTGTTCTCACGGCCAGTGCACACGCCACCTGCTGTCATTCTTGGCCACTGGTTCTCCCCACCTCCCTCCTCCTGCCGGCCCGTGGCGATGGGGAGCAGCGGATCATCCCTCCCCTGCAGAGGCTGGTGACAGCCACTGACCCGGGGCCCTTGACCTTCAGGGCTGGGGGTTGGGGGCGCTCTAGTCTGGCTCCCTGCGGGCCGTGCACTGTGACTTGATTCCTCTTCACTGGTCCTCCACTTAGCTGTCCCTGGACGCTACAGCGCAGCGTGAGGGAGGGGCCTGTGCCTTCAGACGCCACGGTCCGGACCCGCTCTCCCCACGTAGGACTCTTCTCCACTTGTCAGGGACACCCTGGATCTGACCACTTCCACCCTGTGTTCCTTCCTTCATGGCCCTTGGAGCTCTCTAATGCACACGGTGCTTCTCACTGCAAGCAGCTCACCGTTGAAACCTTGTGGTGGCCTCCAGCCCTCCATCTACCTGTGTCCATGCTTTTCAGCCTCTCCTTCACCCTCTGGCCACATGTCCCAAGGACAGACAGCATCTCTGCTCACTCATCACCCTCGCCCCCAGCACACAGGAACGCGGCAGGCACTCACATGTTTCTTGACCGGCTCGTTTCTGGAGCCTTCGTTCCGGCTGTGGTCTGGATTGTCCACGACGCCCGGGCACACGTTGGGGGAACAACTCACTTGCCTGTCTTTGCGGAGAGAGATTTCGGTAGTGTCCCGCAGGGGCTGGGGCACCTGCGTGTGCGCCGCGCCGGGGCTTGGGGGCCTCTGCTCGCTGCCTGAGGTGGTGGTGCTGCCCGGGGCTCCGAACACCCAGGAACGAGAAAGCAGGCCGCTTCCAATAGGTGCACGCAGCGTTTGCCCTGGGAAAGCTTTGTTTACTGGACAAATCGCATCAAAACAGTGAATAAGGCATGTTGACAGAGGAAGCCCCCCCCATTCCACCCTTCTGACATCCAGTGTGTTTCCTTTTTTTTTTTTTAAAGATTATTTATTTGAGAGAGAGAGAGCGCACACGCGTGCACGCGCAGGGGGAGGGGAAGAGGGAGAGGAAGAGAGAACCTCAAGCGGACTCCACGCTGAGCGCAGAGCCCAACACGGGGCTCGGTCCCACGACCCTGAGATCACGACCTGAGCTGAAACCAGAAGTCGGGCGCCCCACCAGCTGCACCAGGGAGGCGCTCCTAGCGCGTTCCATTTTTAAGTGTCCCTGCCATTCCTAAGATAGCGATCTGAGGATGTGTCTCTCCCACACTGGAGCTCTTCATGCACACTTGATTTATACATGGCCGTTTTTCATACCATTCTTAACTTAATTTTTGAAAATAAAGCCCCCCAACCCACACTTTATAAAAATAAAACACACCCATGGTGAAAAATTTCAGAAAACATGGAGAAGTTGAGAGAGAAATGTTTGGTACGTTAGCATATTTGTGAGTATTTTTAAAGACGTGGTGGGCTTCCAGGCGGGTGCACGTCGCTCCATCACACAGAGTTTGTGAGGTAAGGATCACAGTCTCACCCTCAAGTAGTCCTTTTGCCATTTTGGAGACTGAGGCACACTCCACCCAGCCCTCCGGGGTTGGATGGCTCCGTCCTGCTTTCCTCGAGGCCCAGCATTGTCACTCCCTTGTCCCAGACAGCCCTGGAGGCCCGAGGCTGGGACTGTCCTCTCCTTGCCTAGGAAAGCAGAGCCGGCCGGGAACCTGGTCTCTTGAATGAATCTCTGCTTCAGTGGCTTGGTTTTTGTTTTTTGGGTTTTTTTCTTCTTTTTTCTCTTGGCTTTAGAAGGGGGTTGTCATATAGTCTGTGGCTTGAAACTTTCCATCCTGGTATACATTGGGAGTTTTAAAGCTTATGGGAGATTCTGCCCCAGAGGTGCCAGGAGCTGACTTGTGACATGCGCATGCTCCTTTCCGGCTGGTTTTGCCCATGACCGCCAGGCCATCCCCTTCATCAGAACCAATTTTCTTCTGTTCGTTTGCACGTATTCATAAAACAACGTGCAGAAGTGGGGCGCTTCCTGCCTTGCCCCTTCTTCTGGAATTATCTGCACTTCCTGGCTGTTCAAAGGAAGCCACTAAATTTATTGTTTCCAGTTGAGTGGATGCTATATTTACTTAAGGAAGCTTATTTCATTATAACCTTCACTAATGTTCATAAGAAAGATTAGTTACTGGCTAATCAGACAATGTACACAAGGCAGTCCTCCAGTTTTTGGGTCTAAAATACCAGAATGGGCAGATTAGGCTGAATATTTGTTCAATCTTTTTAAAATTATTTTTGTAATGGTATGAAAAGATTTCCCAGGATGAAGTATTCACAGCTGGGAAAACAGTTGCTGCTTTGAAGATGGTTTTCCCAGGCACAGAGCTCATGTCTCCTGCTGTTAGGAGTATAAACAGTGTCTAGTTTAAACTTGCCATTCTTTTGGTAAGTTTTAATGGCATAGGATGGTCTTTTTCCGGCTGAGCTGCATGGTCCTCTCTCAGGAATATACTTTTATGAACCTGGAGGAAACCATACTGCAGTTTGCCCAGATACATAAGTGAATGCGGTTGCGAAGGTGTGGATATCAGACTTCCTAGGTATTTATTAGTTCTTACTTCATGCTGATAGGTAATATCTTTTAAGGCTAAGAATCACAGTGGAGGTTGAGGACCTGGCTCACAGTGACCATCGGGTTGATCTGGACGATGCCGTCCTTACCTCCTGGAAGCCTCCATTCGTCCCAGAGCCCTGCACATTCTCCAGGACTAAGCATGGCTGCCACCTGAAGCCAGGCACGTCGCCCCACCAGGCCAACTGGCCTGGGTACCAGATCGTGGTTCAGGGGCAGGATGGATATGTGTGACTGCAGGACATCAGCAGGCTGGAATGAATGTCCAGGTGCCGCCATTGGGAATACCGCAGATGGAGCATGGGGCTCGGTGTGCAAAATGGGCTCCATGACTGTTTTGGGAAGGAACCAGAAAGTAGGATCTAAGCATGAGGTTTACGCACATGTATCAGGGTATAGACAGACGCCTTTAACACGGAGATCCCAAGATTCAGTACCTTAGACAGGCAGGCTACATGTTTATTCCAGAGCCCAGGGTGAGTGGCCCAGGCCTGGGCTGTCCAGGCACCTGTGCCCGGTTCGTCTCACTGCTCTGCCCCCGCTGGGGTGCTGTCCCGCTGGGTGCCCAGTGGCGGCTCACCGTGCTAGTGTTCTGGATCCGGGGCAGGGGACAGATGGAGTGGGGCCAGTGGCCTCGTCTTCACGGAGGAGATGACCGGGAAGCCTCAGGCTGCCCTCCGCTCACACTCCGCTGACCCCACCTTAGTCATCGGCTCCTGTCTGGCCATGGGTGAGGCCTTGACTGTCATCTCCAGCTGGGCAGCCAGAAGCCTGGTCGAAACCTGGGGGCTCTGTCCCTGAAAGCAGGAAGGCGAGAATGGGCACCAGGGGAGTCTGTCACGGGCGCGATCACCTCATTGTCAAGTTCAGGGAGGAGGGCTGTGGGCAGCGCTTAGTGTTATGGGCTTGCTGGGTAGACCTGGGTTTCAGCAGGGCAGTGGGCTGGGGTGTGGCCTGGGGCACCAGGCTTCTCTCTGATGACTGTCAGATGGAGGTCATGCGGGGGTGGCGTGCAGGGCGGCCATGAGGATGCCGGAGGCCATGGATTGAGGGGTGACCTGGCGCCTGCCGCCAGTGAGTGCTGAAGACGCGGTCGTCGCTCCTTGCTTGTTGGAACAGTGGTACACACAAGGGCACAGCTCCTTCGGGGAGGGTGGCATTAATGTGTGGGCGGCGTAGGCACGGTTTGAGTGAATCTCTCATTTGCTCAGGGCACTTTTATGAATTGGTGTTCCGTTTACGTTATTACTGTAAAGGCTGGTAGGTTCTTAGTAGAGTCTGGCTGTGGGATCAGACCCCCTCCTGCTCCCCTTACCCCCTGACCCGAGGCAGAGTGACCCCTCTGTGCCCCAGCATCACGTCTGAGAAGTCGGGGTGACCGCGCACCAGCTCGAGGGGGCAGTAAGAGGACCTGAGACCGCACACGGCAAACGCGTAGCACGGTGCTGGGCTGTGGTAAGCTCTCAGTACCTGTCGCTGTGATTTGTTCCTTTAATCGAGTAATACGTGAAAATGGGGTCTGGATTTCATACGTCTCAGATTTCATATTAGGAAGTCAGGCTTCATGAGCAGTTTTATCGGCAAACTTCTGATGGTACGGCTGCACTTGGGGAATTGAAACACAAGGGATGATTTGTGCGACTGTATGATGACAGCCTTCCCAGCCTCGGGATGCCATGGTGACACGTCTGTCTCTGTGCTGACAGGTCCTAACGAGCACTGGTAGCACCTGAGGCCGGATTTCTGTCTTTGCACGTGTGGGGGGCAGAGGGCGGTGTCTCACGGAGCGGCTTCTGCTTCTGGCTGACGGTCCCTCATGAAGTGCAAAGACTGGGTTGCGTGGCCGCTCTGTGATGGTAAATTGTGTTGAAGGAGCTTAGCCATTCCTGAGGACCAGACATGGGTCACGTGTTTTATGTCGGCAGCCACGAGTGCCTGCCTCTCCCAGTGGCACGTGGTATCTGCCATCGTTTTCAGGATGGAGGGGTCTCTCCGCCATGCCAGACGGAGTGGGCGGTGTGCTCCCAGAGGGCAGGCTTGGGGGACCCTAGTCAGCCAGGACGTGGGTGATGCACAGGGGAGTGTTTACAAGCCTGAGAGCGAGTGTGCGTGCACGTGCGTGTGAGTGCTCACACATCCCCATGTGCATGTGTGTATGCTCGTGTGTGTGTGTGAGGCTCCGCTCTCAGAGAGCGCCCTGGCACTGCGCGGCCACGTTCACGCGCGAGTTTGTGTCCTCCAGGCCCTGGCTGAGCAGTGCTCCTGGCCCGAGAGCCTGGGGCTGCGCCTTGCTGTGCAGGGCCCGACGGCGGTCAGTTGTTCTCGAAGCTGCAGCTCGTCCCCGGGCCAGGCGAAGACGCAGGTGTTGCTAAGCAGCTGGGCTGCAGTGCCGGTGCTGGATGCACGGGCCGCCTGGCGCCCTCACCCTGCTCTTTGGGCCGGCAGGCTTGCTGCCAGCATGTCTGAAGAGGAATCATAGATTTGTAACTCGGAGCAGAGGGTGGAGATGGTCCCGAGCATATAAACTGGGTTTCCCTGTAGTATGTATTTTGTAGGGAAGAAATTCAAACCTGTGGTATTTTCTGTCTTTCCTGCTGCCCCCGCATCCTCTTAAAACAAACACCCTCAACTCCCACATTGGCAGCTTGTGCAAGTAAACCCTCTGAAAATTAGAACTGTCCTGGGTTCACACAACCTTATGGAACTTTGGTTTTAAAAAGAAAATAGAACTTTTTTCAAGAAAAACAAACAAGGAGGATTGTACTTTGAGAAGGCAGACCTGGAGTGCTCGTGTCCGGGCAGGGCATTCGCTTGAGTAGTCAGTGGCCTGTTACTGAACCAGGAGCCACACAGCTCTGCAGAGTCTGGGGACAGACAAACTCCGGGGACTGGCCCTGGAGCCGGTCCACTGGCAGCCAGCTAGGGAGAAGGAGTTCACTCATCTCCAGCAGGCAGGTCCTTCCCTCAGGATAAATTGTTTATAGAAAATGCAGTCTTGGGGCACCTGGGTGGCTTTGTCGGTTAAGCATCCGACTCTTGATTTCGGCTCAGATCATGATTTCAGGGTGTGGAGCCCGCTTCGGATTCTCTCTCTCCCCCACCACCCTCCTCTAAAAATAAAATAAAATAAAAAACAAATAGAAAATGTAGTCTTTTTTTTTTTTTCTCAGTTTTTGTATTCATTACTGGTGGACTAATCTGTACTTAAGAGTTTTTAAGGCAAAATTGTACATCTCTGGAGCTTAAGGGAAGCAAGAAGCCAGAAATGTTTCTAGGTGTTTGTAGGGGAATGAACTAACATAAGCTTGATGGGGTGGCTGGGTGCAGAGAGGCTCGGCCCGTGGGGGTCCCTGGGCTTGCAGGGGGTTGGAGCAGCGCCGGGTGACCCCAACCCCAAGGAGGGAGCCAGGAAATGTGGGGAAGCAGTCAGTTCAGAGCGGGGAAGGAGCTGGGTAGCACAAAGGCTGCGTGTTTCTGTCTCTTCTCCTGACTCTTCCCCAGCCCGAACTCCTGCCTGTCGACCCCCTGCATACATACACCTCTTCTTTCTTCTCAAGTTTGCCCTTTTAGGGGAGACTTCTTCTCTCCAGATGGTGTTTTGAGGCATGGAGGAGATGATGCTCCTCTTCTTTGTTGAAGTTTCTAGTTCAGTGTCTCGTGTCATCAACGTCCTATCTGATCTTAGCCTTTACCCAACTTAACCTTTAAGAACAGGAGCATGGAGTGTGGGGTGGGGTTTGTAATGCTCCTTTGCTTTTACTGAGGAAGTAAGGCCGTTTTAGCCTGGGGGCTGGTAGTGACTCTTAGTGTTGAATTCTCGTTTGAGCCTCTGGTTTTAAACTGAGCAGCTGCGGGTTTCATTTACGGCTGCGGATCGCCGGACTCTGTGGTGGACTCCTTCCCTCCTGTTCCTCCTCCCCCTTCCCTTTTTATTATGAGATACACAAGTAGGGGGTACACACAGCTTAGAGGAGGCCACAGACAGCTCAGGAGAGAGGACCACGCCGGCTCTTCCTGTCGTCACCTCCTTGTTTTTCTCCGGAGTTGTGTTGCTCAGGTGTTCTCCCAGTATGCAGTTTGCTTGTGCTTGTATTGAGCTTTATGTGGATGCACTTGCATTATGCATGTTTTGTTTTGTTTTGTTTTTTAGCTGAACTTTATTGGTATTCATTAGCCGTGCGCTGCTGTGTGGCTCTGGAGTGTACATTTTTTCTGTGTGTGAATATACCATGGTTTACCCGTTATTCCGGTGGTTGTCATTTGACTTGTCTCCAGGTTTTGGCAATTATAAACAATGCTGTGATCAATGCGTTCATACGTGTGTCCTGTCATACATGTGCACACGTTTCCCTGGGGCTGTATACCTAGTTGTGGAATTGCAGGGTCTTGGGATTAGTGGATCTTCATCTCCATTAGATAAACCCGCAGCATGGTTGTCTATTGCTATGTAACAAATTACTACGAAATTTAGTGGTTTAAAATAACCAGGTTTGTGTGGATCTGGGTCTGGGTGGGGCTTAGCTGGGTCTTGGGGCTCAGTCTCTCTCAAACTGCTGGTGGGGTGTGGCTGGGGCTGTGGTCTCACCTGAAGGCCCGATGGGGCTCCGGGCATGGGGATCTGCATCCACCCTCTCTCCCCAGCTATAGGGAGGATTCATCCTCACTGGCTGTTACACCAAGGGCCTTGCTTCCTTGCCAGCTGTTGGCCAAAGGCTGCCCTCAGCGCCTTGCCATGTGGGCCTCTCCGTGGGGAGCTCACGGTGTGGCACCTCGCTCTGTCAAAGTGAGAGAGAGAGAGAGGGCACACAAAGGAACATCATGATCTTTTATAGCTGGTCTCAGAGGTGATTTTCCATCACTTTTGCTGCAGTCTCTAGGTTAGAAGCATGTTGCAGGGTCCAGCGCACACGAGGGCATGGCTGTCGGGATGTGGGGACCCTTGGGACCACTGTAGAAGCAGCCTGGCACACCCCCAGTGACTTCTCAAAAGTGCAAACCCAACGACATTCCCACAGCAGCAGACGAGAATTCACAATAGACCTTTTTTATAGCAGTTAGTCTCGTCAGACTTTTAGTAATATTGTATGTTTGAGTAGCATCTCATTGTGGGCTTTTAATATTTTGATGGTTTTGTATTTAGAGGGAAAATTGCCTCGGAATAAAAGGCAAAGATCTGAACTACCCAGCTTCGAAGATTTTGGTAAATGCACACATTCTGTGCTGGAAGACCTGGGGCCTGGTGCTTGGCTGTCTGCTGTCTGAGCTCCCGCGCTGGCCTCCTGAGTGACTTGGTTCCAGGTGCAGGTGCCACCACTCTGACATGTAGCCCCAGCACAGAGCCCGGAGACCTCAAATCCCTTCCCACTCAGTGTCCCGCTTGGACGTCCAACGGGGAACTCAAGACGTAACTGAGACTCAAGTCCTCGCTCTCCCCAGAGCCGTTCACTCAGCCTTCCCCTGACAACAGCACTGCTCCAGTTGCTCAGGCAAAATGCTTGTATTTGTTCTTTCTTATTCTGGTAAAATACACGTAACATAAAATGGACCATCTTCACCACTCTCAGTGCACAGTTTGGGGGCACCGAGCACATCCATGCTGCTGTGTAGCCGGCTCCCCGTCCGGCTCCAGAACGTGCCATCTCCGCGCACGGAGACCCTGTCCCCGTGACGCATGGACCCTGCTGTCTACCCTCTGTGTCCGTGAGTCTGACGACTCCGGGTCCTCGCACGAGGGAGTCCCCGTGCGTGTCCTTTCATCTTTGTGTTTGTCTCTTGATGCCAGCTGCCTCCCCCACCCCCATCCAGTCCGTCGGCGAGTCCTGGCGACTTCAGCATATACCAGAGCCCGGCACATCCTGGCTCCGGCCCTCACCCTTCCCGGTCTTCCTTACCTCCTCCCTCGGGGCTGCTCTGAGCGCTGCTGTCGGTCAGTGATTTCCAGTGGCAGTCCCACTCAGGTTCGGACCTGGGGGTCCCGCTCCCCTCTGCTGTATTCCACACTGAGTAGATGTTCGGCATCCCGTTGAGGAAACTCTCTTTTCATCTTTTCAAGTTTTTATCATGAATTTTGTCTAGTGCTTTTTCTGCATCAGTTGTTGTGATTTTTCATGTGATTTTTCCTCGGCCTGTGTACTACGGCATGCGACACTGAGGGGTACTTGAACGTTGAACCCGCCTTGTGTCCTCTGTGGTCCCAGTAGCTAGTGACATTTACGTGGTGCTGAATTCTGTTGCCAGCATTTTAAGGACTTTTGCATCTGTATTCATGAGGAACACTGATCTGCAGGTTTTTTTGTACTGTCTTTGATTTTGAATCGGTATTTAGTGTCAGTTCTTCTTACAATGTTTAGTTAACGTCAGCAGTGAAACCCTCTGGGCCTGGAGGTTTCTTTTTCAGGGGCTTTTACATTGTGGATTGAGTTTCCTCAGTAGTTACGGTGCTCTTGAAATGATCTATTTCATACGACTTGGAGATTGTGAAAGTTTGTGCTTTTGGAATATTTGCTCTACTTCCTGTTTCTTTTTATAGTTTTATGTTCCCTGCAGATATTTTCAAGTTTGATGCTTGTTTCTCTAAGTGCGATAAGCAGTTGTTTTAGGCGTCGCACGTGGTCTTCCACCGTGGAGCCCGTCTGCACCCGTGCGTCGGCCGCTGCTCTCCCTGCGTCCCCGGCCGTCTTCCCGCACCTCCTGGTCACCGCGCTTCAGAAATCTTTCCGGGCATTTCCGCCGCCTGGGATGGCCGTGTCCTCCCGGAAGCCTAGGTCGGCTCCTGCAGCGGGTCTGGGGTGCGGCAGAGGAGCACCACCTCGACGCCTGCCCCAGGCTGGCTCCCCAGCCCCGCCACGCCGCAGCGGCCGTCTCCTCAGTCCCCCTGTCACAGGGCAGCTGTGCGCTCCTCGGCACCGAGGGCGTCTGGTCTCTAGCCTGCCGTACATACAGTGCACACACATGCGTGTGTGTGCGTGTGCACTTGCAGGGGTGGGACAAAGGTGATACAGGGGCTCGGGTCACCAGTGTGTCAGCTGGGGGTTCTAGCGCAGCCTTTTGCAGCCTCGGCTCACTGTGGGCCACGTGGGGTGACAGGTGCCCTCAGGACATTGCAACTCCTCTCCCCTATTTCCTGCTTTCTTCTAGAAACTGGTCTGGGCGCCTCCCCCACCCCCCCAATGCCTTCAGGTTTCCTATGTTTTTAAGGTGTAGAAATGATGTACGTGGCCTGATCGAGCCATGTCCACTGTTATCGGGGGCAGGTTGATGGGGCCACCTGGCGCATTTGAGTGTTTTCCTTCGACCCGGTCTTTGAGCCCAGGGGACAGACTGCAGTCCCTCTGGGGCAGTTCTGTGCAGTGACTTCGTGGGCAAGAGCCTTCTGCCTTTTCACTCTTCAGAGGAGTCGGGACTCTGAAGGGGCCTGCTCTGATTTTCTTCATTTGGGGGAATTTACATTTTTGAGTCCGCAAAGGGAAAAGCTGTGTTGTTTGCTGAAGACTGAGTGTCCTGGGCGGGGCTGTGTCTCTGACCTCTCCTGCTGGCTGCAGGAGTTTGCTGTGACCCTCCTGGGAGATCCTGGCCTCCTGGGGTGGGGGGTGGGCGCTGAGCACTCACCCGTGCTCCAGGTGACCATTCAGAGCCACATTGAGGTGCTGAGAGCCGCCGCTGGGGTCTTCCTTCTGCGTAGCAAGTGCTTCCCGCAGAGCCCTGTTCTAGTTGCTGTGGGGTCTCATACAGCCCCCTGCTCTGGGAGCTCAGGTCCCAGGAGAAGGGGGCCGGGAGGCAGAAGGTGGGCGAGCACATTAGGAACTCTCCGGGCAGGGGCAGGAGGAAGGAAGAAGGTGCAGGAACTTGTAAGGGACTTCCTGTCAGTAGATGTCTGCATTCAGCAGAACCAGCCCCCCCCCCCGGGAGAGACTGGGGGACGTGGCCTTTTCTGATACTAACTGGCATCTTTCCAGGACTCCCTACAGCTGATTTCTTGTGATAAGTTTTAGATTGATTCCACCCTGGGATAAAGGCCTAGAATTACAGTCAGGTTTGATGCACTTTTGTTTTGTGTTTCTTTGGCTTTTAAAACCCTTGTTCCCAGACGAGAACCCCCGCCCACTGGACAATGGCAAACACCAGATTAACTCACAGCTGCCAGCACTTCTCTGCCGACACAGAACTGGGTGTGGAGGCGAGGTCTGAGGCAGCGCACATGCTCTCTGGTCTGGACCATTCATCGGGGAGGGCGGGAGCCTTGGATGGGGCTGCGCCAGGCCTCGTGTTCCTGGAAGTGGGTACTGTGGCTGTCCCTGCCTTGGCGGGTCCCCCTGTGGCTGTCCGCTGTCTTGGACAGGGCCACCCCACTTACCTGGGACTCTTCTGTCTTTGGCAAGGGCTTGCTGACATGGTGGCTGCACCGTCCTGTAGTTTGTCCTGTGGATAGAATGGGGTTGGGTAGGGCACTCGGGAGGGTGGGAGGGAGGGAGAGGCTGGGACCTGCTGGGCATTTTACCCATGACACCACCCTCCTCCCTCCTTCCCTTCCAGTTTTTGGCGATTGCTGGGCGGCTGAACCCCGTCCCGCCAGAAGCTGGGAAGGTGGAGTGCTCACCGATCAGATCCGCAGCAGGCTTCGGCCTCAGTGATGAGTTGTGTGAAGAAGCGCAGGCTTCTCTTCCCTGGCTCAGGTGATGAGCACGGGTGCAGAGATGGACCTCGGTGCTCAGCTCACCTGACCTGAGAGGAGAAACAGGGACATGACGAGTGTCATGCACCTTGAGCCTCCGCGTGCCCAGGAGGGGCTCTGTCCCAAACAGAAGGTGCATAGTGCAGGCGTGGGTAAGAATAGGTCTGGTAAGGAAGCCTGTGTTTCCTGGGGTCCGAGCAGCTGGCCCCGTGAAGGTGCCCCAGCACAGTACGCAGCAGAGAGGTGCCCACTGACCTGCTTCCTCTCTGAGCTGGGGGCTGGAGGGTCAGCCTCGGAGACTGGCGCCCTCGGGCTGCTGGCCCTGCCTGACCGGCCTGGCCACTCCTCTCAGCCCTTAGTAAATTCAGCCTTACTTCTTTTTTTTTTTTTTTAAGATGATTTATTTATTTATTTGAGAGAGAGAGAGAAAGAGGGAGCACGAACAGGGGGAGAGATAGAGGGAGAAGCAGGCTCCCTACTGAGCAGGGAGCCCTACGTGGGGCTCGATCCCAGGACCCTGGGTTCATGACCTGAGCCGAAGGCAGATGCTTAACCGACTGAGCCACCAAGGCGCCCCTTCAGCTTTACTTCTTATTCAAGTTCTGTTGGTCTGTTTTTAATTTGCCAGCATGTCAGAAGACACCCAAATGCTCAGTTTCCCACCATGGAAAAGAAAGTAAAGCCTGAACTGCGTGGCAGTGTGCAAGGAGAGAGTGTTCGTTAGGAGAAGGCAGCTTCTGGGACCCTGGGTGGATCAGCCTTCCCGTTGGCAGGTGTTCCTGGCACCCGTGAAGCGCCTGGCGGGTGGAGGGAAGAGCGCCGGCAGACCCCGCACTGCCTTGGAGGGCACCGAGTGGTTTTACAGACGCGAGCCCGTGTCCTAGCAGGGAAGAACCGCTGTGGGAACACATGACCAGGAGGGGTGGTGGGTTTGTTTTTAAACAGCAGCTTTTTCTGAGACGTAATTTACGTAACGCAAATTCACCCTTTTAAAGTGTGTACTTAGTGGTTTTCAGTGTATTCACAGAGTTATTTGACTGTTAACCACGATCTAATTTTAGAATATTTTCTTCGCCTCCTGGAGAAACCTGGTCCCTGTTAGCGTCCCTCCCCATTCCCCCGGCCCCTGCGCCCCCTGCCTGCTTCCAGTCGCTGCAGATGGGCCTGCTGAACAGAGTCATAGACCACATGGCCCTTCACGTCTGGCTTCTTTCTCTGAGCCTCAGGTCTTCAGGGTTCGTCCACGCCGTGGCAGGTGTCTGTGCTTCATTCCCTTATGTGACCAAATAGGATCCCATTGTGTGGCCAGACCATCATCTGTTGGTGGCTAGAACATCAGCTGTTGGTGGACCTTTGAGTTGTTTTTACCTCTTGGCTATTGGGAATGGTGCTGCTGTGAGTAATCAGGTACAAGTTTTTGTTTGAACACCTGTTTCAGTTCTTTTGGGTCTATACCCAGGCCTGGAATGGACATTCTGCACCTTTTGTCCCATTTGCTTTGACATTTGTGTGCATGCTTGTCCTCAGTCTGCGTCTTTCTGTGGATATGCCCCAGCCATGAATACTGAATTGTGTGTTTTCTTAGAAGAAGAGCATTATCTCATGTACCACGGGACAGCTCTCAGCACCAAGCAGTTCCTCCTGTCCCTTGGCCCCATAGCAGTACCCTTGCAGCATTTCCTTCTAGCAGAACGTCCTGTTGAGGGTCACATGCTGCATTGAGTTGCTTTCTCTCTTTACCCTCTCTTAATTTGGGATACTTCCTCTGCCTTTCTTTGTCTCTTTGACGTGTCGTTTTGGATCATTACCCCATCCGCATTTTGGATTTTCTGATACTTCTTCCTGTCCAGGTTGAGGTCACAATCCCAGATAGGACATGGAGACGTCGTGCACTATTTAGGGTCCACATCTGGACCGCCCTTGCCCGTGTGAGTTCCTCGTCGGCTCTCCGTGAAGGGCCGTCCCGTCTCTGTTATGTGGTGCCTGTCTCCCCGACACAGAAGCAGCCGGCCGGCCGGATGGACGGGACGCACGAAGCCACTACAGATGTCCTGCTCCATCAGGTGTCCTGGGTTTAGCCTCCATTAGGAATTCTCGCCTGTCCCGGGCTTCGCTGAGACCGCTACAGTAGCCTCCCCCATCACCAGCCCGTGGGAGCCGTCCGCTCTCAGGCAGGCAAGGCTCACTCACTCTGTGTGACTGTACTGTGTTTGTTTATTCCAGCGTTCATTTCATGTACGTTATGTTTACTGTACTCATTGCTGGACTGGACCGTGGATTCTCATCTGTCTGTAATTGTCCTGATGCTGAATTTGGCTGGTGGGATCCCTTCCGGTAGGGCCCCGTGTCACTTTAATGGGACTCTGTCGTTCTCTTGAAGCTTTTCTTCCCTCTGGCAGAACACCACGTGCCAGGGCTCACCTTGTACTCCTGCCCTGCCCGAGTTGGCCATTTCTCTGAGGAGCCTCGTTTCTTCTCAGGGGGATGGCCTGGGTGCTGCTGGGCCCGTAGCCGCGCAGGCCCTTCCTGGCCTCTGGGAGCAGACGGAGCTGGCGAGCGTAAGATCACGCACGAGCACACGCCCTGTGCCGTCCTGCACATGCTCTTAGTTTAGAGATCTCGGGGTTCTCTGGACACCCCCAATTCCATCAACCCCAGGGCCCTGCCTGCCTGCCCTTCTCCCTTCCACGTTGCATCTCCTGCCGTCCGCTTGAGAACAACTGGGCTCAGTGACGAACATGCTCCATTCAGAATGTGTGTAAAAGCTTCAGGACTGCTTCACCCATACCACCAGACGAGAGGGCACGTCCCAGGGAGGCTGTAATGGCCCAAATGCCTCCACCCCTCCCAGGGGGATGCAGGGTCTGGGAAGTGTCACCCTCATAATCAAGAGTTAATTATTAAGCACAAAGAAAATTATTAAGTCCTATTCGGTGCTAGCACCAGTGGGTTTTGTGTGCTTACAGCTCCGTACTTTTGAGCTCTTGGTGGGTTTACAGAGCATCAGTGCCTGGGAGAGCCAGGCTACCAGGAAACAGCAAGGCAACCAAATGCCTTGATTTTATCTTGTGGTGTTCCTGACAAAATAATTAAATCAGCCTCTGCTCTCAGGCAAATGCTTCTGAGAATGGCCTGCGTTTGAATGGGCCAGGCAGCCTGCACACACAGGCTCCGTCGTCTCTGACGCAGGCTCTAGGGTCTCGGGCTCAGAGAAGACTCCAGAGGCCGCCTGTCCAGCCTGGGCTAAGAATTCCTTTCTGTTGAGTCAGGATCTCTACCTTGCACTTGCCCTTCTAGTGACCGTCCAGTGGACTCTCTGGGGGAGTTCTGCTGCCAGTTTACACATCAGGAGATGGGCTTCGAAAGGTTAGAGGTAGGAGCTGTGTCTGGCCCTGTTGGACCTGTGCCCCGGGCAAGCACCAGCTGTGGAAGACCTGCTGGTGAGGCCGTTCAGGAGCAGGAGACGGCTGATGAGTGCAGGGCTGGCCTTTTCCAGCTCTCACAGCCATGTCCGCCATGTGGATGGCAGCCCATGTGGAGGGCTGCCTGGGGATAGGAGGTCCCTGCCCTTGACCGGTGCTTTGGGGCTTTGGCCAGGCACGGTTCCTGCCCAGACGTCTTTGGAGGGGCTCTCCATTCCACTCCTTCCTGCCCAGAACGTCCCGTCTGGTGCACCTTTGGGAAAGGATTGAGCCTGTGACCCTGATTGACCTCTTGATCCCCGAGTGCTGTAGAGGAAGGGACGTGGGCTTTGGAGACATAGGCTGTGGGTCAGTTCCTGGCTACCTCATTACCATTCAAGATTTCAAGCAGTTCAGGACTCTGAGTAATGGGGACAGTGTGTGCCTCATGGTTTATTGGAAGGATCAGAGGGCAGGCCTGATTCCCTGATGTGCTGTCTGCCTCCCCACTCTTTCTCAAGAGCTACAGCTAAACAGCCTGGGTCTCCAGGCTCTGTGTAGTCTTCAGACACCTCCCTGCCACCGCTTTTCACACTGGGAATGGTGCATGTGTTTGATGAACGCTTGCACATAGTCAGATGCTCGCGGCTGGGCTGCCAGTCTGTGCATCCGCTCTGCAACTTGGAGTTGTCAGCACTGAAGTCAAAGGGGGGGCTTGGTAAGGAGCAGGGTTTGCAGGCCGGGTCCTTGGGCGTGGCCATCTGCTCTGACCAGGCCCTGGGCTGGGGCAGAGCCCATCCTGAGAAGCTGTCCCACGGGGGACTCAGAGGATGTGTGAGGGAAGGCATCTTAGAATCTCTCCTGGCGTTTATAGGATGAGGTGCATCAATGCAGTGTCTGTACCCCGCGTAGACTCGTGACTTTGGAGGTTCTGGGGAGGCAGAGGGTGGAAGGAGGACTCTTCCTTGGGAGGTGCCCCCCTCACCTCGGCTGCAGGGTGGGTGTCCTGTGACAGCGCCGCGGGCGAGCTCGCGCGGCCACCCGGCAGCGGTATTCCCCACACCAGAGCTCCTAGTGCGTGGGAACCGTCCTCAGCAGCCAGTGGGTCGTCCGTTCCTGCAACGGGGATGTTTATTTGGAAAGCAAGTCTGGAGTGGGACTTGGGTGCTGGAGATGGCATCTCTGCAGGGTCACAGTTGGTCGGCGCAAATATTTACTTGGGACAGACGCTCTCTTTCTTGAAGATTTGCACCCATAAAAACCACTGAAACTTCAAATGGCTCATTTCCCTATTACCTAAACATTGTCTCGCCTCTCCCGCAGGAAGCCCTGCCTGTGTGAGAATCCTTGAGGGCCCCCTGTTCTGGGGATGTGGGCCTCCTGAGTGGAGCGTATGGGGCAGGAGGAGTGGGGTTCACTTTTTTTTTTTTTAAGATTTTTTTTTTTTTTTTATTAATTTATTTGAGAGAGAGAATGAGATAGAGAGAGCGCATGAGACGGGGGAGGGTCAGAGGGAGAAGCAGACTCCCCGCGGAGCAGGGAGCCCGATGCAGGACTCGATCCCAGGACTCCAGGATCATGACCTGAGCCGAAGGCAGCCGCTCAACCAACTGAGCCACCCAGGTGCCGAGTGGGGTTCACTTTGATCCCGCCTCAGCCCACATTGGAGGCCAGGGCTCCCTAGTCTCAGCCCAAAAGGGAGACCAGGGGTCCCCAGTCTTAGCCCACATTAGAGGCTGGCACCCCCAGCCCCAGCCCACACTGGAGGGTAGGGCCCCCAGCTGGCCTGTCCTGGAGGACAGAAGCCCCTCTGCCCCCCAGCTGCCTCGCGAGCACTCTGAGCTACTGCAGGCACCGTACCTGGTGCTGATAGGACAGAGCCTTCTGGAAGAACCAGGGCATGTGGTGCATCTCCGTGATGCCTGCTCTGGCACGCAGGGTTGTGCAGCAGAGTCAGACATCTTGGAGATGCCAGGTGCGTGCTGCTGGCTGGGTTTAGACGTTGGTCCTATGAGGGAGCTCTGGCTGGGTCCTGAGCTTAGTGACGCCAGGGACGGGCATCCTTGTGAGGAGAGACTGGTTCTGCTGCTGAGGCTCAAGGACCCCCACCCTGCTGCGCCCCCCCCGCCTCCTGCCACTGCAGCGAACAACTCAGAGAAGTGAGAATCAGGACGTGACTATGTTTTATTGAGAAAGGCTGGACGTTCTTAGCAATCACTAGTTTTTCTTTTGTACGTTTTAAGGAAAACTGTATACATTGCCGTCATCTTCGTCCCCACTGTTATTCTCAGAGGCCCACTTTCTCCCCAGCCTGTACCCCCATGGGCTCCTTCCCTGGTGGTGTAGGTGCAGAGACGCCCGCAAACAGGCAGCACTGGGCCGGCGACTCAGACAGCAGGGGGGTCTCTGGTTGCAGAAGAGCCTTCCGGCTGAGGCGGCCCGAGTGCTCAGGGTCACGCAGTTGCTGTCGGCGAGGGGCCGCTCTGAGGGGTGTGCCTGGGAGAAGCGCTTCTCCCTTCCCCTCTAACTCGAGTGCGCTTGTTAGTACGCATAATAAACCATAGGCCACAGACGTGGGAGATGGACCACAGTATCCAGTTCAGATCCGCTGAGTGTGTTCTGTCTCCCAAGGGTGCCAGATTTATGGCAGATCGACCTTGAAACTAAGGTCTTGCCTCCAGAATGTCTCCTTGGTTTTGCTTTCATTGGCCAACATGAGAAACATCCTTTGTTGTGGGGCACAGTGTGTGCAGAGTGGCCCCCATGCCCGGCGCCTGCTCACGCCAGCCCCATGCCCCGCAGCCGTGATGTGGGTGGGGAGCCCCAGTGCTGTGTGCTCGGCCCAAAGTCAGGGTGGCTTGCAGGGTGGGCTCCTCAGAGCCCACGTGTACCCACAGCTGGGGCACAGGCGGGCTGGCAAGTTCTGACCGGGCTCAGGGCACGGTGTGGCCCAGCCCTTCCTCCTGCCTTGCCCTGGGGTGACACAGTGTTGGGCCTGTGCTGACACCGCTCGGCCGCCTCTATACGGCGCTGCTGAACTTCACATCCGACGGCTCGGTGCTGTCTGGGATGACTGCCTTCAGGGCAGCATGGCAGAAACGGTTCAGAGCTGACATGTTGGTTTTCTGCTCAATGTACAGCCTCAGTTTGTCCCGAAAAGTCTCCCCCAGAAAGCTGTAGATGAGGGGGTTCAGACAGCTGTTGGAGAAAGCCGCCAGGTTGACGATGTGGCCAGTTAGCGGGTAGGCATGGCGGAAAGACTGGGTGCAGGGAGCAGCTCCTGGCTGTGTGCGCTGCAGCAGGTGGACGCTGATGAAGACGTTCTCTGGCAACCAGCAGATGAAGAACACGAGGACCACTGCGAAGATCATGCGGAGGGCTTTCTGCCTCCTCGGGCGCAGGCCTCGGTGTTTGTGAGCTTTGATGAGCACCCGGACGATGAGCGAGTAGCACAGGCCGATGATGGCGAAGGGGATGATGAAACCCAAGGTGACTTCCAGCCACTGGATCTCCTTGACGTCTGCAAAGCAGAAGCAGACCTCCTCCGTGTGCTGCAGGTGCACTGCGGTGAAGGGCACCAGCGTGGCAGAGACAGAGGCCATCCAGATGAGGCCGCAGCTCAGCCTGGCGTGGTGCTTGGTGCGGAACAGGCTGGAGCGCATGGCCTTGGCCAGGGCGATGTACCGGTCAAAGCTCATCCACGTGAGGAAGAAGATGCTGCTGTACATGTTGATCTGGAGGAAGAGGGACATGAAGGTGCACAGCACAGTGATGTCATAGTACTGCTCGTCCAGGTTGAACACCTCAATCAGGGAGTCGGCCACCAGGATGAGGTCAGCCGCCGCCAGGTTGATGAAGTACAAGTCCGGGATTGTCATCTTTTCCCGGAAGCTGATGTTCACCACCAGTATCAGGATGTTCCCCACGAAACCGATGGGGAAGAGGAAGATGGTGTACAGGCAGGAGAGGAAAAGCCCAATCACGTACTGCTGGTGCTCGGAGAGCTCTCCTGTCTGGTTCGCCAGGACGGTGCCAGTGAGTGCGCGGGACAGGTTGAGCTCTGGGGGGGTGCTGTTGGAGGTGCTGGGGTGCGTCTCCATGCCCAAGACGGGCACTGGGGAAGTCACGTCCATATCCCCAGATGCACAGCTTTCACGGTTTGCCGCACAGCTCACGGAAATCCAACTTAAACGATAAATCCATCTCTAGAAAGAAAGGTGATGCTCTTTGAAGTGAGCCAGATGTTTGTAAGAGCAGAACTCATCACAGGCACCACCGGAAGCAGTGTGGGTCTGTTTTGCAGAAAGCTGAGCAAATGGAGAAGGTTATCCATGTCCACACCGCGAGTGACTCTTTTTCTGGGCGTCTGCTGGGTGTCGACTACTGTGTTCAGCGCCCACCGGATGGCGCTCACTACCTGCGCACCTGAGAGAAGCATACAGAACAGGAGTAAGTCTTTGGTTCAAGTCTCTACGGCTTTCTGATGGCTTTCTGATGAGGACGGTCTCTGCAGCAGATGGCCACAGGGTGACGGCAGGCACATGCGTGTGAAGGGAAGGCTGGGACTTGAGGTCCTTAGTGTCTTGGAGAGATGGTTTGTCACTGAGCTGGGGAAGAAGAATTAAGTATAGAAAATGCCCCGTTATCTGTCCCCAGGGCTCCCGGGCCGCTCCGTCTGACTGGAGCCTGGACTGTGAGTCATCCTAATGCGCGGTGGACGCCTATTTTTTAAAATAGTTGAATAGCAGGCTTATGAAGTAACATGGCTGTTGGGTATGGAAATCTCAGGAAAAGTACTATTTGCCAGCAGAGGAAATAAAATTTATTTCAGCAGCTGTTGGAAAGAGAACTAAGATGGGAAGGGAAAAACCCAGCTTCTCTGAAGATATTAGACCCAGAATGCTTCGTGGAAACTGGAGCAGAATCTCTTACAATAAAGCAGATAAAAGAAATCTAGTTTGTTTTTTGGTTTTGTTTTTTTTTGCTAACCTAAGCTTGGGTGCCCCAAATGAAACTTTTTTCATGATACGAAATGAAAGAGAAAAAATCATAAAAATGGTACTGGCTTTAGTAAATATTTATCCAATGTTTTCATAAATTATTGTAAAATCTAATATATTTTTGTAATGTTTGTAACCTAGAAGCTGGGGGAAAAAAAAGCCTGAGCAAAGCCCTTTAGACCTTTGCTGCTGACAGGTCTAGCCTACGGGGCCGTCCACCACGCCTGGCTCATCCGCGGTCTTGACAGGCGAGTCAGCCAGGGTTCGCTGGGCAGCCGCGGTGGTATTTGGGCCGTCACAGCTGGGGAGGGGTGCCCTTGCATCGAGGGGGGCCCGCCACAGAGAATGAGAGAGACCCCAAGGAAGCCGACCTGGCACATTAAAATGGACTTGAATTGTTTTTCTGTTGAGAGTTCTTGTTCTACCCTGTGAGATCATTAGGAGTCATTTTTGAAGTGTTGCCAAACCAGACTAGACATTTATTGAACAACTGCTTGAAAATACTGCTTAAAAAAAAAAAAAGGCAGAAAAGCAAAAAAACATAAATCACAGCCTTAGGGTCAGTTATTATTTAAAAAATATTCAGTAAGCTTTGCTTAGCGGTGATGATAAGTTTATTAGTTATTTTGCATTTTTTTATTCATCTTTAGTAGATAGTACCAATTTGAACCACATAAATGTCATTGTTCCCAGATACTATCTGTAACGTTTAAAGCCTCTGTTTTTAATTTCTTTGTAAAGAGTGCTGCGAGTGCTTGTTTTGCTCTCTAAATGTGGAAACTTGGGGCCGTTTCTGATGCTTCCAGAGGAAAGCTTGAAGGTGAGGGAGCCCACCACGCACACTCGTCCTGTTCCTGTGTTTGTCAAGATAGGCCGTGTGGAAAGAGTTTTAAAGCAAGTCCTGCACTTCTTTCCCATGTACCTGAGTCTTTTGATCCTTGGCAAATACTGCTATTTCATAGCGGCCTAGAACCGACACAGGAAGTAGGGTGCATTTCCTACCGCCACAGCACCCTCCTGAGTGTTGACCATGAATTTATAAAGATGAGCATGAAACAGTTTGGTATTGTTTTGTTTCACGTTTCCACTGCTTGTCTAGTTCTAGAAAACTAAAACCACATTTGTCAAATCTACCGGGTGTGTATCTTTGTGAAGGAATACTAATCCGCCCAGACGTGTGGCTTGGGCGAGTGTTTTCATTGAGTGACTGAAGAGTGGTACTGTAGACAGCCGTCTGATTGTCCTAATGCGAGACAGCCCCTTGCTTGAGCGAAATACAGCAGAATACTGGGTATTATTCTCGGCGTGCGTTACAGAAAGAACCTCTGTGCATAAGCCTCCCCGACTACAGTCACGCTGAGCTTGTGAGAGCCATGTCTGGGTTCTTATGTGGAGGAGGGGGTCTGTAGCCTCAACGCCCCTCTCGCCAGAGCGTGGCCTGTGTGTCCACGTCTGCATCCAGCTGCAAGCATAACATGCGGCACTTTACCCGAGACCACTGAGCCAGGTCCGCCCGGCGGTCTCCATCGCCCCCAACGCAGAACCAGGAACCCAGCATGGAGACTCACCTGCGCCGCAGCCAGCCACCCCAACTTGGGCCGGTTCTGAGCAGACCCTTCCCCCGTCCCTTGGAAGGCTTGTCAGCCAGCCTCTGCAAACGTGCTCACGGCAGGCTGGAGGCGCAGCTGCAGCTCTCCCTCGGGTGGTGGGGATTCTGAACTTGCTTCCACCCGTCGAAGAATGCCGGAGCGGTGGTCCTGGGGAGGGAGGCCTGGTGCACGAGGCTGACCTGCCAGAATGCTGGTCATTGCTCCGGACACCGGGGCACTGCAGGCTTTATAGGCTTCCCAGGGCCGCCCATTGTGCTCTGCACCGCTGGACGGCCTCCTGAGAAGGCCAGCATTAACCATTTTTTTGCTGGCCTTTTTTCTCCCATACTGTGGCAATGAGCTCAGTCCCACTACACATTTTTATGGAAGTTTCCCGATTTAACTGCTTTTCTTCACCCACTGATACAATTTTTTTTAAGCGTGAAAGCATTGGAAGTAGGTCTTGTGTACCTTTCAGATGATGACCCGTCGTCATTTGTTGGAACTGAAATGGTCTTGCTTGTTTTTAAAACTAAGCACTGGATTTCCTAAGCCTAGAGAGTACTGTACTAATTATACTTAGAGAATTTAACCTAGGACTTTCACAAAAGCATTTCCAGAAAGAAATTTAAACCCCAGAAATAGCAGGTATTTGGGGCAAGTCCATTAGGAATCAGAGTTGTTTTTCTGCTCTCAGTGTTAGTCATGTCGCAGCGCTCCCCTTCCCTTTGCTCCTGAAACCGCCTGCGTGCACCTGTCCAGCAGGCGTTGGTGACCGACCCGAGAGGCCCCCTCCTCTTCCTCCCCGCCTCGGCCGCGACTCTTGTGCGGTCGGGGTGGACTTAGTCCCAGTCCCAGGGACCCCCAGTGCCTGACCGTCCTGCAGGCAGCTGCTGTCTCCTGCCGCACCGGCGGGGGTTGGGATTCACCATCGCCTGGGAGAAAGGCCGGCGGAGTCTGCACATCTGCGGGACCTGCCGGGCTCTGGCTGCTTGCGCCACGTTGTGCGGTGTTCGTGGACATCACCACATTTCAGTGGGTCTCATACCTTCCTCTTAGTGACTTTTTGAAGCTGTGAGATTGAACTGAGCGTGATCTTTCGTATTACTGAGTGTGAATAAAGCAGATGGCCGCTGCGTTGGCAGCATGGGGGCCAGCATGTTCCCCCCCGAGAGGACAGAGGCTGGTTCCAGGCTGGGAGTGGAAGCGTCTGGTCGGACGAGGGCGCGTCGGGCACGGGGTGCCCCTCCGGTTACGGGCGCCGCAGGCGGCCCGTGTGGTCCCTGCAAGCTTTCTGTTTTGTCAGGAGCCTGTGAGCTCGAAGGTATTCTGGAGGGTAATAATCTAACATCTTTCAGATTCGTGTTTTATACACATATTTTTCAACAGAAAATACTATGTTAAATTTTTTGTGGAAAAATACTAACATCAGTGTTCTTTCCAGCTTTAGAATCCAGACGTAATTCTAAACTGTTAGCCTTTTCAAGTTCTGAATGACATGGTAATGTGAACGAGGCCCTAACGATGCCCGAGGACACCATTTTGAAAGAAGTGAGTCATGAGAAAGTACAACTTCCTCTTGTGTTAAAAAAAATAAATAAAAATCCGAACCTTGAAATAGCCAAGACATGCCACGTAAAAATAGCCTCTGCCTACTCACCCCGGCCCGTGGCCGCAGCCCCTGCGGTCCCGGTGGCCGAGGAGCTTCTAGCGGCTCCCGACGCGCCACCCCTGCGTCTCCCGCTGAGGTCGCTCCGGGACGGCTGGCGGGCCGATGTTGTGCGGAAGGCGTGGCATCGGCTGCTGAGGGCTGCCAGGTGTTAGCACTGGGTGGCTAGTAAGCTGTCAGCCCTCACACGACTAGCTCGCGTAAGGCACAGGACCCCGCTGGTAGGGATTTCAGTCCATGCGCCTGAGCCCGGGGATGGGAACATCCTGCAGACGTCTCTGTCAAGCGTAAAGACCTCCTGTAAAGTTTAAAATCCACCCTTCAGTGAGCGTTTACTCACGCTAGGCTCTGTTTGCTACGCGCGTTATATCCGCTGGCTCATGCCACCCTCACTGAGCACCCTGGCACGTCAGGGCTGCTCCTGTCCTGCCGCACGGGTGAGAAGCCTGAGCTCAGGGGCATTTGCCCCAGGCCTCGGTCTGGCTGACTCTGGCCCACGGTCCTTGTCCTCACACTGAGCGCTTCCCACGTGGCCAGTCCTCTTGTAACAAGGTTGTCTCCATGCTGAATTGGACTTCATAGATTTTTGTCCATCCCCAGAATCGGATGACGGGGAAACTTCAGAGGGAATCCAGTCTGATTGGCGTTTAGTTAAATTTGCAAATGGAGTCCGATAATGGGTAACGCATAGAGAGCAGACATGCGGTAAAGCCGGGAGGTCTGCCTGAATGAGGGCCCCCAGAAGCCTCACCCTCATCCCCAGCTGCTCCAGGCCTGGCGCTGCCTGTGTGTCGCCGTTGAACCTCCCTGTGTCATCCCTGCCACCCCTGCTCTTCTGTAGCGGAGAATTGTCCCCCTGCCTGTGGAGGGGGCGCCCTGGCGGGAGCAAGCCCAGTCTCTGAACCGCCAGGTTCCATTTTCTCCCTCTGCAGTCGGCTGCCCCGGGGCCCTTGGTAGAGTGGGGGCGCATGGGCTTGTGCTCGTGGAGCTACGTGATGCCCGTAGAACAGCTGTAGGGCACCCGGTCACCCGGCGTCTCTGCTGTGCTTGTCCCACGGTGCGTGCACCACCCTTCACCAGGACGGCCTGGTTAGCAAGACGTGGGCCGAGTCCCAGGCAGCTGGGCTCCTGTGTCCTTTGGGTGCATCGCAGGGAGAGAGCATATCAGTCCCAGTGTTGTAGGCTCATGACTGAGGCCCCGGGGGATGTGGGTGCCACGCTTTGGAGTCCGCCTGGCCTGTGTGGTGCTTATGGGAGGGGAAGCTCATGGGCACCACGGTGGTCCCACACTTGAGGGGCAACACCGCAAACGCAGCCTTTCGTGCCTTGTCTCTGATTATCCCGAGTGGGGGGAAGCAGAGAGCCCCTGCCCCTGCGTTCTTTACAAAGCACTCTGTGGGCTTCGTGCTCACACCCACCCTAAGCATCCAGGCCAGCACCACCTGCTATGAAGACAGAGGCCAGGACCCAGAGAGGGGATGGGAACGTGCTTACCTTGGGGAAGCGTGTGTGATGGGCGTCCTGCATCCTCTTTGTTGGCTGCAGGCTGGCCTAAGGAGGTGTGTGCTGTTAGGGAATACTGTAGGCCCCCAGTGGGTAGCCGTTGGCCGGGGCCAAGTGTCAGAACTTCTAATTCTGAGTGTGTGTGTGTGTGGGGGGGGGGCCCTGGAAGCCGGCCTGGGGAGTGCAGGGGCGACCACCAGGCAGTTCCTTCCACGTGAGCTCTGCAGATGCAGCCCGGAGCCTGTGCGGGCAGGCGTGCACACGTCAGCGCTGTCCTCCCCTCCTCTCTGGGGCCGTGGGTCAGATCCGAGCGGCAGTCCCGTGTGCATGCGGACCGTGGTGTGCCAAACAGCCGCCGTCTGCCCTGTGTGAAGCTGTTCCCTAGAGAAGCATGGACGGCCTTCTGCAGACCCGCCCTCCGGCCTTTTCTGTCATGGGCAGGGATGTCGAGTGTTCAGGGGCCTCAGCATCCGCGCACCTTCGCACCCACTCACCCTGGGGTGTTTCATGACACCATAAAAGAGCCGTCCCCGTGGTTTCACTTGTGTTGACTTTTTGGGCAGCTGGGCTCCTCTCAGCCGTTGCCTGGAGCTTTCTGGACATTTCCTCTAATTCTCTGAGAGCGATGTGCCAGTTGCACCCAGAACACCGTGTGTGTGGCCCGCAGAAGTGCGGGCGGATGGCGCGTACCAGGCTCTGCCCCCGGGAGGACTGTTTGCGGGTGGCATGTTCTAGAATGCCGGGCTGGAGGTCTGGGTCCTCGGGGAGAGGCTGGGGCCACAGGAAGTAGCTTCTCCTCACCCTCCACCCCCTCTGTTCTGAGCCATCTTTTTCAAATCGAGGTTTCGTGGGCGCCTTCTGGGCTAAAGCACCTCCCACGCTGGAAAACCACAGTTCTGTGTGTTTTCTTACTTCTCTGTGGCTCTTGACCTTTCTCTCGGCTTTGTCCTTGAAGAGCTCCTGTTCTCAGTGTGTCCTGTCTGTCCCAGGATGAGGGGTGAGCAGACAAGACCCACATCTGGCAGCTGCCCCGTCCCCACACGGCCCTCGCAGGGCTGGTGGTTGGGCCCGGGGGCACCTTGGTGTTCTAGAGGTCGGGTTTCCCCACCTCCTCTCCTGTTACAGCGGTACCTTTTAGTGTCTCAGACGTTGGGCTTCCTTGTAGGATTTGTTTAAAGAAAGGATCCCATGGCTCAAAAGAAAGTTTGAGAACCACCGATTTACGTTCCTGTGGTTGGGTTCTAAAACCATTCCTTTAGCCAAAATACTGAGAAACTCAGTGGGATCAGATTCTCTGGGCTTGGCTTACGTGTTTACTGTCCCAGCCTGAGTCCGCCATTTCTCGGAGAAGTCCTGAGCACATGTGAGCCTAACCCCTCCTGTTCTAAAACCAGCAGGCTGTTGGCTTCTGTTATTGTGTATTTATACGTTAGTTTAGGTCCTTCCACTTCTGGCTATAAATGAGTAACGTCAGGGAACTTGCCATAAACCATTAAAAGCTGGTTAGGATATAGGACACAGCTGTTTTCAGACACCAGGGCAGTGGGCAGTGCAGGGCCTTGGTCTCGGAGAGAAGGAAGCAGGCATGGTGAGCCTCCTCGTCTGGAGGCAGGAGGGGTTCCGAGCAGCTCAGGATGACCGGACCATGTTGAGGGGATGGGATTAGGTTTCTGGGAGGCTGAAGGGGCTGGAATGGCAGGAGATGGGGCTGGAGCTCCATGTCAAGAAAGAGCTCCCGAGGTGTGGAGAGCTGAACCTGTACGTGCCTGGTGTGAAGAGTCCAGGCCATGCCCAGAACAGCTACGGGACAGCTCCAAGCCGAACAACTCCCAGAGTTTACATAGGCCTGAGCCGCCTTCTCATTCCACCCGGCCAGGCTAGAGACGCTTCTGAGCATTTGTGACGAGGAGAGACCCCAGAATGGGATGCTCCAGACCCTGACTAACAAAGCTTAAACATAGCTCTCCAGAGAATCCCACGGATCTACAAGGAACAACGTGCCTGCCAGAGTAAACATCAGTACTCTTTAAAAGAGAGTAAGGGGCGCCTGGGTGGCTCAGATGGTGAAGCGTCTGCCCTCAGCTCAGGTCATGATCCCTAAGTCCTGGGATCGAGCCCCGTGTTGGGCTCCCTGCTCAGTGGGGAGCCTGCTTCTTCCTCTCCCTCTGCCACTCCTCACCATTCATGCTCTCTCTCTCTTTTGCTTGCTCTCTCTCAAATAAATAAACAAAATGTTTTAAAAAAGTAAGAGAGTAAAATTAAATACTCAACAAGGGAAATTCATGACATCCAGCATCTAGTAAAAATTACTCTGTCGTGCGTGAAGGAGCAGCCTTAATGTGTCAGTCCTGATGCCATTTGTCCTGCTTGACCCTCCTGGCGGAAGGGAATGCACTGACTTCCAGAAGCTCCCAGCTCTGTCCTTTGCGTGCCTGCCGGCCCCTACCGGCCTCGCGCCTGCCTGCAGTCCAGGGCCAAGGCTCTTTGAGTGTGTGAGCACACAGAGGAGCAGAAACAGAAGGCGAGTGGGTTTTTTAAAGCATTTAGTATTTTAATGGCATATTACAGAAGCTATTTAACCATATAATCCAAATCCTTTTTCTTCCAAAGTAATGCAGATATAGCAACATTGAAAAGACATACTTGCAAAAGGCAAGTTTTTGTTCTATAATTTGCAGAGTAACATAAAATATTCAAATGTTTTTGTTCAAATGTTTTTGTTCAAATGTTTTTGAAAATACTCAAAATGTTTTTGTTCCAAAGTTTGCAGAGTAACATAAAATATTCATTAAAATAGAAGCTGTCCAGACAGCAGAGTATTATTCAGTCCTAAAAAGAAACAAGCTACAAAGACATGGAGGAACCCGACACACGTGTTCCTAAGTGACAGAAGCCAGTGTGAGCCGGCTCCGGACTAGGATTCCAGCCGTAGGGCATTCTGGAAAAGGCAGGACTGCGGGGACAGTAAAGATGGGGGGTGCCGGGGTGGAGGGCAGGGATGCAGAGGCAGAGCACAGGGGCTTTTCGGGCAGTGGGCACTCTGTGATGCCATAATGGAGGATATGTGTCCGTGTAGACCCATCCGAACCATGGAATGTACACCACCAGGAGTGAGCCCAGACGTGAGCTGTGGATGTGTCGATGTGAGATCCATCAGTTGTGACAGACGCTTCATCCGGGGGGACATCAGTGTGGGGGCAGGGCGTGGCGGAAATCTCCTAATTCCGTTTAATTTTATTGTGAACCTAAAACTGCTCTGAGCAGTCAGGTTTTCATGAGAAACCGAAACTGTCAAAGGAATAGGATCCCACAACCAGAGACACCTTTCCCTTGCACGCTTCCTTTCTCTATTCAACCAAGAAAATCTTAATATAAATCTAGCAAGACTGGTTAAGAGTAAATTTTGGATTAAGATTAACTACTGAACTTTGTATTTTATGTTTGGCCCAGGCTTTCTGCACATGATGTCAAGCAGAGCAGATGGGGCTGTGGACACAGAGCTTGTCACTGACTACCCAGAGCCCTTACGACGGGCAGCAACCACCTGCCAGGTCACAGGGAGCGGGCAGTGCTGTGGGACGCTTGCTCAGCGTGTGGGTGATATTCTCAGACCTCCAGTGATGATGATCAATTTAAAAAGATAGAACCAAACTTCTTTGCTCTCAGCAATATTTAGGTGGTCCAGACTTTCTGGCAGTGTTAAAGGTTATCCAGTTAACGACCCTTTAGGGCCAGATTATAATATGGCCCTAAAGTTCTTTGAATAATGTATTTATTTTCAAGATTCTGTCGTCTGGCTGGGCAGGGGCAGAGAAGGATGCCGGCTCGCAGACAAGCTAACGGAATTGCCCACCAGCATTTAGGATATCTCCGCCCAGTCAGGCCTGTGTCTGGCCAGCTTTGGCCCCCACAGTCACTGCACCCTTGATTTGCAGGGTTTCCTTCAGCTGCAAGTGTTTGGTTTGAGCCAGGGTGTGGAGCGTTCGCGTACGCGGAGCTGAATGCCGGGCAGTTACCTGGCAGGGCCTTCCAGGCCATCCCGTCACCCCGTGTTGGCACTCACCATGCAGACTGGAGTTTCAGCAGGTGGTCCTGTTCCCTCACTGCCAGAAAGACCCCCTCACTTGTCCGGCTTGCTCGTCTGCTGCAGGGGGGGCCCTGCCTTGACCCTCGACTCTCTTTAAGGAGAAGCTGTCCCTGGGCTCTCCTTTCCTGCACCATTGGGCGAGGTGCCCCGAAACGCTCAGCAGTGCCAGCCTGCAAGGCCGGTGGAGGACGAGGATGGCCAGGGAACTCACGCAGCTCTCCCCAAACAGGACCAGCTCTGCCAGGCTCATGAGGAGCTCGTCCCTGGGGGAGCCGATGTCCCTCTGCAGCTTCAGCCGGGCCCGCTGCAGGAGTGCAATGTTGTAGAGGAGGCGGCAGGCAAACGTGGTCAGGGCCGTGGCCAGCACGACTCGGGGAGCGGAGGCCGCATCCCTCTGGGGGAGGGCCGCCCGCCAGGCCAGCTGGATAATGAGCAGGATGAAGAACACCAGCTTCAGGATGAGGGCCAGCCCGAAGCCCAGGCTGACCTTGACGATTTCATACTCGGGCCAGGCGGTCAGCGGGTCCACCTGGCACAGGGTGCTTCTGGACAGCTCCCCAGATGTGCCCAGCAGGGCTGCCAGTCCCAGGGAGCTGCAGAAGGCGCAGCCCCCAATGACAGCCAGGCTCTCCACGGGCCTCTGGGCCGCCTTGGTGGCCGTGCGCAGGCAGGGCGCGGAGCCCTGCAGCAGGAATGCGAAGAGCATCGCTAGCTGCACGTACTGCCCGTTGAAGTAGCAGACGTTGGCCAGGAAGGAGAGGACGGCACAGCCCAGGTTGGTGGTGACCATGTAGTCTGGCCGGCTGATGGTGGTGAGGGAGAGCAGCGTCACCAGCACGTGGGTGACCGTGAGGTCTGAGAGGAATGCGTCCAGGCCTCCCCGCCTGGCGCGGCCCTTGATGAAGGTGGTCAGGTTGAAGAGCCCAGCCGCCAAGCTCACCGGGACACACAGGGCCATGTAGACGTACAGGCACCTAGAGACGATGCTCTGTGCAGCGATGACGTCTTCAACTGCCGTGGAGACGTGGCTCGGGTACCGGACCCACGACATGTTGTGGGAGCTCATCCCGGCCATGTCTGAGCTGCAACAGAAGCATACCGCGCTGTTACTGGCTGTCACCATGGGGTCACGCTAAGGGCAAGAGGGGGCTGCCCCGGGGGGAGGGAGCCTGTGCCTGAAGGAAGGCCTCCCACTGAGGTGGGTGGGTACGGGGATTGCTGTGACAGCCAGCTTCCCTACGTGGGCGTTCTGGAGCAAATTCAAGCCGGGGCCTGCTGGAGCAGGGGCCTGGGCACCCCTCTGCCTCGCCTCCCCCCACATCAGAAGGAACCTTACTGCTCATAAGAGAAACGCCTTCTTGGAATGAGGTCACGTCTTAGTCCCACCCCTAAGGCCTGTGCGCCAGGGGTCCTGATCTCCCCAAATTGGGGGTCAGTGAAAGATTGCCGGGGAGTGGAGTTCCAGGACCCGGATTTGGAGCCCCTCCAGGGCCTCGTGCTCACTCCAGTCAGGGCCTCTGCCTCAGGGAGGGAACGGCCCGAATCCGCATTGTTCTAAGACGCGTGTGCACGCGGCCGTCCAGCTTCTGGACCCAGAGGAATTCTGATGGACTCTGGCCTGAGGGGACCTCACTCCGTAGTGTTGACTCTGGAGACGGAAAGGTGGCTGTGTGTGGACGCTGGCCCCCCAAGGACCTCAGCGCCTCCTGGCTCTTGCAGCCAGGAGCTGCTTGAGCCGAGCTGTGAAGTCCTGACTTGGGGCTTTAAATTGCAGTGCTGACAGACTCACAGCCTTCCTGGCTGGTCTTTTGTCACCGAAATTGTTTCATTTCTGTATACACGTATCCTCCCCCTTAAATTTTAACCAAATAGCAGATGAGGCTGGGAGATAGCGTAGCTACTCATTCAAAGGAGGCTGAAGGAATAAAATTGGAAAGTTCCTGTTCATGGAATGCTCACGGTGGGCCTGGCCCCACAGCCAGCTTTCGCGCTCTCCACGGGGGCAGCTGGGGGCCCGGCTGGCAGAGTCACACGGTGACTCGTGACCACACACGAGCAGCGTGGACTTCCGAAGGAGAGAGCACAAGTGAATGGCCTTTCTTCCTGACCACACACGTCCAGCGCTGTCTCAGTGCAGACTTTGCATTTGGAAGCCTCTGTTACACACGGGTTGTCTGACACGCGGCATCCTTGCGTACGTAGACGTGTCCTCGGCGTTCCTCACTGCTTCCTGGATGTGCCCAGTGCCCAGACGCAGATGCACGTCCTCCTCTGACCGACAGCCATGGGGTGCACCGAGTGAGGTGGGCCAGTGCGTGTCTGCCTCGGTGTGCTTGCTTGCTCGGTCGCGTCGGTAGCTCTCCCTGCGGGCTGACTCTGCTCTCCGTCCCACAGGCCTGCAGAGGTGACTTGAACGCACACATTTCTCCAGGTACGTGTCTGGCTGGCTTCGTCTGAGAGACACAGGGAATTGTGCTGTTTTCCATCTGCTGCTGCTGAAGGTGATGAGTAATTGCCAGGACACTGAGTGACTTCAAAATTAAGAATAGTGACCCGACTGAGAGGAAGTGATTTGGAATGTTAATCTTTAATTGAGGCAAATTGGAAGGAAGATCTTGTGAACATTGACCACAGGTCAGGAAACAGCATTAGTGCTGTGCCGGCGTCCGATCCCTGCCTCTGGCCAGTGTTCCAGGCACTTCCTGGGGCCAGCCGTACTCTCTCTGCGGGTGGTTTTGGGGGTGCTCATTGTCAGAGGCCACCCTGCTTGTGGCAGTCGGCTCTGTGACCTGATTTGGTGACCAGGCTCTGGGTCACCCAGCCAGGTGGACAGAGGGTATGTGTCCCCAGATCTGGCCTTGAGAGCACATCCCAGACTCGTCAGCTTGTTGACTGCTTCTTGCCTTGTCCTGTGCTTTTCTCCGGAGGCAAGGAGCCTTCCTGGGGGTGTGGGGAGCTCCAGCCTCACACTCATCCATCCGGTGTGCGAGTTGTCTGGTGAGAGGTCATGCACTTGTGGGCCCACAGCCAGGAGTGGGTGTGCTGCCGTCTGCACGCTGGGCTCCAGGACAACCCCTTCCCAGGCAGGGGAACGTTCAAGGAAAGGAAGTCACCCAAGGATGGGCGGGGCGCACTGGCCTCCGGTGACCCAGCAGCATACTAAGTGGGGTGCTGCTCCCTCCCCTGGATTTAATGCAGGTGTGTGGGCTCTGATCCTTTTGCCCCAGGGCTGTGTGGGCAAAGGGTGGAATTCTAGCACCTTATTATGCCTTCAGGATTGGGCCCAGGAGGGAGGTGTCCCAGCAGGTGAGACCTGACGCGCCTCCGAATCCCTGGCCTTGCTGAGGCCAGCCTGGGAAGGGTTGGTGGGCTCTCGGCGTTGCCCCCTTCTGGGCCCAAGGAGCACGGAACCTCCTCCCAGCGCGCCTGCACTGCAGCCTCACGCACCCCACCCACTGCGTCTCTGGGCTGAGCCTTCTCAGGGGCCGGGCTGGCCACCAGCATTCCCCTCACCACCACTTTTGGTTTTATTCGGAAAGAGAATAAAACACATAAGACATCGTCTCATGAAATTGTCCGTGATGACTGCTCTTCCGCCCAAACTCCCACCCACATCCCTGATTCTCTCGTGTCTCTTGTCTGTCTTACGGCTTCTCTTTGGCCTTGACAGTCCTCCCTGTCCCGCCCCAGCCCCTGCGGCTCACCCCGCAAAGGGGCACACGGGGGGCAGGGCTCGCGGAAGTCAGGGCCTTCACCGGCAAGCTGGGTGTTCACCACCTGCTGCCGCTGTTGGAAGCATTTTACACAGAATAATTTCCTCAAACTGTCCAGCTTTCCACAGGAGGTAGGGACAGTTGAAATCCCACTTTGTGGTGGACGTGAGCACATCACAGAGCAAGGGAGTCATCGTTCAGGTAGCTGGTAGTAGCCATGGCATCAAGATGGCAGCCTGACGGTTTGGCCCAAGAACCTGTACATTTTTAAAATCTACATGCGATGAAAGTGACTCTTTTTGGCGTATACTGCAAACACCACCACGCAGCGTACAGACGGTCCCATCACCCACTGAATTCCTCTGTGCCATTTCTTGGTGCTCAGCCCGTCCCTGTGCCGCATCGGGCAACCCCCGCACCGTCCCTCTCATTCGGGCTCTTCTGGGATGTCATAGGAATGGGATCCATACGTGTGGCGCCTTTTGCGTCTGGCACGTTTCGCCTCGGCAGACGGCGTCAGAGACTCCCCCGTGATGCACGGGTCGCTGAGTCGTATCCCAGCCGTGCGTCTGCCGTTCCACTGGCATGTGGGCTCTTTCCAGGCTTGGGCTCTTACAAATACAGCTGCTTCAAATATTCGTGTGTAGGTTTTTATATGTGAACATACGGTTTTGTAGGTGAGCATAATGCTTTTTTCCTGGGGTGAATACTTATGAGTGGGATTGCTAGGTCTTGTTTTTAAAAATTTCATTTGGTAAATTTGACACGTTGCATGTTATACACGTACAGTGTGCAGCGTGTGACTGTGATACCTTTATGCATCGATGGTCGCCGACGTGATACTGTCCGTGCTCATCAGCTGGGCCGCAGGCCCCTGGCTTGGTCACTTCGTGTTTCTCATCTGTGCCTCGTCTGACCCCGTCCCACCCTTTCACTGGTTCGCTTTTGTTTTTTAAGATTTATTTATTTATTTCAGAGAGAGAGAAAGAGCATGCGAGCGTGGGAGGGGCAGAGGGAGAAGGAGAGAGAGTCTCAAGCGGACTCCACACTGAGTGTGGCGCGAGCCCGACGCGGGGCTCGATCTCACGACCCTGAGATCATGACCTGAGCCGAAACCAAGAGTCGGATGCTTAGCCGACTGCGCCCCCCAGGCGCCCTGGTCTGTTTTTTAATAGGTTTAACTTCTTTCGATGGATAGAAGTGGATATGTGATGTCCTACAGGACTCGTCCTCCTCTGTCGTCGAGGAGCATGGCGCACTGCGAGCCCGTGTGTGCTGCCCGGAAGGGCAGTGTGTCCTCCCTCCCGGCCGGGTGCTGTCCCACTGTGTGTGTGCTGCACCGTCTCGATCCGTTCGGCTGCTGATGGGCACTGGGCTTGCTTCTGTGAGCGTGTCTCACGTGGTGCGAAGCCGCCGGTGTTTGCCTGCGAGCCGGTGATGTTTTGCATCCCTGCCAGAGCCTATGCTTGCCAGCACGGGTCTTAGCTGAGGCCCGAATTCCCCTGGAAGACAGGCTGACCCTCTGAGGCAGACCCCTGCCTTGTTCTGGTGCCAGTTTCGGGCCGAGAACCAGGGCTTTGGGGGCCCTTTTCTGAGTCACACGAAAGGGCTGCAGGGTCCAGCTCTGGGGTCCCCTGGGAGTGCTCCGAGGCCAGAGCCTTGAGAATTTTGTGTTCTTCACAGCAGCTCGTGGCTATAGCTCCTTAAATAGGCTTTCAGAATGGGAGGGGCGAGCGGGCGGCTTCCAGTGGGTTTGCGCTCCCTCGGTCCCCCCACGGGCCCTGGGTGGCGGTCCAGCTTTTGCTCCACGGGGCTTTCTCCCAGCAGCCGCTCCTCACGCGTACGTTGTTACGGGCCTGCATTTACGTCCCAGGGAGCTCTGCTCAGGGCACTGAGCACCTGGATTGTTCGGTGTTTTCCCTGCCTCCGCATGGCCCTTCTTGTCATCCCTGTGGATGAGTAACGACTCGCGTGCTGGGACCCCACTGCGGATGCTTACGGCGTCTCTGAATTTTTGCTGTCCTTCTTTGCTGGGTCCTTTCCAGGTCTGTGCTCATTTCACATGTGATCCCAGAAAGGCTCACAGACTGTTTCTATATGGAAAGAGCATAAGCCTCTGAGGTCAGGATTCTGCTCAGTGACTGTGCCGTGTCCTCAGCCTGGCTGGCGCGACCTTCTGCCAGGGTCTCCGAGCGCACCCTGTCCCTGTGGCCCCATCGGTCTCAGATGTGAACCTCTGGGCAGTCGTCATCTGGGGTCCCGTCATCCACAAGCTCTGGCTTGTTTCCCACCACCAGCTCCTAATGTTGCAGGCATGTGAGAATGTGGTAGGCGCGCTCCGTGCTCCATGTTAATCTACTGAGTTACAGGACCGAGTGCCGGGAAGGTAAACTGCTTTTTGTCCCCGCCCCTTGGGAGGATTCCTTCCTACTCTGTCCCAAGGCGCCAGCCCCCTTCCCTCTTGGCCAGCCCCTCCCTCTCCTGCTCCCCCTGGCAGGACTTGGCTTTTGTAGCGCCTTCTGGGCTTGGCTGCGTAAATGTTTCCATTCCAGCCCCGTCTGCTGTGCTCCCTGCAGACGGGGAGCCGTTGGGCCTCATGAGTCACTGTTCAGCCCATACATGGCCAGGCCCTGTGCTGTCCAGCCCACCAGCTTTACGGTGGTGCAGGGTGGAGGGCACGAGCTTTCGTGGACACTGGGCATAGGGGGCCACCCAAGACTCAGGCCCAGATGGCGTGTGGGAGCTGGCCCCAGCCTCCCACCTCTGGCCCCCACCTGGGGACTGGGAAGGGAGCGTGACCGGCTGTGTGGCCCTGCTTACCCATACTGCTTCTGTTGGGACCCAGTACCGGGCGTCTGCCTCCTCTCCTTCCTGGTGGTCCTAGGGCATGAATTCCTGAACCATTCGGAATGTCTTCTGTGGGTTTTGGGGAAAATAACCTCCCTGAAGTGTAAAGATTAAAAGGTTTCCACTTTGCTCCTTTGGTGTCTTCCGACCTCCTCTGTCTCTCCTGGACACACTTAGGCGCACGCGCGTGCACACACATACCTCTAGGAGAGACAGCTGCTCCCTATCTGACCTGGCGTTGGGGCAGCCTGCTCCTCACACGGTGGACGTCCCTGCCTGGACAGAGGGCCCTGCCTCGCCGCCATCCCCGCAGCTTTCGTGGACACGTCTTGCATCCCTGCGTAAGTAGGAGGCCAGAGCGCAGCTGTGGAAGGCTTACCCCTGTGAGGGCAGGCGGAGCCCCGGGCCTCTGGGCACCCACGGGATCTTCCTCTGACCCTGAGCACACTCCCCCGTGTCCCCTTGCTGCTCAGCAGCCGTTCAGAGACACCGTGAGAGTCCCTTGTCTGTGCTCAGGCCCTTCTTTTCAGCTCGCCTGTGAGAAGCTTCCCAATGGTCTGGACGGTTCTGAGGGCAGAGACGATGGGGGTCTCCTGGCCTGGGGGTGCCCGTTTGTGTCCACCGACAGCCCTGTCGTCCTTGGTGTTGGCCAGGACCTCCCAGTGCCCTGGGGGCAGCCTTAACTCCCAGAGCTGAGCCTGAGAGAACCGTGCTTTGGCAAACCCACCCCTGCTTTAAAGATGCACCCTCCATCCACCCGTTCCCACACACTTACCGAGCACTCGTGAGGAGCCTGGCCCTGGTCGCTGGCTGCCACTGTCCTGTCCTCATGGGCCATCAGTGCCTTAGCTCGAGAACACCTGTAGCTGGCACCTGGCACCGGACGGGGTGAGCCAGACCGTGTGCCCCGTGGAGCATCGCAGCAGAGGCGCCTGCTGTAGGATTTGGGGTTGGGTGGGTGATTTGGAGGAGGGTCTGAGGAAGTGGACGCTGTCTGTCAGAAAGTGGGGGCTGTACCACGACCGGGGTCCTGCGTGGGCTTGCCTGAGGGTGGGTGTGGCGTCACTGGTAAAGGGGCGGAGCGCACATTTGGACCAGATGGGAGGGTGTTGATGTTCTGTGGCCTTCTGCGGTCTGCTTCATGCCGGTCCGGGACGGCATCTGACACTGGCACTCTGTGAGGGCCGTGGCACGCCGTACGGCCAGGCTGGCTGCCAGACCCTTGTTTCTGTCCTTCCCCACACGGCCCCTGCGGTGATGCCACGTCCTGTGCTCTGGACCGCAGCGCCTGGCGAGGGGTTGCTGTGGCCCTGCGGACCCCTCCCCCGGCGGTCTCTGCCCTGCCATCCCCAACTCTTACGTCCAGCCCCGTCCTCTGCTGCCCTGACCTTCCTCGGGCCCCCGGCTGAGGAGCACGTGCAGGGCCCAGCCCTGTCCCCAGAGGTCCTGGAGGGCTCTGCTCCGTGGGCTTCCGTCATTGCCCTGTCCCAGCAGCAGGTGAACGCCGCCCCTCTGTGCGGGGGACAGCCCGGCGTTCCACCCCACAGTGGTCTTGCCCAAATCAATCAGCTCCTGGGTGAGTGTCAGCAGCATGTCACCCCCGAGCATCTTTGTGAAGCTTCTGTCAGACGAGGTGGCGCGTGGGGCTTCCGCTTACAGAGGGGATTCAGGTGGTCACGGAGAGCCACACTGGGCGTCACCGGAACACAAAGCCTGCCTTGTGCAGAAGGCTGGCTGCCCCTGCTTGCTTTGAAAACTTGAACCTTCCCTTCCTTTCTAGCTCCACCCTCTGGGTGGAACACCGCCGGGTCTGGGCTCCCCGCCCCGCCCCGCCACGGTTGTGGGAAGAGGCCCCCCACTCCAGGCTTCGCGCCCCATGAAACGTATACGTTCCAGATGTGCCCTGTGTAAGACGCTCGCTGTACTCTGCCAGACCGAAAGCTCTCCATGTTTGTGCCCTAGGATGGAGACGCAGGGCGAGGAGCGCCCCTGGCAGCTTCGGTCGGCACCCAGATGTGTGTGCTGACAGTTGACAAGCCTGCTCTGACTCCGTCTTCGGGACACAGAACTAGAGCCACTATCGGTCTTTGCTTAGTGAGGAAGACCTGAGCAGTCCACTCAGTCACTTCCAGGTCGAAATGCTAGAAAAATAAGTCTCGTTTTAGTTTTTACTGGAGCCAACCTATAGTTTAAAGAAACCTTAGTTTTCAAAGAGAAATGGTGCTCAGCCGTGAAACCACCCGTCAGCCCGCTCTGTCTGCCAGCGCTTAGTCCCAGTAAGCCGGGGGGGGGGGCACCCGGAAGCGGGGAAAGAGACGAAAGCCGGGAGGGCGGCAGCTCACCTGTGCCGGGGGGCCCGCGCGCCTCCTTCGTCTCCAGCCTGCGCTCTCCTTCAGCTGCTCTGGGCTCACTGGAAACGGCAGGCTCCTTTCTGCAGCGTCGGAAACGCGTTCCGTCTGCGCCGTAGCTGCTGCTGGCCGAGAGGCTGCGTCGGCCGCCACGAGCTCGCACTGCCGGCAGCCAGACCAGCAGTCCTGTAAGGAAGACAGGAATTCAGTCTGAAGTCACTGAAACCACACACATTGCATTTTAAGCAGAGTGTGGTTTGGCCATGTGACCCAGAAACATTCAAATCGGCCTACGTAGCGAGGTAGCTTCGTCTCGTAGACAGAAGAAGTAATGTGTGTGCCTGTGCCCCTGGTGTCTGTGGGCATCCAGCGGTTTTCCTGCAGACTCCACACACTGGCCCGTTCACAAAACAGTCCCTCCCGGAAAGTGTGCAACATCTGCAACTTAAAATAGGACCTAAAACCCCACCCATAACATAGGGAAAAGTGCTCCCGACCTGTGTAGCCGGAGGGAAGTCCCCTGAAGCCTTCCCCCTTAGTGTGCTCCGCTCCAGGGCCAGCATTGGTGTCACCCCGACCGGGCACTGCCCTCTGTCCCCTGACAGCAGGGTGGACGTCAGTGAGCCCGAGTCCTGAACACACTGCCCCGCAGACCTGTGCCTGGAGCCTCACTCGGGGTCAGGCAGAGTCAGGGCGCTGTTGCCTGCACGGGTCATCCACATCTGGTCACCCGCGCCCTGGCAAGGAGGCTGGGCACAGGGCAAGTAAGCATTTTGGAGGGAGGACGGGGTCCACACGGTCCTGAGCCTTGGGGGAGTCAGGAAATGGCCTGGGAGCCCCCAAATTCCTGATGGAGAGGACCTGCCTAAAGGAAGCAAGAGCTCAGCAATAGATTTGGAGGCTTGCGTGGCTTCCCTGGCCGCTGTCCCCGGGCCAGCCCCGGCTGGAGACGCAACATGCAGAGCCCTCTTTACGCACCTGCGTCCCTTGTGCAGCTGGCCCTGCGTAAGGTAGAGGAGCACTTGGAGGACGTTCTGTGCAGCACGCAGCCCCCTGGGGTCACTGATGGCATCCACGGCCGCATGAGCTCCAGGGAAAACCCACAGAGGCCCTAGGGAGGCAAAGAATGCCCCCGGGGGCCCCTTCGGTCGCTGAGCCCAGGCTGGGGTCAGAGACCATGTTTCATCTGAACGTCTCTTACAACTTGGACCCCCCACATGGGTCCTACAGTGTTGTTGCTGATGAGCACCTGAGAGCAAGCCGGCCTGGGGCCTCTGTTCCCAGAGCCCCGGGTCCGAGCAACTGCTTGGGAGCTTGCTCAGGAGTGGGGAAGCCTCACGGAGGCTTGAGGACCGCCCACAGGGGCTAATCTCCTCTAGAGATGGGAGACCTGAGGCCTGGAGGGAGAGGCTGGGTCCCTGTCAGTATCACTGGCCTGCGTTCGCCTCTCGGGTCCCAGGGTTACGAGGTGCCTTGCCATTAGACCCCTGTGGCCATCAGCCCTGCCTACGGGTACCCGCAGGGAAGGACCCAGCCTGGAGTCAGGCCCTGACAAGTGTGCGTGGCCAGCAGGGGAAGCAAGGCACACAAGCAAGCAGAGATGCCCTGAGCTGCTGCGTGGCTGGCGTGCCTCCCTCAGCCTCCTGGTGTCCAAGCCCTTGTGCATGACCCCGGCAAGCTCTCTGAGCTCTGAGTCTGAACGTGCAGCTGGTGACCGTGGGCCTCCCACCTTTCCTGTTGTGAATGGGTTTACAGAGCTGCGCCAGGTTGTTGGAAGGATGCCTCGGGGTGATGGAGCTGGTGGGTGGGCCTCATCGGGCTTGTCAGAAGCCTGGCTGGGCTACGTGGGGCCAGGGCACTGCCGCAGGGAGGGGTCCCTCCTGGGGACAGGAGGTGTGGTGGGAGCCCCGCTCTATGTGGATGGTGCTCATGTGCGGGCTCTGCTGGTGTCATGGGGACGTTGCTCCCATAAGTGAAATCTGGGGGCCCCTTAGGCAGAGTGAGTTCCCAGGGAGCAGTAACCACCTCTGTCTTACGCTTTGGGGCATCCTGCCTCCTGCTCGCATGAGCTTGGGGCTTGGGGGTTTTGAGAGCCCCGATTTAGTGAAAGAAGCCTACCCTCTGGACTCTCCCAGCCTCGTGGGGAAATGTCTGAGCTACTGGAAGAGCGACGGGCCCAGCTGGCCCAGCTGGCCTCTCCCTGCCCTGACCTCCTGCTCTTCCGTTAAGCTGAGAAAACCACACTGTCCTCCCCAGCTGCCTCCGCTGGGAGGCCTGGTGTATGGTTTGGCTCCTTTCTGCAGCGTCCGGAAACGCGTTCCGTCTGCGCCGTAGCTGCTGCTGGCCGAGAGGCTGCGTCGGCCGCCACGAGCTCGCACTGCTGGCAGCCAGTCCCTGGCCGACGGGCCGCGAGAACCACCGCAACACAGGAGCCTCCTGTTCTCGTGGGCACCTGGGCCGCTGGGCCGGCCCTCCGCGGGCAGAGGGGTGAAACACAGGGCAAACACAGCTGCTGAGAGAACCACCAGCGCTCATAGCCTGAATTTCTGGTCCCGAGGGGAGGGCAGAGCCCGAGGCGTTGAGGTGGGGGCTGTGAGGGCAGGCCGGCTAGCTCCAGCCAGATGCAGTATTTATGCCAGTGCCGCGTGTGGTCATCTGAGGCTTAGATGAGCGGGCACACCTGGATGTGTGAGGCCAGGGACCGTCGTAAACGCAGGTTTCTGCCAGACGGTGTGAGCCGCACAAAGAGAGGGTCCCGCATGGGTCTGACTTGGGCCGGCCTCTGCAGCCCAGCCCCAGATCCAGCCTGGCCTGGATCCCTCTCCAGCCTACCGTCCATCTACCTTTCAGACACCCCAGCGCCCTCCTCCCGAGGTGCCTCGACGACTCGTCCCCACCTTCTGTCACATCCTGTCTTAGCATTTCCATGGATCTGATTTACTCCCCGCTGGATTGTCTGCGTCCCGAGGCTGCATGCTCTGAATCAGGGTTGGGGTGCAGGAAGACATGGCTTCTGGGATGGAGTGCTGTGCCGCCTCATTTCCTGGCCCGCCCCATCCCTTGTGCGGCCCACGCTCGCTCAGTGCCAAGTGCAGACGCCAGCGAGGAGGTAGGAGTGTGTCGGATACTGGACATGAGCGAAAGCCTGAAAGAAGGTGTGCCCTTGACCCCACGCCCTCCCCTGCCCTCCCTCTGCCCCCAGAGCACGGGGCCTGCCTGTCAGCTGGGTGGGTTGTTCGACTCGAGTGGGCACTGGCAGCGGTCTGCCTGTGCCCGCAGCTCCTCCCGAGTTTCTGGCCCCGTGTTGAGAAGGCGATGGGACCGCCCGTACAGGGAGCAGTAACTCTCCCACCCGCCCCTCTGTCCCAGAACACGCTGTCTTGGGACGTCTCGTCCTTGGGTGTGAGCACTGGACGGTCGGACTTTATGTTCTCAGCAGTAAGAGCATCTGCCCTTGGCTTTGCCCATGGCCCAGCCCAGGTTGCGGACATGGCTGTGCTGTACCGCATGGCCTGTCCAGACGGCCTTCTCCCACCGGCGTCTCGCACACCCGTGTTCACAGCCGCTCTCCTCACACTGGCCGCGGTGGAAGCGGCCCAAGTGTCCGTCGACGGAGGAATGGATAAGAAAACATATACCCACGCACTGTATAGAAAGGAGTGGTGGACTGACACCTTCCACAGGCTGGAGGGACCTTACCAGCGGGCGAAGCCCACCACAAAAAACCACATGTTCTGTGAGTCCACTGAGGACGTGTCCGGGAGAAGTCGGTCCATGCAGACAGGAAGATTAGTGGTTGCAGAGCCTGGGGGGAGCCGCCTCTCATGTCATGTTCTGAAATACCGGCACTGATGACCCCCTGCGTGTGTCTTGACTCTTGTCACTAAGACACCTTTACGTGTTTAAAAATGGCTTTATTTGAGAGAGACACCATATAATTCCGCTGTTCTGAAAATACAGTTCACTGATACTTAGTAGAAGCCCTCACCACGGCCCACTTCAGGGACCTCTCCGTCACCTCGGAGGGGTCCCACCTGCCCATCTGCAGCCGATCCCTGTTCCCTGGCCTTCCGCCCCCACTCGCCACCAAGCTGTTTGTTTTGCTTTCCTTGTCCTGCTGTTCATTCAGCAAGAAGAAGAAAGAGTAGGCTGATGATGGAGTTACCGATCTCAGTTCCAGCGCAGGCCACAGTCTGGGTGTTTCTCTGCAGTTCTGTGGGACGATGGGAGCCTTGGCGGGCGTGCAGACATGCGGGCGCCCCCACGGGTGCTCCTAGCACAGGGAGCCGAGCCACTGCCCCAACAGGCGGTCTGTCTGCCCGCGTACCCGTGGCCGTCCTGCTGGCTCTTTCTTGATTTATCTCCGTGCTCATCTGGCCTCGGTGGTCACCCGAGAATCTTGGAGCGAACCCACAGTGCCAAGTAATGGGCCTTTTCAGATGCTGGGGGGACTTGCTTGGGGTGTTTGGACACGTTTTCCTGAAGAAAACCATGTTCGGGGTTGTTTGTGACTCCGACCCCGACTTCCAAGCCCCTCAGCCTGGCAGCCTGTCTCCGCAACCATGTGGTGAGCGCGGTGCTGCCCTCAGGGCCCCAGTGTTAGGCCCACTGAGCCCTGTCTGGTGGGCTGTCTCCTCACAGATGAGGCGCCGTGTGTGCAGAGGTAACATGTCCACAGAGGCGGGGAGGAGTGGGGGCTCCTCCGCCGGGGGGCAGGGGGCGGGCGCTTTTCGGGAGCGTCATTCACACCCGGTGGAATCGTGAGTCCATCGCAGGAGCGTTTCCTTGATCTTGGAAGCCCGGGAGCGGGAAGGGCCTCACCGCGATGGGCCCCCTGTGTGTGATGGAAGTAGTCTGAATGCTTCAGGAGGCGGGCAGCCCCCGCGTAGCGGAGGTTGGAGCCGTGGGGCCTTCCAGCTGGCCGCGCGTGAGCAGGCCCAGAGGCCCCGGGCCAGAGTGCTTTCCGCTTCCAGACTCCACCATTCACCAGCGCCTTTTTAGATGGAAACTTTTCCAACGGTTTTTAAAAAGCAGGTATATGGGGCGCCTGGGTGGCTCAGTCGTTAAGGGTCTGCCTTCGGCTCAGGTCATGATCCCGGGGTCCTGGGATCGAGCCCCGCATCGGGCTCCCTGCTCGGCGGGAAGCCTGCTTCTCCCTCTCCCGCTCCCCCTGCTTGTGTTCCCTCTCTCGCTGTGTATCTCTCTGTCAAATAAATAAATAAGGTCTTTAAAAAAAAAAAAAAAAAAAAAGCAGGTATAATCTTGCAACTGTTTCTTAGTTACCTCTCTAGTCATAGCACTTAAGCTTCCTGATATGTAGGACGTTGCATTAAATGTTTGGCTTCACTCGGAGATCAGAAATCCCAGCGTGGAGCTGCCCCGTGGACAGCAGCGTGCCGAGCCTTAACTACCCAGAAATGCGGCGTCCCAGGCCCTCAGCCGGCTACTGTCCCGCGGGCGCCTGGCTCTGCGGGCTCCAGTGTGGCCGCCCGGGGCTGCGCGGGCTTGGCGTGGGCAGCGTGCGCGTGCGCGGGCTTGGCGTGGGCAGCGTGCGCGAGTGCGCGTGTATGTGCGCGCAGGGCGGCCCCTGGCGGACGGAAGGCTGTGTTTCTGTGAAGGCACAGTTCGCGGCGAATGCGGAGAGCCTCGTGGGGCGCGGGCCTGTGTCCGCGGGGCAGAGTTCCTGACGGACACGTGCGGTCGGGGGTGTGTAGCAGGTGTCTGCTCTTCAGCAGCTGGGTGGGGGTGCAGCCACCCTAGGAGATCACGGACTCACGTCACCGAACGGGGCCCGCCCGACCCCAAGCACGTCGGCGGTGAAACCGGTGGGAAGCAGCGTCTCGTGGCGGGAACGCGGTCCCGGCGGCCGGGGCTCCGCGGGCAGAGTGAAGGTCCGCCGACGGCCACTGGGTGGAGCTCCGCAGACGCGCCCGCTCCGGGAAGTAGCTGGAGTGGTGTCCGTCGGCGAGAGCCTCCGGCGTCCCGGGCGCTGCGGCTGCGGTCCTAGGTTCACCCGGTGGGACCGGCAGAGGGGCCGGAGGAGCCTCTCGTCACGTGGTCTTGAGCACCAGGAGCACGGGTGGGGGCGCAGTGGGCGCTCAGCAAAGCTTTGTCCCCAGGACCCCGTCTTACTCACATACACGGTGGGCGCAGGAAGGCACGTCATGGAAGTCTTCAAACTGCGGATTCTTCATTAAGATAAAATGGGTATCTTCAGATTCTTTCGGTCCTGGAAGACTCCGTCACGCCCCAGCTTTACTGAGCGCTCACTACGCGCACGGCACGCTGACCTCTTGCGGAGGGGTCAGGACCCCGCACCGCTGCCGGAGCCACCAGGAATCCGCTCTGTCCTCAGCCCCCAGGATGTGGTCGGCAGTTTTTAAATTTTTATTCCCCGGGAAGAGTGACGTTGGCAGGAGCTGTAAGGCTGTCTCTGCCGGCCTTGGGGGCCGACCTGTGCGGGGGTGCTCGCGGCGCCCTCCGCCCCCGCCCGTGGCCAGACCGGTCGGCTTCCCGTGATTGTAACCCCGAGCTGCAGAGAGCCAGGGAAGTACCGATCTCCTGGTAGTAAGTTCTGTGCCACTTTCTGATCTACAGCCTATACCCCTGGAAATACACATTTTAAGAATTCCAAAATTGGATTATATCAAATAATTTAAATCTTCAAATGTGTGGGTTTTTTCTTTAGCATGTTTTCCTGCCTCATTTATGTAGAACTTTAGGCCAATGGGTGCATCCACGGGAGCAGATTGAACAGATGAGAAATGAAAAAGCCCCCAGTTTTCCAACTGATTTTAAATTCAAGAACTGGGCTTGTAACTTAGCGTCTTAATAGTTTATTCCAGGTTTATATCCTTTATCAAGTGCTTTCTATGAAGGAATGAATGTTTGACTCATCGACATGTCTGCCGCAATTAGCGGTACCTCTGGTTTCCTAAGATAAATTCTATAATCTTCATGAAGTTAACCTAAGATTAAACTCACCTTTTGGAATCTTAAACAAGCATGGCAAGATAGATGAGTGTTTGTGGATTAACAAAAATAAGATGAATTTTAAAAGTGTAATCCGGAAGGGGGGATGGGTTAGCCCGGTGATGGGTATTAAGGAGGGCACGTACTGCATGGAGCACTGGGTGTTATATGAAAACAATGGATCGTGGATCACTACATCAAAAACTAATGATGTATTGTATGGTGACTAACATAATAAAATTTTTTTAAAAAAGTGTAATCATCAGGATTTTGGTAACAAAATTAATGACCTTGGAACATAAACTTTCACTGGGGGAAGTATAGATTGGTCAATTAAAAAAAAAATATATATATATATATATAGGATTGAGTTCACAGTCTACTTTAGCTTTTCCAGATAGCTGCTCATTCTCCTCTAGCTCAAAATTCTTCCCATTTTTTTTTTTTTTTGGCAACTTGGCAGAGGCGCTGGAAGCTCCCATACCTGGAAGAGAAGGGTCAGGTCACACCAGATTCACCTGAGGTGAATTTAACACAAGAATGTGGATGAACAAATGTGAAATGGAGAGTAGGTTCTGCAGCATGTGGGTTGGTGGCAGAGGTGTTCCCAGCAGGAAGAAGAGCATGGAGGTGAAGACACGTCTGTGAGACCCGGGGATGCTGCGAAAGCAGTGGTGGGGGTCTCCATTAGAGGTCAGGGTCTGCACGGGAGACCCAGCCTGCCTCGGGCCTGTGCTTCACCAGGAAGAACTGCCAGGCTGCGACATGCCTCAGGGGCCCTGTGTCACCAGCACACGGGGCCGCTGGGAAGGGGGAGGGACCCCCGGCGGTCACACAGCTGCTGGAGCCACCAGGACACTCTGTTCTGTCCTCAGCCCTCAGGCCCCTGGACGTCACCAGAAACAAGCTAGTTTGCAACCAGAGCCACTGAGAAATTGAAAACAAATCAGTGATTTTAGGTCCCTCTCCTGTTTGGGGGACCCCAGCTGGGGTGAGACACTCAAGGGCTGTGGGCAGAGACCCATGTACCCCTAGCTCTGTGCTCTTGGGATTTCCTTCTCTCCTAGGAGCTCTTTCTCCTGGAGCAAAGAGCAGAACAGATAAGCAAGGAAAAGGGTCTTTTTATTTGAAACAGCAACTGCCACTACAAACCAGCCCACCCGCTGGATCCCGTTTCCGCTAATGACAGTGCTGGCTTCCTGAGCCAGGAGCCTGGCTGTGCATGGTGGACGCCGGCGTGACCCTGGCCCCGCCCGCCCGCCCGCCTGCCGGCCGTGACAGAACTGGAGGTGAAGCAGTAGCAGGCGTGTTGCAGGTGAGGGGTTCTGCGGCTGCTGTGCTGGGGCCCCTGCAGTCGCACCGGTCACTCAGCCAATGCCAGGCTTTCCCAGAGGAGCCCTGGCCTCGGGACTACCCGTCGTGCAGCCCACAGCTTGAGGAGGGTGGAGGGGGTCGGGCCTGAGGCTTTTGGGATTTGAAAAGAAACCCCGGTGCATCTGAAGACCTGGAGCAGCAGAGGGAGGACCTCGTCCTTCAGTAGAAATAGCACGTTCCTGACAGAAGCAACCTGGAAACTTCTCTCATTCTGCCCCGGACCTACTGTCAGGGAAGTAGATGGGCCCCACAGAACTGGTCCAGAGTTTCACAGCTACCAGGGGCAAGCAGGACCAGGGCCGTGGCATCCAGTGTACTTTCATGATTCTGCACAGGCAGACTCTTAACTCAGTCACATCATCCTAGAGGGATACATTCTGCAGATAGAAAAACGCAACTAAGTCATGGGCTCAATTTCCCAAGAGACCAGGACCAGATGGAGCGACTTCCCTGCATGGAATGTGGCAGAAAATCGAGCCACACTCTTATCCTCAGACCAGATGTGTCAGAACTCAGAAGTTTTCAGGTTGTCGCAAGTTAGTATGTTAATATCTCTCCTACGGGACTAATATCTAAAATACATATAAAGAACTCCTACAACTCAGTAGCAGAATAAAATCCGATTACGACATGGGGAGAAGGTCAGAATAGACATTTCTCCAAAGAACACACAGATGGCTAACATGTACGTGAAAGGCGCTCCGCACCCCTCACCACCAGGGAGATGCGCATCAGAACCACAGAGGGAGAGCTCCTCACACCTGTTAGGATGGCCATCATCAAGAAGACGAGATAAGAGCTGGTGAGGATGTGGAGAAAGGGGAACCCTCGCGCACCATTGGTGAGAATGCAGACCAGTGCCGCCACTCAGACAATATAGAGTTTCCTCAAAAGTTAAAAAAAGAGAACTACCCTACGACCTAGTCATCACACTTGTGGTATTTACGCAAAGGATACAAAACCACTAACTGAAAAGACGTCTGCACCCCCGTGTTCACTGCAGCATTATTCACCATGGCCAAGACATGGAAGCAGCTAAGTGCCCCTCGATGGACGGGTGGACGCGGAAGATGTGGGGGGGTGTGTACATACACACAGAGAACATACACTGTGCAACATCAGCCATAAAAAGGAATGAAATCTGGCCATTTTCGACAACACAGAGGGACCAGGAGGGCACTGTGCTGAGGGAAATAAATCAGCCAGAGGAAGACAAATACCGTATGATCTCACTTATATGGGGGATCTTTGAAAAAACAACCAAGGTCATAGAAACAACAGATCGGTGGGAGAAATGGGTGAAGGAAGTCAAGAGATAAAAATAAAAAATAAATAAATAAATACGGTGCATTACTGAGCATCGACCAAAAACAAAGCACGTGTTTTTTTTTCTGGATGCACAACCCTAAAAGCAAGATGGTGTTACCAAATTACCAATTCCAGCCCAAGCTATTCTCTCTGTAATCGTAACACTGCAAGGAAACTTCGGTTGAAATATAAACCACATTTTAAGGAATGTGCGTGTTTATAGTTCCTTCAGCAAACAACTTCTGTGGGTCTGTTTTCTGCACGTGCGCACGCACACAGTAACGTGCCGTGTATACCGCACGCTACGGGACAGTGGGCCTGGGGCAGGGCCCCATAGTCACACTCCTCTTTCCTCAGAAAAGTGCCCTCCTACCACTGCAGATCAGGGTTTGCTACCAAACAAATTTGCTGCCAACCTGAAAAATCTTCCTGTTTTTTGAGTTTTGTGGATTTCAGAGTTGGGGTTAGGGGCTGCAGGCCTGGGATGTGTCGTGATGGTGTGGGGGGCAGGGGGCTTCTGTTCCCACAGTTTTAAAGCAGATGTTTATGGGCCACGGTGTGGAAGGATCCAGGCGCATGCTGCTTCCGGCTGAGCAGGCGGGTCTCGGGCTCCCCGCGGCAGCAGCCGTGGAGGACCTGACAGGTGCAAGGTGGCGGCATCGGCCCCACGCTCCGCCCCTGCGCCAGACGAGGCTCGGTCTTCCAGGCCTGTCTCTCCTCTGGGCAGTCCCTTCCAGCTTCAGCGTTAACCGCCTTTTCCTTCAGTTTATTTGTATTGTTGAGTTTAGTGCCCACGTTGGGGAGTTGACCTAGACCGGCCTGATGCCACCTGTGAGGGCGGCCGGGGTACCGGGTGCATTCGGTGGGCAAGGAGAGAGCTGCGAGCTACTTCACTCTCGATGAAGACCAGCCACACTGCTGGCTTTTTCCTTCTAAACATCTTCACGCCACCTGTGTGTGTGACACCGTGCGCCTCTCCTCGCCCGCCTCCTCCACACGGCCCTGCAGCCGCCAAGCCCACCCCCACCCACCCTTCCGACGCGGGTGCTCTTTTGTGTTGCTTCCTTCATTTTCATACTGTTGTGACTTTTCTATCAGATCTCTCTTATAAACAAAAATAAACTAAGAGAGGGAATCAAGAATTTTAACAAGACGAAGTATAAATACTGGCTTTTGATTGTCATCACTTTGTTCCGGGGACCCAGTGTGTTGGAGGCTGAGGGCGTGGGCCTGGAGGACTGAGCAGTGCACACGCCTCGGGCAGAAGGGCTGACACAGCTTTCCTTCACACCAGGCCCTGCTGCTTTGAACAACGTGGCCTTTCTGAACAACAGAAAGCTTGGCCAGAACACGCCTCGCGCTGTCCTTTGTTCTTGCTGCAGTGACCTCCTGGGGAAGACAGTGACAAGTGCCATGCATCCAATTGAAGGGTCAGTCACCCGTCTCCCAGGAGCAGGGAGTGGACCGTGCCTGTAGGGCGTGCACCCTGGGCCACCTTCCAGGTGAGTGCAGGGTGAGCCCCGATGGCGGCCCCAGAACCGGCTCTCTATACCATCACTTGCTGGACCACCACTTGGTCTGGGGAGCAGCTCTGGTGCCCACACTGCATTTTCTTGATCAGCCGCCGGAGTTTGCTGGGGAAGTTTCTGTTGGTGTAGCGGTAAAGAAGTGGCATCACGGAGCTGCTGGAGAAGGCCAGGAATCTCGACAAGTCCTTAGCAAAGAGCAGAATCCCCAGGTGGTGCCCGTCCATGGGCTTCCCCCGCAAGGCAAGCAACGTGTGCCCCAGGAGGGTCAGGTAGTGAGGCGTCCAGAGCCCAAACTGCGTGCACACGGTGGCCACCAGAAGCCTGTGCACCGAGGGGTCCAGCCTCCCCGCATCCCGGTCAAGGGGCGTGTCTTCCTTCCGGATCCTCGAGATGAGCGCGAGCGCATAGAGCACGGCCAGGGTGGGGACCAGATACCCAATGAACACCATGATGGCGTCAGCAGCCTCCGTGTCCTGCATCTTCGAGCACTCGACGATCCTGGCCGCCACGTGGCTGCAGATGTAGAAGAGCAGGGAGGAGAAGCTGGTGAGCAGGGCCCCGCCCCAGACAAAGCCGCACACGTGCCTGGTGTTGTAGACGCTGGACATGTAGGTGCGCGGCAGAGCCCGCTCGATGTAGTAGTCGAGGCTGAGCAGGGCCGTGGAGTACATGGTCACCAGGGAGGAGACGTTGAACAGCACGAGCAGTGTGATGTGGGCCTCGCTGCTGAAGCCCCACAGGGCCCACCCGGAGGCGGTGGGGCCCAGCAGGTGCACGGGCGCCAGGGCGCTGAGCACCAGGCCTGCCACGGCCATGTTCACGAAGTAGACGTCGGGCATGGTCATGCTGCTCTGGTCGTGCAGGTTGACCAGGACGAGCAGGGCGTTGTAGCCCAGGCCGATGGGGACGCCGACGACCAGGTAGAGCAGAGAGAAGACGGACAGGACCACGTAGAAGTGCTGGCAGAGGAGCTGGTCCTCAGCGCTGCCCGTGCCGTTGAGCGGGCCGCAGCTCCACATGGCGGCGGCGGGCGGGGCTGTGTGGGAGAAAGCAGCGGAACGTTAGACCCGGCCTGCGGACCCCTCCGAGATGCAGACAGAGCTGGCGCAGGGAGAAAGCCTCGCTCCTTAAACTAGCACAGGACAGTCACAGACTAAAATCCTGTCCTGAGCACGTGTGTTTCCTGTGAAAGCGAAGGTGCCGTCCCATGGCTGTCCTAAGTCCTGAGCCGGGCCAGCGAGGTCACGATGCTGCAATAATCTTCCCGGCCATGGTGAGTCTCCCTAAGCCTGTTTCTGAGGAAATCCGAGTAATGGATGATTCGCCCAAAATGCTGCTGGGAAGTCGCTCCCAGCCTGCTTCGGGGCTCCTCCTGGGTCCCGGCTTCTCTGCGCCGGGAGGGGCCCTGCTGCAGGACCTCCCCCACCCCCACCGTGCCCTCACCGCTCCGCCTGGGCTGCGTGGCTTTGAGTCCACGTAACCCCCTCCCGTTCAGCCTCTTCACTGAAAGTGGGTTGGAAAGACAGGTGTCTCTGGGGCCAGTGGCCTGTCAGCCAAGGCGGCACCTGCACCGTGCTCGGGGCTGGGATGTGTTCTGATGGGGCCTTCCTGTGACAGGGTGACCCTCCACAGCCACCTGGGTGAGAAAAGCAGCCTCTCTGCCGAGCAGGCCACAGCCTTGCCCGGACCCTTCTCGGCATGCATGGGAATTGAGTACCCGCCTTCCACACCCACGTCTGCGGTCTGGTGGCCAGAGACCCGTCCTGTCTCTCATGCCACCCAGGCTGCACCGGCAGGCGGCACCACCAGCCCCGTGAGCAGGCGTGGGTGCACACGTGGGCAGCTGCACAAGCTGGTGTGTGTGACCGAGGCGCGCCGTGAGCTGAGCTGGGAGAGCAGGAGGCGCTAAGCCAGGCGGGGGTGGCTGGAAGTGGGGCTGGCTGCCACGGGCTGAGACACTCGTGCCTTCATCCCCACAGGGCCGTCGCGGGGTCCCAGTGAGGCCACGTCCACGAGAACCGTCGTGGAGCCTGGGGTTCCCTGGGGGGACGTGCTCCCAGTGGGGGTGTTGGGGAGGAGATCCGCCCTGCCAAGGCGCCCTCACCCAGCCTCGGAGGCAGCGCCCAGGCGGAGTGCAACCCGGTGGCCTGTGTTCTAGCGCTCAGGAGGCCTGGCTACACAGCTGGCCGAGAGAACCCACAATGTGAGGAAAGAACACTCTTCAGCAATGTCAGTTCTCTGGAGGAAAACCTTACTTTCCAAACTGTAGTTTGGTCCAACCTGATCTCCTGCTCTCAGGACAAGAAATCCTCTTGGGCAAGCACATACAAAGCAAACATTTGTTTCCCAAGCTTAGGGACAGGGATCAGCCAGCCCTGCTGCCCATGGAGGGGCTCGGGGGCCAGGCCCTGCCCACACCAGCTGCAGGCCGGAGGCTGGCGTGGGCGTGAGGGGTGACATGGGGAAAGGATTCTGTGACCAGAGACCTTTACCCAATGGTCTGCCTCGCCCTGCCCCACCCGGGCCAGTGGGGCGATGGGGGGTTAACAGTGAAGGAAATGGAGGCCGGGGGCCCCCACAATAGGAGCGTGTCTGCATCAGAGTCCCCCAGCATCAGACCCCGGTGGGCGGGAGACCGTGCAGACGTCAGTGGGAACGATCTGCAGTCCTCACGAATGCCCCCCAGCAGCCTGTGATGGGTGATGTGTGTCAGACGGAAGTGATACTCAGGGTCAGGCTGGACCCAGGGCTGGCCGGGCTCTGCCCACACGTGCTGGTTACATCACTTTTAGAAGTGTTTACTGTTACCCACTGCATGGGCTACGTCCTAAAATCTAGACAGTGCTCCTCAGCCTCTGGCCCTGGTGGATGCTCTGCACCCCAGGGGGCCGGATGCTGGGGTAGAAGGTGGGAGCCCCAGGGCAGGTGGTGCGCTCCTAGAACACCCGTGCGTCCCACAGCCGAGGCACTGGGTCTCGCAGGGGCTGGGGAGGGGTCCCTTTCATGTCATCTTTAGCTGATTACATGGCCGGTTTCCGCTCTCCTTCTCCTTCCTGAATGCCTCCAGAGCTGGCTGTGGATCTTTCAGCGTGGCCTCCTCTCTGTCCTGAGGCTCCTCCATGCTGAACCGTGGCTCTGACACTAACCGGGGTGGGGGTGGGGGGGGACAGTGAGCAGAGGAGGCTGCGGGGAGCTTGTCTGCCAGACTTCACTGGCCTCGAGTCCCCAGGAAACTACATTCTTGTGGCCACTGTGGACATCTTCCATCCCAGAGCATCCGTCCGTGCTGTGACCAGCTGGGCTCACGTCCTGTCCAAGGACCGGTCGGGTCTGCCTGAGATGTCCGCCTACTCTCGTGTCCACGCCTCTTTCCTCATGAGAGGACAGACGTGCCCCAGAAGAGAAAGGCCCTGCGCCATCATTAGGACAGGCGCTGGCTCTGGCTCAAGTGGGGCGCTTGCCAGCAGGAAAGGCCGGGACCCGAGGACCCGCACTCCTGGTCCGAGGGAGCCCGTCCTCCTCAGACCTGCCCTGTCGCTCCCCTCCTACCTCAGGCCTGTGCGGGGCCCTCCGCGCTCCCTGCCGCCGCCCGTCCCTAGCGGCGCCCCAGAGTGGCCGCAGCCGGGCCGCGCCTCAGGTGCTTACCTGTGTCCCGACCCCACACGTCTCTGCGCCTGGACCGCAGACCCGTGCGTGAGCGACTGGGCGGCAGACACCAGAGAGGATCCTGTGTTTCTCCGCAGACGCCCCCCGGCCCCGGCCTCCCGGCGCTGGCTTCCTGTGCGGTGCGTGTGCACGCTTCGCGCCCGGCCGGCAGGCACACTGCTCGTCTCCCCAGTCAGTCGCTGCGGTGCCTCCCCTGGCGGGCACGGCGGCCCCCCTCCCTCTGTTTACACCGGCTCCACGGAGCCTCGGGTCGGGCTCCCGCCCGCTCGCGCCGGCTTCCTTCCCGTCTGCACCCCGGCCTGCGCCGAGCTGAGCGACGGGGCAGGTGCGACAAGGCCTGCCCAGAGCCCACGTGGCCGCTCCTGACACCGGGGCGTGGGGCCCTGATGAGTTCCTTTTTTCTCTCGAGCCAGGAAACTGAGAGGCAGCTTGAACCATAGGCCGCACCGAGTCTGCACGGAGAGGGGCACCGAGGGCCCTTGGAAGGGGCGGCCGTGGCTGAGGACGGGCTCAGGACCGGCAGGAAGAAGGGCGGGTGTCTTCCCCGTATCGCTGGGGCGCACAGAGCTGCCGGCCGTGTCCCCCCAGCCAGGGGCTGCCCGCGGCTGCCCCGTGGGGCCGCAGGGAAGGGCAGCTGGTGAGCGGCGCGCTGGGCCCAGAGCGGCTCCGTTCTCGGGCAGTGGTCACGTGGAGCAGTCTGTCTAGAACTTCCCCGTTCTCGTGCTTGTGTGGCCCTGGCTCGCGCGTCGGAGAGGGGCCGTACGCGTGGGGAGCAGGCGGGGTACCCTCCCTCTCTGAGGGTTTCCCTTCAGAGAGAGCAGTGCTGGGTCTTCAGTGGAAATAGGCCTGAGTTTCTGTTTGCTGACAGCCAGTAAATACAGAACCATCCACTTTATTTCAAGAGCAGGAGTTCGCGTCTGTGCACAGCTCTCGTGCGCATCGAGTCTGAGGATGCCAGCTGCTGGCTTTCTGTCAGCCTGACGATGACAAGCTTTGCTCTTTTGTCCCAGCATTCTTCTGGGGAAGCCAGCGCCGAGGAGCCACTTTGTTTTATAAACGCGGGCATGCGGTATTTGCCAAAGCAGGAGCGTTCATTCCCGCCTGGGAGGAGGGGGCTGAGAGGCAGGGGAGGGAAGGGAACACCTGGGGGAGGCAGGGGCCAGGTGCAAGGGTGAGGCCACCGTCGCTGAGGCCACTGGACGGCCACGTGCCCGCCTCAAGACGGGCTCGCCCACGCCCTGTGCAAACCGAACGTGGGTCCCTGTGAGCACTGGTGGTGGAGCCCGCTGCGCCCGGGGCTGTGGGCACGTGGCACAGTGGGCGGGAAGCAGCTGGAGGTGCTCAGGAGGCCCAGGGACAGCAACTGCACCCCCAGAACGGCCACGTGTCAGCGGGTCTGGTGAGTGAGCGAACGGTGGTCCTGTCTAACCCTAGTCACGGGCGCTTGGTGAAGCATGCGCGGGTCTCGCAGCTGAGGGCTCTCATCACAGCTGACGTTCCAAAGGACACAGGCCGGGGGCGGGGGGGGCACCATCCTGTCCAGGCCGGGGCCGCTGCCTGTCATTCTGCACCTGGGAGCTAGGCGGATGCCCCCGAGCCCCCAAGCCTGCCCTTCCGGCCACAGAGGACCTCTGGTGGGGGCTGGCCCCGGCCTGCCTTTCTCTGGTTCCCATTTCCTCGTGGTGATCCACTTCCCTTTTGCACACTCTGGTTTTTGCAAGTCCAGGAACCTGGGAACAGAAACTTCCCTTCAGGCCGTCTGGGGAGGAGGTGGACCTGGGAACAATGGTTTGGCTCCCGCCCTCCTGCCCAGGCCTCAGACCACCTTTCCAGCTCCTGAGAAAGAGGAACTTGGAGCGCAGCCGGGGGGAGGCGGGCCGTTCCAGGAAGGCTGTCTCTGCAGGGGCACGCTGGGCTCAGTGCACTCCGTGGTGCCCGGCGCTCCCCGCTCCACCCCTTCTCATCTGGAAATCTGCCACATTCTTCCCAGACGGCAGGATGGATAATCTAACTTTCAGGGTCGGTGAGGACCCCGGTGGGCTTCTCGTCCAGGCTGGCCTTACAAGCAGGCCGGGCCTGTCTCCACACCTCCTCCCGAGGACCCCCGGGCCACTCCTTGCCGGAGCTCCCTGCTGCCTCCCTGGCTCCCGGGCCTGCTTCCTCTTCCACGCACCCTTGAGTCTTTTCTAGAAGGGTCTGTTGGCAGGACCGCCTGGCCTGCTCTGCCCTTCCTGCCCCCACTTCCTGCCCCTCACCAGCTCCCTCAGTGCTGCCCCTCTGCCCTCCTCTACTGGGCCTGCCTCCAGCCTCCCGGAGCCAGACTTACTGCTGTCGCCTCTCCCACCCCCAGAGCCTCCCCCAAGGTCCATGCACGTCCCGCGTCAGCACCCACAGCAGTGGCTGTGCCCACAGCTCTGCAGCAGACGAGGCACTGGGAATGGGGCCAAGCTCCCGTCCTCCCGCCTCACCTCCACAACTGTACTCGGGGCCCCCATGGATTCCCACCCCTGCCAGCCCAGCGTCTCGCCTCAGCTGGGTGCTGCTGCTGTCCCTGAGCCTCTCCCTGGCTGGGGGCCCGGCCTGCTCCTGGAGGGGCCCCTCACAACCCGAACGTCTTCCCAGAGCACTCTCCTCTCCGCCCCAGATCTCCGTGGGGAGAGGTGACCCACTCACCCTCCAGACCCCCGAGACCCCCGCCGACACAAGTCCGTCGTGGCTTCCGTGCGCGTGCTGTGTGTCTCCCACGAGCCAGGACTGCCCGTCAGCCGAGGCGCACGCAGCGAGGGCGCCCCTGGCACGCACAGGTGTCCTGCTGCCCGCGTCCGCGGGAACGGCAGCAGCAGGACTGCTGGGCCCCCATCTGTGTGGCCCGACATGGGCCTCTGTGGTGACAGAGGAGCGGCCCAGCCCCGGCCGGTGGGAGGGGCCGCAGGAGGGCCGCGCACAGTCAGGCTGGCCTGTTCCTCGCGGGCACTGGGCATCTTGGCTGGGCAAGAAAAGGGAGGCAGCTCTCCAGGCCAGAGACCTCGCACCTGCTTGGGGTTGTCCGAGATGGAGCCCACTGTAATTTTCTTCTGGCTTTTTCTATAAAGGTGACTCACGTACCCTCCCTCTCAGAGGGTTTTGTGTGTGTTTGTTTTGTTTTCTAATTGCAGTCAGAAAGAAGAAAGCCTCCACATCAGGAGGCCAGGGCCGGTCTTTCAAGTGCCTGCTCCCGTTCCTGGTCCTGTTCCCATGGGATGGAGAGGCCAGTATGGCTTGGGGGCAGCACAGTTCCAGGCCTGTGGGCCGGCGGGCGCCCGAGAGGAGAGCAGATGAGCAGCCAGCCTGGTGGTGGCAGGGAGTAGCTGGCCCACAGAAGGGTGCTGGGCCCCACGCCAGGTCAGAGCGCACAGCGGGGCTGGCCCGAGAAATGGCAGCCCCAAGCTCCCCGCCCGGGGCGAGCCCATAGCCGACTCGGATCGTCGCTGTGTATGCGTCCGCAGCTGTGCAGGGCCCCTTTCCTCGACACTGGCTGCGCACACATCCCAGAGAGGGCAGCCTCCAGACAGGCCAGACGTTTCCCTCCAGAAAAGCCTGAGAGGACCCAAAAGCTGAGCTGACATCCCACGCATGAGGCTGGCTGTGCGGTGGGAAGCCTTTAGAGGGAGCAAAGCTGTGGTCATTTCTTCTCCAGTGTGGAGGGGTCACCTCTTGCGCCCCAGAAACCCTACCCTTTAGAGGAGAACGAGGCTGAGGTTCGCAAGGACAGAGTCTCGTGCTCAAAGCTGGATCCATTTGTGGACTTGGTGTCGTTGCACTGCCGTCCGGGCCTCTGCTGCCTCACGAGGTGCCCTGAGGCCAGCCTGTGAGAAGGGCACAGTACAGCAGCTGCCTCCCGCAGGGCTGGGAAGACCCAGTGAGTGCCGGCCGAGGACAGAGCGAGAGACCGGTGGACGTGCAGGACGTGTCTGAGTGTTGCTGGGAGGCCCCTAGGGGCTGGAGCCCTTTTGGGTTCTCTGCCCCATCCCAGTTTCTAGGGACTTAGCGGTTTCCAGGCACTCTCTCTCCCTTTGTCCCCAGCTGTGTGTCCTTAGCCGGGTGACAGTCAGTCATTGCAAATGCTCTTATGCATAAAAGAAAAGCCATTTTCTTCCAAGATCCCCTCTGGGCTTCAATAATTATATTTCAAGAAGATGCTTTCCTAGACTTGCCAATTTCCAACCCTTGGAGACCTCTTGGCCGCCTCCCGGTCGTGTCGTACTCCGCTTGAGCTGTGTCGGGAGGCTCTTGGGCAGGGTTATGGGCTCAGCACGTGAGTGTGGAAGGGCTCTCTGCCGCAGGCTGGGGGCATGGAGCAGTTGGAGAAGGCTGAGAGAAGGGAACCCACAGCTGTCTGACCCGCAGACCCGTGGGCCTGATGGAGGAGGACGTCTGGTGCCCGCGGGTCTGGCCTGAGCACCCCTCTGGGCAGCTCTCCTTGCTAGCTTGGAAAACCGAGGAAGCACCGTCTGCTCTGGGCCCTGAGCTAGTACTTTGGGGATCTCCGGTTTCTTCCTTATTGGTACCTGAGGTCCTGTTTCAGGGCTCCCCCGCGTAGGGTAGAATGAGGCAGGCCGGGGTTCAAGGCGGTGCCTGAACTCAGAGCCGCTTCCTCAAAGTAGGAGAGCCGCCTAGGACTGGTGTCCCAGGACGCAGCGAGGCCCCGCTGTGCACCTGTCCCCGTCTGTCCCCCTCCATCACCCAGGCCTGGCAGCTCCTAACCCGAGCTGGGTTAGGCAAGCGCCCGAGATGCCAGCTCGGTAGGAGCCACGCAGACAGCCTTGAGGCCCTGCTGCAAGAGCAGGCGCAGGCCTGGTCCCCGGTGGCTGACCAGTGAACCAGCACACGGGCAGAGAGGGCCCTGCAGGCCACGGGTTTGGAGGGGAGGCCTGTGCGTGGGAGGCCAGGCCACAGGGAAGATGAGCTGACAGGAAAGCTGGGAACAGACAGGCCACACCTCTGCTCAGCAGCCCGAGGAGCCCTGAAAAACCAGGAGGGGCCAGTGTCCCAAGCGGCAGGGGTGGTGCCTGCGTTAGGAGGCCTGGAAGGAGCACCAGCAAGTCCCTGGTGGGTGGACGAGGAGGGTACACGCACAGAATCTGCCACCTGACACATGGGAAGAGGAGACCGACAGGAAGGGAGGTATGGGGACGTGAGCACCAGTCACGAGCCTAGTGCCAGTTGTCGGGGGGGGGGTTCAGGGACGGTGGGGAGAGGAGCAAGCTCCAGACACCCGCCACACGCACGGACCATCCCCATCACAGAGGCTTCCTGAAGCTTAAAGGCTTTGTGGTCTGGGTTAGGGCTTTGGTAACAACAAGCAGCGCATTTCCTGGTGCCGCGCTCACGTTACACTGGGGCATGAACATGTGCGTCCCTCGCCTGTGTTCACAGCACGCAGAGAAGGGGGCCGGGGGAGAGAGCAGCTCTGGGCCCGTTCTTTTCCCGTCCTAACGCGGGAGGATTCGGGGAGTCCTCTCTGCAGCAACACCCCCTCCTCTTCCCCGCTGGGAAGGCCCACACTCCAGTTAGGCTGCCTGTTAGAAGCATTTTGAGGGAGGACATCGGTGGCTTTCTTTCTGTGCCTTTTCAAAAAAGAGCCCAAAATGGTATAAACCAGCCCATTAAAAGTGCATGTTTTTAAGCAATGAAAATGAACTTTGCTAAAATCCAGGGCTAAAGTAAATAGCAGTCTCTGTGCAAACAGGATGCCCGGAGTGGGTCACAGCAGCAGTCTGGGCGGGGGCTGTGCAGACACGGGAGCAGGCTGCCGCTGGGGTGGGCGGGGGTCACGCCTCCTAGGAGTCCTGTGTGTCCACGCACAGAGCCCACAGAGATGAAAGACCAACAAAGAGGAATCAGCCTGTTCCAAGGTAGCTGAGCTGGTTTCACTAAAACATTACCCTTATTTCCTTGCTCTGTTAATCAGGAAATCCTGTCCTCTGGTGTTGGGGGCCCACTGGTGCTGGGCCTCCTGCCGGCCCCCCCACCCCCACCACCCACACTGGGGCAGGGCCGGGTGCACACACTGATCCCTTGCCTAGACTGCCTTTCCTCGATTCCTCCCATTCACTTGACAAGTGCTAACTCACCCCTGAAGTTTTATTTCGGCATCAGCACCCTGAGGAGCCCTCCCTGACCGCTGTCCCCACCCCCCTCCAGCCAGTCCTGCTGCAGCCCTCTCTTTGCCACCTGCTGAGAGCTTTCTGAATGGGGGGAGAGGGCTCTTGATTCCTGCCAGAAGCCTGGATGGCTCTGGGGAGGACGATCATTAGGTCATATCAGAGGCTCTTCCCCAAGGTGAGCAATAGACCCCACGCAGCAGAAGGGGTAGCAGAGAGAGTGGGAGCGCCTCTTGTCGCCGGGAGATCTGGGTGTGGGCATGGGGCTGTGGGGCCCAGGCAGTGCACCCTGAGTGGGCAGACAGCTCAGCCCAGCTGATGGTCTTGTGGGTTGTTTCTGTTTGATGTAGACCCGCTGTGCACCATGAGACCCAACTTCAGATGAATGTTCTAGAACAATCAGCTTTGAAAATGACTCCTGAATGTTTATTTCCTTTTGTAATAATGGGCAGAGGCTTTAGCTACAATTAACATCCAGCTGGTAGGAGCTAGACACTCCGGAAAGGCTGGTGTTTTCATAGGTTTTTCAATGTAGAGAGCTTACGCATACTGATTCCTATCACAAATGCTGTGCCTTCCTGGGGTGTGATAAGAAACTGTTCGTTATATAGATGGGTGGTTTTGATTTTTATAGGCTTTTGCTTTTTACAGTTCTAAATTGCAGAGTAGTGAGTGAACCAGGCAACCTGGCTCAGACGCATAAACAAAGAGCAGCCTCTCTCCGTGGAAGAGAACAGGCATGTTTGCTGGCTCAGGAAGGGCTGCAGGGGACTGAGACCAAGTAGCCAGGTCCAGGCTGGCGGGGCGCCTGTGCCAGGCTTCCTTCCCTGGAAGGAGACATGGGACACACGTTCTTTTGTCAATGCAGCACTAGTTTCTTGGGCTTTTCTGTTCCCGGACTAACTTGCTTTGAGGCTAGTGCTCCTTCCAGGCCAGGGGAAAACAGAAACTAAAAGACTGACTCAGAAATTCAAGGGGCTGAGAATAGATCGGGTCTCCATTTCAGACTCTGGGCAGGCCTGGCACCCCAGCCGGGCTCCCTGATCTCCCCGCAGCCTTTAACTGGGTGTGCTCTTACCTGGGGTGGGGGGGCGGCGGTGCTCAGAGCCGCTCATCTTATCAGCGCCTGTGGTTCTTTCTCAGGGAGGAACCGCTGGTTATTTTTACACATCACAGTTGCTTCCTCAGTTTGCTGGGTTCTAATTAAAACTGGGAAGCTCCTGGGCACACCCCCACTGGCATGTATGGGAGGAAAGGGACCCAGGGTGGGCCTGTTGGGGGACGCACAGGACACCTGGCCCATCTCACCCTGTCCTGCGATATGAGGGATGTTGTGTTTGCACATGGAGGCTCCCAGGGGACTGAACTCTGTTCCCCGGCACCATGATATTTTGGCATCTCAAATTAGAGAGAAGATCAGCCTTTTTCTTATCTAGACTGAGTCCCCTGCCTGGGTAGTATTTTGGGTCCTAGGCCTGTGAGACCCCTGTGGGCAGGTGCAGCCTGATGCTACCCAGTTTTACAAGTGGCTTTAGCCTTAGAGCCAGCAGCAAGCAAGGGGAAATGACAGGAAACACTGTTTAAGGAAGAAGGAGCATGATTTGTCATGTGTGCTAACGCAGAGGCCCCAGTTCTCTGGAAGGGAACTCACCCGCCCCTGCACCCCCCCCCCCCCCACCCCGCTGCCCCAAGACACTGCCCTGGTATGTGTTTGGGTCACGAGAGGCCAGGTGACAGTTATGTTTTCAGGATTCCAAATGACATCTGAAGGACGCAAGATGGATGCAGCTGCCCCAGGAGCCCCTCCCCTCCCCGTCCCAGGAGGCAGCAGGGCCCTCTTCCCACCTGTAAATCACACAGGCATATTTCCCAGCAGTGATCTCTGCAAGTATGTCACTTTCTCATTATATAATAGGTATAAATCAGTCTTCACATCCCAACCTAAAAGCCCGTATGACCCACATTAAGTGGATATACCTTGCGTGTCATCGACCTACCATGGGCTTTGAGTTCCACGCTGACCTTTGTGTTCTGCCCTAAAGCTGTGCTTTTCCATCCTCAGGGTATTTCCACACTCACTAGAGAGGCAGGACACCACATGGTCAAAGAGCTGTGTGTGGCCCTGGGTGAAGGGCTTACTGCTCCAGCCCCAGCTTCCTATGTGTGACGGGTCTGGTAAGCGCTGACCACATGCAAGCTACTTATCTGGAGGCCTGCTTCATTCAGGAAGATAGCAGAGGCTCTGGTTTGGAGAGCCGGGCCCCATAGCAGTTCCTCACCGAGCTATGCCATGGGTCCTAGACAGTGGCTGTCCACTAGGTGTAATTTTCACTCGGCGGTGCCCCAGCTAGACCCAGTCAGGACAGTGGAGGATCTGGTCACCATTATGCATGGTCAGAGCCACTTTCCTCATACCCTTGTATTTTCAGGGGTCCGTGAAGCCAGCAAAAGTCTTTTGCAATTGCATGCTAACCTCTGCTAGAGGCTGAAGATAGGGGCTCCTCGGCTGAAATAGGGAGCCTGTTACTTAGAGCTGGAATGGAGACCTCAAAGGACATCAGAGGGATAAATGGTGCTCTGGACATCAAATGTACAATCCCCCTCAGGCTCTCCACATCTGGGCAGGGCAGAGACTAGGTAGATGACCACAAGCAGATGAATGCCCAGCTTAGAGACCGGAGTTAAGGTGTTTATGACACTGACTTTGCCGCTTGCTGTGTTTCTTGTTGCTAGCAGAGTGGGTGTTCAAAGGCTGGGGGCACTGCCTTCCTACGAAGTTTTGCAGAAGCCTTTCCATGCACAGGGAATTTTATATTTTTATCAAGTGTCCAAGACAGTTAGCAACAGACTTGCTGTCTACATTTAGATGTAGTTCCAAAACTTACTAAAAATTGTGTAATCATAAAGAGGAGGAAAGCTATAAGCATGCTGACCCAGGAGAACGCGGTCAGCCTCCCCCCCCGGCCCCCCCGCCGCAGGACATGTGAGGGAACAGCGGTGTTGCTAAGCCACATGCCCCTCCACAGGTTAATGACCGCAGGGTAGCGGCGGCCCGGTCAGCGCGCAGCTGGAGGTTGGCCCCAGATGCGGGACAGCGTCCCCGCCCCCGCAAGGGGACAGCACCCCCAAACCTCCAGGGGACAGCGTCCCCACCCTGCAAGGGGACAGCGCCCCTCCTCCCCCGGGGGACAGCGCCCCCACCCCGCAAGGGAACAGCAGCCCCAAACCTCCAGGGGACAGCGCCCCTACCCCCCTGGGGGCACAGCACCCCCAAACCTCCAGGGAATAGCGCCCCCACCCGCAAGGGGACAGCGCCAGAGCGGGGCCGACGCACCGGAGAGTCCGTGCGGGGCCGCCGCAGCCCGGAGCTTGCTCCCCGCGCGGGCCGAGACTCCGAGCGTGCCCGCCGGCCGACCCCGCGTTCGGCGCCCACTCACCGGCTCGCTGGGCCGCGGGCCGCGCAGTCGCCGCGGGGCGGGCAGCTCGGGGCTCCGAGGAGGCGGTGGCTGGGCTCACGGCGCGCACGCCGCGCGGGCCTGTGTACACACGTGACCGCCGCCCGGCCCCGCCCCCGGGCTCGGGCCGCACTCCACCGCGCGGGGCGGGACGGGGCGGCGCGCGTTCGGTGACCCGAGGTCAGCCGCGTGCCGGACGCAAACCCCGGGCGCCTCGTGGGCTCCCTGAAGCGCGGGTGCTGGGTGTGCTGAGTCAGAACGCGCTCTAATCTGCAGGGCACAGGCCCCCCGCCCTCCGAAGGCTGTAATCTGGCCCTTCCAGGTGCACCTGCTGCTTCGCAGCGTGCGCTCGTGCTTCCAAGTTCACCGGTTACTTCCCGGTCTGAGGAATTACCTTGTCCACGGCGCTGGCTGCGGGAAAACCGCCGAAAGACGCAGCGCGTTGTCTGCAGCCTCGTTAGTCTCGTAGCTGTTGATGTGATTAAACGTTGGGAAAGTTTAAAGAACAGGAGGACCTACTCGGCCGCACTTCTTGCGGCGTAGCAGAACTCTTAGCGGCACGTTCTGGCTCAGGATCCAAGAACATTTCTTTCCGAAAATCAAAGCATGCGGGTTGCAGAACTTAACGCAGATTTGCTTTGTGCGCAGGGGTTGGGCGAACCGCAGCAGACGAGGATGGCAGCCAAGGCTGGTGCTGCCTGAGTGCTCACGGGATCGCTTCCTGACCACCGGGAGAGGGAGGTCGGGCTGAGCTGGCGGGCCAGGCTCCCGACGGTCGGAGGGCGCAGCAGAGCCTCACGCTCTGTCCAGCTCACGAGTAGACCCCCTTGGCCCTGTTGTCATTGCGGTAACTTCTCAGCCCAGCACCAGAAGTGGGTTTGTAGAAGTAGGCATCTGGCCCCAGCTGGTACTCCACACGGCTCGGGGAGCCTGACCCTGCCAGCTCCTAAGCCAGGCCCCCAGAGCAGCCTCTTGAGGTGTTTCCTGGACATTTCATCACATCCAAGACATCATTAATGCTGCACCATTGCTTTATGAACCACTGACAACCCTCGGCCAGTTAAATTCTGACACTGTCCATTCTAAGCATTCTAATTTTAGAGATGTTAAAATGAGAGAGAAAATGTGTCTTAGCAGCAGTGAAATATAGTACTCTCATTTTAAGTTGCATCAAGGCTCAGAAAGCTTAAGCAACTTGCCCAAGGTCACACGGGATGGTGGGGTCAGGATTTGGGCCCAGTCTGCCCAAGTAAAGTGTTGTCTCTGTTGTCTGAGTGGCCTTAGCAGAGTTCCTGCTCAGAGTCCCTGGAATGCCAGGTCTAATGAGGTCTGCCCATAGGGTGTTTGACCAGAAGAGAGGCTGCCTGTAACTGGGGTGAGCTGACATTCAGCTCCATTGAAGGCACTTAGTGCTCAGGTCACTTACACTGCCTTGTCTGCAAAGAAAGACTTCCTCTGCCAAGCAAGCAAACGGGGTCAGGAAAAATGGCAGAGAGTCTGGGGGATGGGGGGTGGAAGATCTTCAAAGTAAGCCCACCCTCCAGCTGAGCCAAGATCAGCATTTTATAGCTAGGGAATGTAAATACGCTCCAGAGAGCTGCAGCTTTGTATCTTGCTGCTAGCTGCTCCCCAACTGTGCAGGCCAGTTCCCGGGGAAGAGCCAGATGTCTGTGGGGACAGCACCACCATCTTGGGCAGACGTGGACTGGGGTGTAAGAGCCGTGTGATTGACCTGCATCCTGGGTTTCTGACTGCGTCATACTCAGATGTCACTTTGCGAAAACCACATGGAGTTGGCCTCCCCTGGATTGCTGGTGAGGTTTCCTGAGGAATAGGAGTTGGGGGCCCCTGGGCCCCAGGGCTGAGCCTTTGTAGCTGCATTCGCTGCGGTCACAAGGCTGGTGCCCTAATTGCGCACTGCACTCTGCAGTGAAAAGGGAGACTCCGGCCCAGTTTTCTGCTGAGATCACGGAGACGCCTCTCCCTGGATTACAGAAACATCACAATGGCCCTTTGCTTAGCACAGTTTGGAGACTTGGCAAGTCTTTCTGGTGATTCTGGAGTGGCAGTCGATAAGAAAGGCTGCACTCCACGCTCAGGGGACTCTGGAGTGCTGGCTGGGAACCTGAGAGTAGCCCAGAGTCATTCTCTTGGGGGCTAGGGACCAGGCTGTGGAGGGTTCCAGCTGCCCTAGCCTCGACGGAAAGGCAGGGTCATCTTCCTTTTGAAGGTGCACCTTCTTTCAGTAATGATGTACTTACACTGTACATTTGATCCTAGGTGATGTGTTGATCAGGGACAAGGAATGTTCAAAGTTAATTTGTTAGTTCTTATGAGTCTGGTTTAGAGTGGGGTTCTGTATCGTGACTTCTGTGTGGTTCTATTAATGTAAGTTAATGTTCTTCAGGGCTCCAGTAAAGTGTAGTAGACTTTGATAAGGCAGCGTGGAGGGCTTGGTCAGAGACAGGGTCCCACCCTAGGAAAGCCCATGGGCTAGATGGGAAGCGTGTGGCTGATGTCTGGCTGTTGGTTCAGAGCTGGGCCTGTGGTTTCTCTGTTGTCATCATAGGTATACACACCCACAAAGGTGGAGAACAACTTGGCATTTCACTGGACTCATCCAATCAAACTTTTCTGCCCCAATTTTAGCCAGAAAGAACTCACGATCCAGCTTCCACATAACACGGTTAATAAAGATACTCTGTTTCTTAGAAAAAGCTATTCTTTGTAGTTATACATTTTTTATTTATATAATCTTATGTCTGTATTTTATACTATACACAAATACACAAATGTATGTAATGTTAACCCTAAAAACAGAACAGCCAGTTATTTTATCTGAAAAGTAGTTCCTTCTTTATTCTGGAATGGCAAAGGAATTGCAGTCAGCACGGGCATAGCGGGGTGACCCAGAGGCCAGTCTTAGAACAGAGGGAAGGGAGAGCAGGGATGCTGCTTGGGACAAGAGCCCACTGGAGGAGGCGGGAGTGGGGACTTCTCATAGGCCGGGCTGTTGCTGGGCGAGGAGAAACCTTCCTTCCTCCCGCTCCTGGGCGTGGGAGCGCAGTTGCGCCGCTGGGCTCCTCGCCTCCTTTCCCCAGGAGCGCGTTAGAGCTTGGTGCTTAAGTGTTGCACGTGTATACTGAAGAGAGATGTGATGTCTGGGCTTTGCTTCAGAATCATCCGAGGCTAGGCCGGGAGGGGAAAGATGGGCCATACTGCTGAACGCGCGAGGATTCGGTAGACTTTTGTGTATCTTTGGGATCCCCTGTAAAATTCCCAAAAGAGGGGGCCAAAGAAAGAGACCGCGCGCTGCTGCCCGTGGTGCAGGGGCAGGTCAGACCCGGCCTGGGCGCAGCTCGGTGGCCTCGCAGGTCCCCATCCCCAGGGCGCGGGCACAGAGCCCAGCCTGGATCCCGTCATTCTCTTGGGGGCTAGGGACCAGGCTGTGGGGCTGCTCCTTTGCAGCGTCGGCCCGGGTGGGGCCTTGTGGGCGTGCAGACTGCAGGCACTGAGCCCCCGCGGGAGGTAGCGGGAAGAACCGGAATCTCGATGCTGGCAGTTTGCTTTTCCTCCTCCGAAGCCTGTCGTCGGCGTTAAAAGTAGTGCGCGTGGGAGCGCTTCCTTCATGGAGCGGGGGTGGGCACGCTGGAGGAGCTGGTGCCCAGGTGGCCTTTCGACAGCCCGCTCCGTCCGGGAGTGCAGCCGCCTGCCCCTTGGGCTGCATCTCCTGTCTTTTAGGCAAGAAGCTCGGGAGTGGCGAAGCCAGAAGGTGGCCGTTTCCACAACAGCAGAACGCCCCAGCCCCCAGATCGGGCGGAGCAATGTGCCGGTGTCCTGCCGGGCCGGGGGCTTCGGCAGAGATTGGGTGACCGTTCCGCCTGGTTCCCCCAGTCAGCCTGTCCAGCGAAGGCAAGAGGGGCCCAGGCTCCACAAACCCCGAGAAGCCTGGGCTCAGCGCTCGGGCCTTGGGGAGGGGGTGGGCGGCTGGCTGCTGGGCGTTGGGCCAGGCCTGGAGCCAAGTGAGGACCGAGCTAGGCAGGGTCCCGCCAGTGGCCTTACTCCTGGCTTGAGTGTGGGGCTGTCACCAACATATGCAGCTCTTGTGGGGACAGCTCGTCTGAGCCACACCCAGCCCCCCCCAGACTGGGGCACAGAAGTTGCTTTTTCGGTACTGTTTCTGTTCTAGAGCTCTCCCTCTTTTTTTTAGCTTTTTATTTTTAAATAATTATAGATTCCCAGGAAGTTGCAAAAATAGCAGAGCACAGTCCCTTGTACCTTTCCCCCACTTCTCCCCGAGGGTTATGTTCTGCATGGCTCTAGAACAGCATCAAAACCGGGAAACTGTCGTGAGCACCGTGGCACCACGCTCATGTACCCCCACGACACCGACGTCCAGACGCGGAAAGTCTCCTCCACCACCGCGCTGCCCCACACGCACGCACGCTCCGTAGTCGTGTCCTCGTGAGGGTGGTACGTAGACGGAGCCACACGGTGTGTGTCCTCCGGGGATTGGCTGTCTTCCCTCATCCTGACGTCCTGAGAGGTCCAGGTCGTGGCTGTGACCACTGGGCCGCCCCTTCTTGTTTCTGGCCGCAGCAGTGGTCCGGCGGGGCGGGCTTGCTCAGTCACGCACTGCTCCCCGCTCGGGTCTGCTGCGTCGGCGTGGAGCTTACAGACGGGGCAGCCCGGCACTTGTGACAGGTTTCTGTGTGGACATAACTTTTCATTTCTCAATTGCTGGGTCATAGGGTATGTGCATGTTCCGTTTTGGAAGAACCAACCAAACTGTTTTCCAGGGTGGCTGTAGCATTTCTGCATTCCCGCCCGCCGTGTGTGGGCCCGCGCCGTCTGCAGCCTTGCCGGTCCCGGGGGTCGACCCCGCTGGTCTCAGCCGGTCCCGCAGGTGTGGAGCGGCCCCTCCTTATGCTTTCGTTGCTCTGCCCTGAGGCCTTGTGATAGCACGCAGCTCTGTGTGTGCTTCTTTGCTGTCCCCATACCTTCTTCGGTGAAATGTCTGTCCCTTTCCCATTTTCTAACTGGGTTGTGCGTTTTCTTACCATTGAGTTGCAAAAGTTCTCCATCTGTTCTAGATATGAGACTTTCGTTACCCGCGGGGCTCGTAAATACTTTGTCCCGGCCTGTGGCTTGTCTTTACGCCCCCTCAGCAAGGTCCTTCGTGGAGAAGAGAAGCTTCTCACTTTTGGTGAAGTTGGTTTATTGATTTTATTTATTTATTTATTTATTTATTTAAGATTTTGTTTATTTATTTATTTGACAGAGAGAGAGAAACAGCATGAGAGGGGATAGGGTCAGAGGGAGAAGCAGCCTCCCCCGCTGAGCCGGGAGCCCGATGTGGGACTCGATCCCAGGACTCCAGGATCATGACCTGAGCCGAAGGCAGTCGCTTAACCAACTGAGCCACCCAGGCGCCCTTGATTTTTTTGTTTTTTCAATGGATCTGTGTTTGGTGTCGTGTTTAAGAAGTCTTCACTAATTCCTATGTCCCAAAGACTTTCTCTTATGTTTTCTTCTAATAGTGTTATATTCGATATGTAAGTCTATGATCCGTCTGAGTTAATTTTTGTATGTTAATATTTGTGAGGGTTAGGTCAGGTTTTTATGTTTTGTTTTGTTTTTTAAAGTAATCTCTACACCCAATGTGGGGCACGAACTCATGACTCAGAGATCGAGTGGCACGCTCCTCTGACTGAGCCAGCCAGACACCCCTGTTTTTTTTTTAATAGACTATTTAAATGCCAGTTTTAGGTTCACAGCGAAGTTGAGCAAAAGGTACTGAGATTTCCCATATTCCCCTGTCCCCACGCACGCACCGCCTCCCCCCCATTATCTGCATCCCCCCGCATGGTACATTTGTCACAATCGGTGAACCTTCTTCAACTCGTCATCATCACCCAGAGTCCATGGTTCCCCATTAGGGTACACTCTGGGTGGCTGTACATTCTGTGGGTGTGGACAAATGTGTGAGGACAGGTATCCACCACGACCGTATCATACAGAGCAGTTTCACTGCTAGAAAAGCCTCTGTGGTCTGCCCACTCATCCCAGTCCTCCACCTGCATAACCCCTGGCACCCACCGATCTTTTACCGTCTCTGTAGTTCTGCCTTTTCCAGGACGTCATCAGTTGGAATCATTCAGTACGAAGCCTTTTCAGACTGGCTTCCTTCACTTAGGAACATGCATTTATGGTTCCTCCATGCCCTCCGTGGCTTCAGAGCTCACTTCTTTTTAGTGCTGCACAATATTCCACTGTCTGGATGGACCATGGTTTGTTTATCCATCACCTACTGAAGAACATGCTGGTTGTTTCCAAATTTTGGCAATTAAGAATATAGCTGCTGTAAACATGTGTGCAGGTTTTGGCGTAGACCTAAGTTTTCAATTCCTTCGGGTAAATACCAAGGAGGATGATTGCTTGGATCGTGTGGTGAGAATAGGCCTAGTTTTGTAAGAAGCTGCCGAACCGTCTTCCGGAGTGGCCGCCCCATCTTGCACTGTCACCAGCAGCCCGCTGCTCCGCGTCCTCTCCAGCATCTGCTGGAGACGGTGTTGTGGATTTGGCCGTTCTAACAGGTGTGTGTGATACATGATGTTGAGAATTTTTCGTATTTTTATTTGCCATCTGTACATCTTCTTTGGTTCAGGGTCCATTTTTTGCCCATGGATGTCCTGTTGCTCCAGTATCATTTGTTGAAAAGACTGTCTTTCCTCCAATGAATTACTCTCACACTTTTGTCAGAATTCAACGTGCTAATGAGGCAGTTCTGGGTTCTCTTTCACTTCCCGTCAACAGCACGCTGTCTGGATTGCGGTAGCTACACAGTAAGTCTTGAAATCAAATAGAGTGATTCTTCCTACTTTATTTTCCTTTTTCAGAATTACTCTAAGTATTCTAGTTCCTCTGCTTTTCCATATAAATCCTAGAATAATCTTGTATATATGTGTGAAAAGTCTGGCTGGGCTTTTGCATGAAACTAGTCTCTCCTCTTGTAAAGAATTGGCTTTGCCAGGTTGGATTCCAGTCCGTGAACACAGCACGTCTCCCATTTACTTAGAGCGTCTTTGATTTCTTTCATCTGATTTCTTTTTGGTTTTCAGCATACAGATCCCGAACGTGTTTTATTGGATTTACAACTAAGTTTTTTTTTTTTTTTTTGAGCAATTGTAGGTGGTATTGTATTTTAAATTTGAGTTTCTGTATGTATATTGCTAAGTCATAGAAATACAATCAACTTTTGCATTTTGCTCTTGTGTTCTGCGATCTTGCTGGATTCATGAGTTCTTGGAGTTATTTTGTAGGTTCCTTGGGATTTTGTGTACCGACCGCCACACCATCTATAAATACAGACAGTTGTATTTCTTCTTTTCCAGTCTGAATGCCTTTGATTCCCTTTTACTGCCTTGTCATGCTGGCCAGGGCTCCCAGTGTTAATGTGTAAGAGGACCTTTGTGCCTTGCCCCTGGACTTGCGGGGCAGGTGGGTGCATAGATGGTATTTATCAAGTTAAGGAAGCTTCCCGCAATTAGCAGTTTTCTGAGGATGTATATCATGAATGGGATTTGAATTTTGCCGAGTGCTTTTTCTGCCTCTGTTGATATGGTGGTGTGCTCTTTCTTCTTTAGCCGGTTGATAGGGTGGATTATATAGATTGATTCTTGAGTACTGAATCGGCCTTGCGTCCCTGGAATAAACTCCACTCAGTTGCAGTCTACAACTCTTTGTATGTGTTGCTGATTAGGATCTTTGCATTTATATTTATGAGGGATTTTGGTCTGTGGTTTTCTCTGTTTCGTGCTGTTTTTGTCTGGTTTTGCTGTCAGGCTGGTAACGCCTTCATGGATGCCCCGGGAAGGAGCCCCTCCTCGCCGGTGTTCTGCCAGAGCTTGTGCGGAGCTGCTGTGGGTTCCTCTGTCAGTGGTTAGTAGAATCCCAGTGAGACACCCCTTGGCCTGGACGTGAGGCTCTGCAGGAGGCCTCGGGGCCTCCACAGCCCAAGGCTGCAGTGACGGAGGCCCTGCCCTGCCAGCGAGGGGAGGGGCCGGCCTGGCCCGGAGACCAGAGCCCGGACGGCCTTGAGCTGTCCTTGGCTTTGCTTCCCCTTGCTTGTTGGCTGACAGCAGACCCTGCTCACCGGGGCTTTACCCCTCAGCCCCCCTCTGCCACACACGATTTCTGTGCACCGGACACCACGTCCAGGCAGGGCCTGTGCCTGGAGGCTCGGCAGGAGGGAAGTGCTGTGTGCAGGAGCTTTGTAGGCTGTGTCCGTCTGCATCCAGGTGGGCGTTCCGATGCCCCTGCGGCATTTTCTGTGGATTTCACCAATGATTGGTCCTCTGGGAGGCGGCATGCCCGGAAATTGGGCATGTGGATCAACCAAACATTCAAGTTCGTAATGTTTATGTCAAACATACTTATTCTTTGTTTCGTGACTCAGAATGATCAACATGATCTTGGGGGGCCTGGCACCCTGGTTTTGAAGGGTAGGTCGTATTGCCTCTGGGGGAAGGTCTGGTGAGGATTTCATGGTTCTAGAACCCCAGCCACCTAGCTTCTCCTCTGCCTCATGCGGGCCTCCATGCCCCCTCCCCAGGACTTGTGTGCTCACTGTACCCCCTTTCTCCCACATACCAAAGGCTATGCCCTCACCTTGGGTCTCAGATGCTGGGTTCCCACCACTGTTTTTCTTGACCTTCATCCTACCCCAGACATTTAAATCACAAAACGTAAAATCAACTTACTCTCCAACTAGCCTACCTAATTTTCCCCGCAGTATTTTAATCTTCTCGCGTCATCTCGCTACGGGCACGTAGCTCAGTCACTTCAGGCTGCTGTAGTGGAATGCCACAGCCGGCGTGGTTTATAAACAGACACGGGTGTCCCACCGTTCCGGGGGCTGGACGTCCAAGACCGAGGTGCTGGCATGGTCGGGTTCTGGGGAAGGCCTCCTCCTGGTTCATGGAGGGCCGTCTTCTGGCTGTGTCCCCGCGTGGTGGAAGGGGCCAGGGAGCTCTCGGGTCTCTGCCGTCATGACCCATGCATTTCCCCAAGGCCCCACCTCCGGATACCATCACACCAGGGATTAGGTTCGAGCATATGAATTTGGGGGAAACCAACATTCGGACTGTGGCTGCAGGCATTTTTGTCTGTTCTGTACCCCACAGTATAGTTAGCACTCGGAGGAGTATTTAGTGTGAAAACATTGCTTAACAAATATTTGTGAAATGAGTACTGGTCCTTGGCGATACAGCTCTTCCTAACCAGGAGCTGCTGAGCTAAGTTGCCTGGAGAGGGTGGGGCTCCAGGGTCCGTTGGGTGGGTGTAGCTGCTGCCGCCAGGCTCGCACAGCAGGCGGGGCTCTTGATCATTCTACGGCAAAGGCTCTCAGGCTGTACTCGTACCATTTCTCTCGGGGGCCCCCGCACTGAAGCCCACGGGCACAGTGAGTGGCCCTGTGCTTGCTGCCCTCTGGGGAGGCCCAGGGTCAGACAGCTGGTGGGAAGCATGGCCTGGCAGTACGTGCTGTGGCAGAGAGCCCCACCTGCCCAGGGCCCAGGCCTCTGTGTGTGCCCTAGGGGTGCTGGAACGCAACCTGCAGGGCCCGGAAGGGACAGTGGCTTGGGAGTAGGCAGGCCTGGCACATTTGGGGCCCTCACTGAGCCCCAGGCCCAGGTGTGAAATGTGGGTACAGGGTGGAGGGTGTGAGAGCGCACGGGGAGCCGTGCATCCCGTCCCGGCATGTGGTGTGCCAAGCCAGCTCCCTCCCTTTCCCGCTCCCATCTCCCAGGGCTGCTGCTGAGTCATGGGAGCCAGATGGGGTGTGAAGAAAGCAATCAATCCAAGGGCTCTTAAGGCTGAGTAGTGACACTGGAATGCACTAGAAAATCAGCACGTAGATCTTCTAGGACTCAGAAGTCCCAGAATGGAGTCCTTTCCAGGAAACTGGCAATCTTGGCAACTTTTTAAAAAACAGTTCCGAGTCCCAGTTTCCTCATCTGTGAAGTGTGGTGCCGATGCTGCCTCCCAGAGGTTAAGCAGGACAGCACAGGTGAGACCACCAGGCATAGAGGCCGTGCCCACCCTGCCCCCTGCCTTCCCCTCCGTCCCTCCGACCCTGGCACAGGCCTCTGCAGTCCCTGTGTGCCTGCCCCGTCGTCACTGTTGGGCAGGCTTCTGTGTAGAGTAGCCCACGGGTAAGGGCGAAATGACCAGGAGGAAAAGCACAGGAAGAGTCTGTCTTGGCTCCGGGACCTTGGAGATCCTTATCGGGCTGGGAAGCTGGGACACCCACACCCAGAGCGGGAAGCCCACACCCGGCAGCCGGCACACAGTGGGTGAATGAAGAAACGGCTTCTAGAGCTGCCTCAGCAGCCAGAGGACAGAGCGTCCTGGGATGCCTAGCTTCTGACCTTTGCCAGAGAGGCAGTTGGACGCGTCCGCTCCTGTCCCCAACCAGCCCTGCCACCAGAGCCTCCAGCAGGCCCCTGGGTGGAATCAGAAGGCTCCTGGCTGCCCGCGTGTGGTTTTTTCTTGCGTCCTAAGATTCATCTGCAGTCTTAGGGGAGGGAACCCATGCTCGAGAGAGATTCAGGCGTTCACATGGTGAAGGAAAAGCTTTGTGATTCATTTATTCAGTGGGTCTCTGTTAACACTTGGCCTTGCCTGGGTGATGTCTTAGAGCCCCACCCTTGTCAAGCTCCCAGTTTGAGGGGACTAGATGTTAATCAGAGGACTCCAGTGGGTGTTCTGTCACCACTCTGAGAAGGGCTGCAGGGCCATGGTATTGGGGGGGGGGTGCTCAGGAGGTGAAGCAGAGGTTTCTCCAAAACTGAGGAGGACTAGTCATGAGGCTCCAGGCAAAGGGAAGAGCTTGTGCAAAGGCCCTGGGGAGGAGACAGCAGGCCAGATTCAAGGAACCCAAGGGTGCTGCAAGTGGTGGAGGTGTGGGAATGGGGCCAGCACGCAGGACCAAAGCCTGCCAGTCAGATGGGGGTCCATGTTGTGGGCAGACAAATGGGGAGCAACTGGGGGCGCTGCAGCAGTGGTTTTCCTGCCTCCTGTGGGGAGCAGCCCTGGAGCAGGGCCTGGAAATAGGCAGACCTCTGGGCGTGGGCTCTGTCTGTGCCACTGGGTGGCCCAGCTGTGGACCGAGAAGCTGCCCTGAGTCGCCATTCTCTTCTGAACAACCTCCTTAAATAAGGAACCTGGCGCCGCCCATCTCCTGCCTCCTTTGCAGAGCCGGATTGGGGCTGGGGTTGGGGTTGGGGGTCCGCGCCCACCTGCGGCCACAAGCCCCGCCCACCGCATGGAGCCACGCCCACACGCGGGGGCCTCACCCGCCGGGGTCCCGCCCACCGCCCGGAGCCACGCCCACACGCTGGGACCTCACATGCCGAGCGCCCGCGCGCTTGCGTCACCGCCCGGCCGGCTGGATCCGGTTCCAGCCGAGCCGGGCCGGCCTGACATGCGCAGTGCGTAGGCGCTGCAGCCGGGCGGGCCCTGGGCACGCTGACTGCCCGGGACGCGGAGGTCAGTGCGCCGAACCCGGGAGCGGGGCCCGGTGGGTGTGGGGGCATCCGCCCTGCCCGAGCGCGCGGAGGGCGGGGCGTGTCCGGCTCGGGAAGGGGGGGCGGTTCCTGCGGGGGGCCCGGCCTGGGGAGGCCCCGGGCCCTGGTAAGACGTCTCACGGTGAGGGCGGGGTGCCCTTCCCCCATGGGGTCGGGCGCGGGTGGGCCCACGCCGCTCCCGGGGTTACATCGTCCTGGGAGCCCCACCCGGCCACCCGGGTCCACGTTGCCCACTTCCTGGGGTCACGGAGCGCCCTGCTCCCCAGCCTCGGCGTTCTGCACGGTGAGGATGGGGCCCCAAGCTATGTCCTGCAGCGGGGGGTGGGGGGGTAGTCGTGGGGGCTCCGAGCTGTGTCCTGCACCGGGGGGAGGTCGGGGGCTCTGAACTGTGTCCTGTCCCGGGGGAAGAGCGGGGGGGGGGGGGGGGAGCGGTGACCTGCGCCAGGGGGGGGGGGGGGCGGGCTGCGGGCTGTGTCCGGGTCCGGGGGGGGTGGGGATGGGGGACGTGAGGGAGGCTCCGAGCTGTGCCCTTAGCAGCTCCTACCTGGGGAAGGCCTCTGAGGCCCGCTGACCCTCTGGTTGCTGCTTCAGAGAGCTCAGCCCCAGGCCATGTCACCCCACGCGAGTCCCCTGGCTCTCCAGCCCGTCTTCTCTGTAAAGCTGGGCAGTGGTCTAAACCCTGTCCCTGCTCTGCACTCTGGGACTCACCTGTCCTTTCTCTCTCCTCTCCTGGGATGGGTGTTGCTCTCTGCGTGGGACATCTTCAGGGCTTTGTAGCCCAAGGCGGCCTTACCTTTGCAAGGCCCACCCACGCATAGCACATCATTGTTTGGGGGAGGAAAACGTAAACAAGGATATTACTATTTTGCTTGTGAAATGATTTGGCTGTAACTCTTTATTTGGGCACGTGAATTTTCACTGTACATTCAGGAATTCTTGCAAAGTGAAAAAAACCTAACCCATGGTTTCCAAATGTGATGAAATTTTTTTGAAAGTTATGTTTAACAATTGATGGAGTTGACTTAATGATACACTGTATACATTCAGTGCAGCATTTGTTTGGATTTTGCTGTTTCATCTTGGAGCCAATACATGTTTTGGTTTTTTTCCCATAGCTCAGACCTTTTGCAGGTCCTGAACAGCCCACAGGGCCCAGAAGGCAGCGGGGCCCCTGACATGAGGATTTAGATCGAGTTGCCCTGTTCACTTTGTACCCAAAGGCTCAGCCGAGACGCCGCTGAGGGAGAATACAGTCCAGAGAGTGTTCGGTTGGAGCAGCGTGAAAACACATTGGGAAGTCCTGTGCAGAACTGTTTGTTTTTCCCTTGAGAGAAGCAGTGTCAGCGCGTCTTCCCGCAGTCGTCCTGGGAGAGCTTGCGCCCTGTGCCTGCTCCCCGAGCGCTGGGCCCACCCCAGCTGAGGTGGGGGGCAGATGTTTTTGCACTTGTGTAGTATGCGTTCACACATTAAGAATCGGATCTTTGTTAACGTGTGGCAAAGTCAGCACTGCCAGATTAGGAACGAGTCTCTGCTGATTTTTCGGAAGTTGTTGAGAAGTATATTTTTGGTGTAGTAAATGTTATTTCTAGATTCATTTACAATTCCTATACTTAATATTCTGCCTGGCTCTGCCCGTTCTGGCCATCAGCCTGCCAGAATGGTGTTTCCAGATTAAACACGATGTGCAGCCTTCAATTCCTGGCTAGTCCCACATTTCCGGAAATGAAAGGAAGGCAGATTGAGAGTTTACTAGGAAGGCGGTGGGCGTGGCTGGGGGCCTGCTGTGAACACAGGGCAGGGCTGCACATGTGACCTTTGCCTTCCAATCTAGCACTCAGGCCTAGAAGCCACAGCGGTGACCTTCCACACGAGGCTGTTGACCATTCCCAGTGCCCCTGGGCTCCACGCCTACGCTGGCCCACTGGTAACGAGAGAAACGTTACTGAGTCCAGATCATGAGTTCCCGAAAACCAAATGAGGGCCCAGTCGGGCAGTCCTACTCGGGATGACGAAGCTCACACCGGGGGGAGTCAACCCAAGGCAGTGAGGGCTAGCAGCGGGGGGGGGCCTTGGCGCCCGGAGGTCCAGGAAGACCCAGTGGGGTCCTGCCTCAGCCGAGCGGTTCGCCTTGCCCTGTGGGGGGCAGTGTCCACGCCTTCTCTGTCTGGCCATGAAGTGCTGGGGCCTGTGCCTCTGGTGGGAGGCTGGGCAAAGAGGGCCCCTTGCAGCCTCTTTGGGGACTCCGCCTGCTCTCACAAGGCCCTAAGATTGTGCTGGTGCGGGCAGCCGCTCTGCCGTAAATGCCCAGTATGAAACGCCGACCCCTCCACTCGGCGGGGAGGCAGGGGAGGACCCGCCTACCAGCTTCCTTCTCTGTGGAGTCCTCCCTGTCGTGCCCCTCCTCCCCTGACCTCCCACCCCTGCTGCCAGAGTTGGTCTTCTCCTGGTCAACGTCAGCATTCCCTTCCCCCATGGCCTTTCCTGTCCCTGCTGCCAGTGTCCACGGGCTCAGACAGAACCACAGCTCAGCCTGTTAACATGTTGTCCCTCTGTCCCCACCTAAGGCTCCTGGGGAACAGGGTTGCGCTTCACTTGTGTCCCGAGGCGCCTGGCTTGCGCTTTGCCCTGGATGGCTGCCCCAGATGGTGCTCTGGGAGGGGCAGTGCCGAGACTGACCACATTCCACACTGAACCAAAACGGGCAGCAGGCCCTGCACCCTCCAGTGACGGTGCTGACTTACCCGTGCCTGGGCAGCGTCGTCCACCACACTTGCTGGGAGGGGCGGCTTGCTGGAGTCTGCCAGTCAGGACTGGCTGATACGGTAAAAGGAGGAAGGTGTCACCGATGTCTGCCAGGTGGCCCTCCCCATGGGTCACCAGTCCCTGTGGGCACCTCCTTCACACCTTCTTCCCTCTTACACAGGAACGTGGAGATTTGTCCACCCCCATCCCCCCCAAACCCTAGCCTGTCTGCTCCTGCTGTCCATCCATGTGTCTGCCTCCACTAGAGAGTGGGCCCTCCAAGGACAGGGCTGGACATGCTGACTGGATGGATGGACAGACCAGCTGTGAAATGGTAAAAGTGTCCTAAATAGAAGGATTGGCTTGCAGTATCAGAGGACTTTGTTTCCAGAAACCTAATCTGACCTTTGTAAAGATGCCATCTCAGGGCTGAAGGTTCTCTGTGTGTGCAGACACCGTGGCGACTGTGGGTGTGGGGCTGGGCAGAGGAGCGCTCCTCGCTGGCTCGGGACCCCCTGTCTCCCAAGGACCCGGTAAGCTGGTCCCAGGACAGCGTGGGAGAGTTGGGGCATCCTGACCCCCATCTCAGGCTGAAGCTCTGTGGGGCTGGTCATCACGGCTGTGTCCCGTACCCACATCTGTGTACCTGTGTGTCTTCGGGCTTTGCAGTGCGTATTGGTCTCTAACAAACACCCATTTCTGTCCTGGCGTTAAGAGAAGCAGTAGGAAAAGCTGAGCCACCGGCGCTCCTGACCTGCACTGGTCTCCCGGCCCTGGGCTGTCTGGTGCCCACGGCCTGCCCAGCACGAAGGTGCACTGTGCGGCAGGGGAGGTGGCCCCATGGCCCTACGCCCAGAAGCTGAGACAGGGAGTCAGGTCCCACCAACAGCCCAGGGCCTGGGGTTTGAAGAATGTCAGTGTGGAAGGCCCCCCCCCCCCCCCAGAGCAGTGGACAAGACTCCACCCCTCCAATTCCTCATCTGCTCTGAAAACAGGAGGTGAGCTCCGTTGCAGTCCTGGAGTCTGTTCTTTGATGTGTGTGCCGGCATGTGTGTTTCTGGGAAGAGGGTCCAGCGGCTTCCGTCCTGTTCTCCGAGGCCAGGTGCATTTAGATGGGGAGAAGCGGGTGGGGCAAGAGCCTGGCTGTTCCAGGGCTCCCAGGTGTGTGGTGGCAGACCTACAGGCTTGGGGAGCCGGGCTCGAGTTGGGGTTACATTCTTAATCCCGGCGCTCAAATTCAGAGAGTTCGCACCTGGAATTTAAAGAAATAACTGTTTTCGCTGTCTCTGCTAACAGTTAGCATTTCCTTCCACTGCGAATGTCGGCGGCAGACCACGGTGGCATTGGCAGGACCCGTGGAGGGCACAGGTGCGTCCTGGCACGCGGCGGGTGGAGACCTCACCTGTGCTCGGCTGCGCGCCGGTCACGGTCTCAGACCTGCGGCAGATGCGGTAGCGACGCCCAGATGGTGCTTGTTCCGGTAACGGCCTCTGTGTCCCTGCGCGTCCCGTGTATCGCGTCTTGCGTTTGCACGCCGCCTCGGGGTCCCCAGGCCCCACCACGGGCACGGGCGTCCGGATCCAGGAGCTGTGCTCTGCGAGGAGCCCCCGCCGACCTGACAGCCGCTCTGGCCGCCGCTCTCCCTGTCCTCCAGGAGCTCACTTACATCCGGCCGTGAGCTCCTCGAGGCCAGAGCCCGCGTCTGCCTCCGCTCAGCGCCGCCCGAGACCCCCGCCGAGCACAGGGCCCCGCAGCCCCCGTCTCCTGGCCGCTTCTTCGCCAGCGTCCGCGTGCATGTTTTCTGAAGTTGCCGTCTCAACCCGGATGCTGCAGACAGATGAAACGGGGAACTGTCCCATTCGTGCGGTAGCGGAGGACTGACTGCACTCTGCGTGTTAGCTTGGGCAGGTATCTTAGGGTGGTAAGGGGGACTTTGGGGAAATGGGCCTGAGAAGGATGTGACGGTTCATCCCCGCACGTTTTATCTCATCGGCTCTAACGAGTCGGCTGGGTGTTGCTGTGAGTTTCTGGTGGCTGAAAAGGCCTGTTGGTCCTGGTTCTGCAAGCCATGTCACTGAGGCTCCCGGGAAGGGGGCACGCGGGGCGTCCGTATTGCTTGTCACAGCTGCATGCGCATCTGCTTATTTCAAAATAAAACACTGCATTGAAAAAGTACAGGAAACCGTCCCTTTTTTGTTCATTTCTAGAAAAGGAAGGGTAGTTTGTTACCATAAGTTACCCTTCTGAATTTTCATAACTGAGGTAATGAGTCTGATTAAGGTTCAGTCTTTGAACTGGAACAAAATTTCCAGCGGTGCCACAGACGGAGGCGTGGGCTTCCTGCCTGCCCACCGAACTCCTAGGTTCAGAACCAGAAGGAAGAGGGGCTCCGTCATGGGGAGGCCTGCAGGCCAGAGCCAGCTTCCTTTTTTCTGCTGATCCCCGGACCCCTGTCTGCAGAGCCCCTTCTGTCCCCTAACTCGGGCTCTGGGACAGTTGACTTCAGGGTGCCAAGGGTCGAAGGGTCAGCAGACCCCACTGTGGCCCTGGAGGGCCTCCTGTGTGGAAGGCGCTGCTCGGAGCATTCTGGGCAGTTTATGGACAGACGACTGTGGTTACGGATCCTCTGCCCGGGGGCCGCACGGATGCGGTACATCTGTAAATGGAGGACTCCATAGAGAGACTGCCTCCCTTGCCACCCAGGCCTTCAGGGGCAGAGAAGGAAGGGGAGGAGGCTCCCCGGCTCATGCCCCCCACCCCCCACGGTCACGGTCACTTTCACCCCAAACCCCAGCGCCCGTGTGAGGGCGTCCCTGACAGCAGCCCCCTGCTTCGGGCTCGCCCTTGACCGTTGTTTCTACTGCGCGGTGTTCTAACACGCCCGCTCTGTCGGGTGGTCAGTTGATGGGTTTTACCAGGTGACAGGTGGGTGAGGACACTGCTGGAATCGGGCAGGCAGCAAGTAACAGCACTGTTGGACGGCCCGGGGTACATCGGTCAACCGCCCAGCGCAAGTCCCGCTCTCGGGGAGCCCTTGTCTGAAGTGGCCTGACCCCATTCCCTGTGCTCCCGGCTCCAGCCTCAGGCCCCGTGCTGAAGGAGCCCCTCCAGCCACGGATCGCATTTCCAGGTGAGGAAAGGATACCTGGACCCGGACTGTCTTCTGACGCTGCGTGAAACTATTTCCAGTAGTTTGGCTCTGCCGCCACGATGAACAGATTGGTGGGGTGGGCCCCTGCCTGTCAGTCCCTGCTCAGGTGCTGCCCCTCCCGACCCTGGTCCCCGCTGTGCCGGCCTCGAGACCGTGCACTGGCTCGCCCTCCCCCGAGAGCTCTCCCTGCCGCTCCCTGGCCGAGCAGGGCCCACGTGTGCTGGTCTACACCGCCCCTCTTTTCAGAGGCCCACTGGGACCTGGGTGAGCCTGGGCGGGAGGGGGGCGTCTTGCTCTCACACATCCTGCTTGGGGCACAGGCTGCACGGAAGTGGTCTCGGGAACCACTCAGGGTTTATCGCAACTCTGGGCGCTCTCCTAAGCCAGCCCAGCGGCTGTGTCTTCAGTCGAGGTCGGGGAGGAGCAGATCGCACAGCAGCACTGGGCCTGCCCACTTGCCTCTCCTCGTGGTGTCTAAGCTTATGCTGTTTTAGTAATCTCTACGCCTGACGTGGGGCTTGAACTCATGACCCCGAGATCAAGAGTCACCTGCTTTTCCGACTGAGCCAGAGCCGGCTGTACATGAGGTGGGGTAGCCAGGCGGGACATTCTTCCCCGGGGCTGCCCCCCCTTCCCTTCCATGCGGGGGCTGGGGCCTCAGCAGGCGCCCCCACGGGACCACGACGGGAATGAGGAGAGTGCCCTTTTGGATCGTGATCTGGGCTCGCTCCTGAAGCAGGAGGAGGTCTGGGGAAGGCAGGCGCTGTGCAGAGGACAGTACAGACGTGACTGGGGCCAAGGAACGTCCCCGGGAAGGGAAGGTGGCCGTGGGCCGGCCCACCCCTGGAGGTGGATGGCGGCTTGGCGCGAGACACGACCCCTGGGCCCAGGCAGTTCTGATGTCTCCTCAGTGGGAAGAGACCAAGGCTGGGGGTGGGCACTCCTGAGTGCCCAGAGGCGAGAACCAGCACCTGCAGGCTGCTTCGACGGAGCCCATGGGCGCTCCCCTCTCGGGAGTGGTGGCCCGGTGGTGAGGAGGGACAGCGGGCGGGACTCAGGCCGGTTCTGTCACTGGCCTGCTGGGTGAGCCCAGGCACTTCCTGCCCCATCCCCCGGCCTTGGCTGCACACCTGTTGCTGGGGAGATGGGTCAGTGTCCGTGACGGACCCCATGCAGGGAATGCTGTTTCCTCCCGGGAGGCAGACCCTCCGGATTCGGGCAGCACGCACCTCCCCTGCTGCGTGCCGTGTGGGCTCACGCGTCCTGGCAGAGGCAGAGGGTCCCTGGCCCGCAGGGGAGGCCGCTCTGCCTGAGGTGATGGAGCCAGGAGGGAGAGCCCAGGCCCCACGCAGGCCCTGCCCCAGCTTCCCCCAGCCTCCCGGTGCGTCCAGCCAGGCTGCAGACCCCATGGTGGGAGTGGGGGCTGCCCTGGAGGTTGAGGGTGCCCCTCGTTCACGGGCCCAGGGCACAGGTGCCGGCAGCCCCCTGTCCCCGATGCCACGCTGAGGCCCAGCTGGAGGGTTGTCTTCACTCTCAGCCTGCGTCCTGGTCCCCGGAGCCTCAGTCGTGCAGTGAGCGCTGTGCTCCCGTCTGACCGGAGCCGGTGTGACCTCTGCTGCGGCCGGGTTAGCCTTGCCTTTCCCGCCACCAGCTGTGATGAGAGGTGTGTGCACGTGGCTGGCTTTTCCCCACAAAGCCACGGTAAGACGTCAGCCCGTCAGCACGGGGCACGTTTCCTGTTTCGTAGGGAGCAGGGGCTCACGTGCACAGCTGGCACGGTGGGACCCGTTGGGCAGCCCCCGAGCCTCAGACTCTTCCTCCCTGCCCCCGATCCCTCCCCAGCTCCTGAAGAGCGACTGGTCCTGGGAACCGCTGCCCAGAGCTTGTCTGGAGCTTGCGGAGGAAGCTCGTGCTGAGCCAGGACATGGCTCCGGGCTCAACTCCTCTGCCGATGGGCCAGGTGGAGGCTTGTGTGTGTGCCTGGGGCTAGTCCTGTGGTTTTAGATGCCCGGATCAAGTCGGCAGCTCATAAAAGTTGAGCCTAAGAGGAACTGGGGCAGAGTCCAAGCCCGGCCTTCTGGAAGGCCCAGCCCTTCTCAGCTCTTGGTGCAGCCCCTGCCTCCCTCTGAGAACTGGTCCTGGTGGGTCAGGAGCCAGAACCCAGGCTGCTGGGACATCTCTGCCCTTCACCACCCTCCTCCAGACCCACCACAGACTGGCCTCCGGGCGGCAGGGCGCCTTCTGTAAAGACCTCTCTGAGCGGGCTTGCGGAGATGAGCTCTGTCAAACCCCAGAGCTCTCTGCAGATGTCGACGCGGGAAGTGGCCAGGTATGCGTGGTGCCTGTGGAGAGGGAGCCTTCGGGCTGACCCGCAGGTGCGGGCGCTGGGCCCAGCAGCACTGGGAGCCTGGGAAGACCCGTCCTGTCATGTGTCGCTGCCGGCTGCCCTGGGCCAGACCTGGGGGTGGCCATGTGGGAGCCCTGGAGATGTGGCCCTGTCCAGACAGAGATGTGCTCTGAGCATACAGCCCACAGCGAATGCAGAGACTTGGCGTGAAAAACAAGGCCGCAGAATTCCATTACCACTTTCGTATTGCGTCTGCGCTCTAGGGAGGACGTCTGTGTCTCCGTGGCGCTGGGCCCCTGCAGGCCTGAGCTCCCTCTTTCTGCCTTGGATGGCACCTGCCCAGGCCCGGGATGCGAGTCCCAGGGGCCCGAGCCCCCTGCCTGGTGGAGCTGTGGGGTGAGCAAAGGGGTGTGTGCACGTTTCAGTGTCTGGCCTGGGGGACCGTCGAGAACGGCCCATAGCGAAGAGTTGGGGGTCTTTATCTAAATTTGGCTACGTTCTAGATTCTTTTGCTGCTGCTGGAGTAATTTTTCCTTTCACCACATTTTGAAAAATAAAATGTGGCCACCAAATGTCAGGAGGCATTACTCCACCATGTAGACAAGCAGAGAGAAGGTTCCGGAGCCCAGGGAGAAACCCTCATCCCGTCCCCAAAAGCTGCTCCAATGCTGATCGAATTTTGGATTTCCACACACGATCTCCGGGAGGAAAATCAGTTTCCCTTGCTTTACAAAACCTCGTAAGCATTGAGTCTAGTGTCTCCTGCTTTCCAAGTGGGGAAATCCAGAGGATGGCTGGTTTGTCCCGACTCCGCTGCAGCTGGTGGCAGGCCCACAGCGACCTGTGGGGAGCGGACTTGAGCAGCTCCTGGCCCGTCCTGGGCTCTGGCCGCCTCTGTGCCCCGGCCTGGGCCAGCCGCTCCTCCTCCCACACGGCGGGGCCCCTTCCCTCCCAGCTCCCTGTGTAAAGAGGAGCACTTGGTCGTCGCTCCTGGGTGCTCTGGGAAGGACAAGGGGCCTTTCTCTGGGACACAGAGAGCTGCTGTCGACCCTTGTGGAGCCCCCCGAGCGAGGGCCGGAGGCCATGGCTGCACGCCTGGGGCTGGGGCTGGGGCGAGCTGTCACCCCAGGAGCCTCTCCTCGGGCCCTGAGGCTCAGAGCAATCCACGTTTTAACCGGGGCAGCTGCCGTGCTCGGGAGCAGGTGCGGACTAGTGACGAGGCACCCAGCGAGCGGGGATGGCCCACATCCACGTCACGGCCCACGCCACCCTGGGCCGCACTGCCTGATTGTGTGTCAGACCCCTCCCCGGAGTCTCTCATTTGGCAGAAAGCCCACACTGGACAGTCCGGCCCAAACCGGACACTGGCGAGGTCCGCGGGAGGGGGCACATCAGCTGACCCCACGGACGCTGCCCCTGGACGACCCCAGTTTCCAGAGAAGGGGTGGGGGACGATGCCAGGGGTCCACTGCGCTGTGGCACGTGACACCCCTCACACGATCCGCTGCTCTGGGGGTGGCTGCAGGCGCGAGTGCGGGTCTGTGTGGCCCGGTTTCTGTGGTCAGCTCGGTCTGGAACGGGTAGTCTTCATTCACGCCGTGACGGCTCGTGTCACCCCAAGTCTCCAGCGCCCGCCACGCTGCCCGAGCAGAGGGGTCCACAGGGCTGTCTGCCCATAAAGCCACACAGAACCAGCGGAAAGCCTCACCCCAAGGGCCTGACACCACGGCCAGGGTGCAGAGGGGGCCCCAGAAAAGGGAAAGTGGCACACTGAGCAGACTCCTGTGGGTTTGCGCCTCGTAAGTGCATGCTGTCCCTGCTGTGGTTTCACCAGAACGGGCCGGCACAGAGGTGCCAAACAGACCTCCTGCGAGCTTGGTGTCCTGTGTGCCCTTACTCACACAGCAGAGGACAGCCGTCGCCTGTGCCCACGGCGAGACCACTCATTCTGTGGCTCCGGATGCCCCCAAGCCCAGTCCGCCAGCACGGGTGCCCACGCAGGCCCCGGGCCCCACAGGAGGGTGACAGCAGAGCAGAACTGCGCCTCCAGCATGTCCGGATGGCCCCGAGAACACACGAGAGAGACGAGGTCCACGGGGGTCCGGGCTGATGTCGGGCCCCCACTGGGGACGGGTCTGTGCTCTCTCAGGGGAACCGTAAACATGGCAGGGTGTCAGCCGCATGTTTTAGGTCTTTAGGTACTTGTGGGGGTGACTTCGTGGCTCTGCCCCCGCACGGCGGCCCCAGAGCAGGCAGAGAGCCCAAGGAGCCCGCCTGCATCTGCCCGTCTCCTCTGGGGGGACCGGCTTCCACGTGCCCCCAGGCCACAGTGTGCCCCTCTCTACAGGGGAAGCCACGGCCTTCGGGGACACCTTACCCAGGTACGTCCTCAGGGCCACCCCAAAGGGAGACCCAGAGAGATGGCACCTTGAGGCACGCGTGGTGCTGTGGGCAGCCCTCGATCCCGTCCCTGCTTGGCCCTGAACGGTTTCACACAGTGGGCCAAGCTCACAGGTGTTCAGAGCTGCTGGGCCGGTGCAGCCATGGGGCTTGCGTACAGCCAGGGGGTCTCCTCTCCCTACACCCTTCACCACACCGTGCTCTGCCTGCTGCCCCCCACACCTGGCAGGTGCGTGGCCGTGACCCTGTGCCCGAGGGCGTGCGCCTGCCGGGGAAGGAGGGTGTCCAGCAGACAGGGTGGTCAAGGCCCCTGTCCCTCGAGTCCACATGGGGTCCTCCCTGCCTCCCGGGTCTGCCTTCTTTCTTAGACAAAGGCTCTGCTCCTCGACGAGCCTGCAGAGAAGGAAGGTCTGTTGTGACCTGGAATCCCCCAGCAAGAGTGGGAACAGGGCACCCTAACATCAGCTGCCGGATGTGGAAGCCAGCTGTCGAGTCGTGTGCAGGACAGCAGCCCTCTGTGCCTCCTGGTGGCCTGAGCTCCTGGTCCCGGACCTGAGACTCGGGCATCCATCC
>NW_022589782.1:689505-698273 GCF_004348235.1 Phoca vitulina | reverse complement strand
TCCCGGACCTGAGACTCGGGCATCCATCCCTGAACCTCTGTGCCTCCTGGTGGCCTGAGCTCCTGGTCCTGGACCTGAGACTCCCCCATCCCTCCCTGAACTTCTGTGACTCCTGGTGGCCCGAGCTCCTGGTCCCGGACCTGAGACTCTGGCATCCATCCCTGAATCTTGGAGTTGATCATGCCCCAGAGGTGATGTCACCCCACTGTCGTGCCTGCAAGGACCATACGTGCCGGCAGCTTCCATGCCTGCAGTGGCCCACTCTGTCCCTCCTCTAAGGCTCAGGAGGACCGGGGGAGCCTTGGACAAGGGCTCTGGCCAGGCCATGTCTGGGGCTGGGGACACATGGTGGGCACTGCTGTCCTTCCAGACGATTTCTCAAGACCCCATGGCTGCCCCCACCCCAAAGGCTGTCTGCTCCCCAGGCCCTGGGACCCCACTGCATCACTGGGCTGCTGTACTGGGCACAGGGGATGAGCTGGCTGGGGACAGATTGGGGGTTCTGAGGGGCCGGGACAGGGGTGAGACCTCGTCCAGCCTGAGGTACCAGCTGCTATGTGCGGCCTTACGTCAAGGGTGCTGGACCGAGAAGCAGGTGCATGCAGCCACTCTTTCCCATCAGAGGCTGTCTCAGACCGGATCCCCCCAAAAGCAGAGTGGCAGACAGATTAGGCACAGGAAGCTGATTTGGAGACATGGCCCCAGGAGCCTCAGCACAGCCCTAGAGGAATGGTCGAGCACCCTTCCCACCCCACAGGCCTGACCCCAGTGCCCACCAGAGGTTTCGGCAGGTTCCCGTCACAGAAATGAGCCAAAGGTGCGGGGCCAGGAGTGCCTGGCCTCCAGTGGCCAGTGTTGGCATGGCAGCCCCCCGGGGGTCCCGTTTGTGTAGTTCTTCCCGCAGGAGAGCCCGGGGTGAAGGGAGACGGGCCCACCGCCAGCAGTACATGTGACCCTCCCTCTGTGAGGTTGGGTATTCACCAGAGGGAGAGAAAAATCTCGCTGGGTATCCGCCCCATCTGCCCACACTGTGGCTTGAACCTGCAAATCCTCCCTCTGGCCTCCTCCCCGCTGTCCCCTTCCTGGGGAACGATGGTGGGTGTTCGCTTTTGCGGGTTCTCTTGTTTGGGCCTTGGGTGTCTGCAGGGGAGCCCATGCTCTGGGACCGAGTCCAGCGCCCAGAGAGCCTCCTTGCCTGGGTCCAAAAAAGTGCTGAGCCTGTTCTCCTTAGAGCCTACTTCCTGCAGGTCTTGTCTGAGGGTGTTTCTGCCTGGGCGAGGCCTGGGGCAACCTTCCCAAATCAGAGAAGTGCCACTTCTCCCTGTGTCAGCCAGGAGTTACCAGGGGGAAAGAAAACGGCTGTTTATCTCATGCACTTGTGTTTTCTCAAACACGGTCAGCTGTTCTATCAGAAGCCCCCCCGTATTTCCTTTGGTTAATTGACTCCACTCTCCAGTCTGTGGGGCTTTTGATTTTGTTTCTTTTCCGTACATTTGATGCGTGTAGTCAGTTTTCATTGCCCCTGAAGCTGGTACGGATTTAATTTTTGAATGCGTTTCTAATCACACGAGCGTTACATGACTTACTGTTGTACACGAAAACATTTACGTTGAGAAACGCTGAGACGACATAGAGGAAATTCAAGGTCCCTCAGCCACACCGCCCGCCCGTCCCTCCCCTCCCCCCACCCCTGCGGCAGCTACGGCGGGTCCGTTTGTCCTGCCCAAAGTTTTCCGTGCACGTTAAGTTGTTTTTGTGCGTTTTGAAATGCAGCCCAGGACACGTCTAACTGTAAGAGAATGTGTTGGTGGAAGTTGAATTTCCCGTATTAGGAGATTCTGTATGCTGTCCAGTCTAGAACACCAGAGACCGTGGCCGCGCTGCCGTCCGGTAATCCATCTTTGTGGAGTTGTGTGCTTGCACTGAGGCCGCCAGCTATCAACTCCACATGTTTGTGACGAGAAAACAGGCAGCACATGTGGGTGATGGCAGCTGACCCCCACGCGGTCGGCCCAGTCTGTGTTTTGGAAAAGGGTCGTGTTCACAGCTGTGATCTGCCGCCACCCCACACCGCCCCTGGAGAGTGGGCCGGGCCTGCAGGGGCTGGGGGTGCTGCCCCTCCCCGCCGGGTCGCTCTCTGAAGACCCCTCCTTCCCCTGAAAGTTGCATCCCCAGAAGGGGCTCCAAAGGCTTCCGTTATGGGACTCCTGCATTCCTTTTCAGATTTGTTTGTGTTTACATAGGCTGCTCACAGCCCCTGGGCAACCTTAACCCCGAGGAGCTTCGGGGGGGCTTTGTGGTGATGGCAGGTGTGTCCACTGTTACTTGCTAATTACAACCTAGTTCTGCGGAGGGTTATCAGATCAGTGGCAACTGGAGAAAGTTCATTCTCAATCCAAAGAAAATTGTATTCGGCTCCACCTCCTGGGACGGTGGTGTCGCCGAAGCTCACGGACGGCAGCTCGCGGACGAAGCTCGCGGACGCTGTGCTTTAGAAGCGGTTTTGCTTCCCGTGGCGTTGGCGCTGGCCTCCCACTGCACCAGCGAGGCTACGGGACAAAGGAAGCAGGAGGGTCCCGGGTAGGCCCCCACGGCCCTCACCCCGATGTGCTGGGAGGTCCCTGGGTCCAGCCAGGCCCTGTCCTGCTGTCTCCCATCCTAGCCCCACCGCGGCTGAGACAGCTCTCTGCCCCTGCAGCCCCACGCCCTCATATGATGGTAGCAGCAGTGGGGGCGTCCCTGGCCAGGCCAGAACGGTCAGGGCACCCAGAGCAAAGGGACCAGGCGAGGCCCACAGCTGGCCCATGGCCCCTGCCCCCGCCAGGTCACAGCCCTGCACACCTGGGCCCCCCTTCTTGATCTTCAAGCAATGCCCGGGACCGTTGTGTTTTTCACGAATGGTTGCTTGGGGTCGTGTGCTCTCCCCCGGGCAAGGACCACAGCTGAGGCAGGGGCAATGGTCTGTCACTCTGTCTCCCTTCCCAGCGGTAGCTGTGGGAGAGGGCTCTGGCTACTTTCCTTGGCAGTCCCTTTCCTTGGAAGAGAGCCAGAAAGGGCAGATGCGGATGCCCGCAGGCTGTCAGAGTTTAGGGAAAGGAAGGCTGGTCTAGCAGGTGGAGCATCGGTCTTGGGCTCAGGGGTCAGAGGTCTTGGGTCAGAGGTGCCGGTTTCCTTCTCTGCTTCACACGCAGTGGTTGGTTTTGCCCACAGACTGCATTGTTTAATTGGAACTGCCGGCGTTTAAAATTCAGGAGGTTTCACCTGTCGTTCTCTGTTTCCAGCTTCTCTGGAGAGGCCTTTCGGCTCGGGCCATGGCCCGGGTGTGGGCATCGGTGAGTCCGGAACCCTCGGCGTCCCTGGCTGGCCCCTGGCGCAGTCAAGGGCGGGCGTCACGGCCCTCTGAACAACTCTGGAGGCACGCTTAGCTTCCTGAGGACACGGGGCGCGGGCTGCAGCCACCGCCATGCCGGGGTGACCGCAGGCCAGAGAGAGAAAGAAGCTGTGTGTGTCCTTCCTGGGTTTGCGTGCCTAATACCAGACATGGGCCCTTCATGCTGGGCGTCACCCCAGGCTGTGCGGGCAACGCCGCATTCGGGTCCCTGCCACCTGCCTGCTGGCCCCTCCGTGGGGACCGGGCCCTCAGAGAGCCCCGGGAGTCCGTGTGTTGTGCGTCAGGCTCCTCCAGCCTCGGGGGCGGCCCCTGTAGGGCAGGGGCGCAGGGGGCAGAGGCCCCGTCCTGGTGACACCTGGCACCGTGAAGGGTGCGGAGAGTCGTGCTGCCCTCATCATGGGGGCAGGTGCTTCCTGCCCTCGCTGCCTCTCCCAGGCCCCCCTGGGGTCGGTGTCGACACGTCCGCGGCCCAGTGCTGTAGGGCCCTGACCTTGTCCCAGGACTTCGGCCCGGGTGGCCGCTGCCATGCTGCCTGCGTGGTTTCGGGGGGTGGGGGGCCAGAGGCCGGCCCGCACCGAGGCTCGTTTGCCAGACGTTCTGTGCTGCCCGCCCATCAGCCGCCTTGGGCCCGGCACGGTCTGAGCAGGGAGCCGGGGAGGGAGACTCCCCGTGGGCGCCCACGTCCCGCTCCTCAGACTGCTGCACCCTCGACCTCAGGAAACCCCGCCTGAGAACCAGACGCCCTCCGGCAGCTGGGGTGCTGGGCTCCCGGGGCCATGCCTGTGAGCCCTGCGTGCGTGTGTCTGTGTGCGTGCGTGTCTGTGCGTGTGAGCGTGCACGTGTGCGTGTCTGTGTGTATGTGCGTGTCTCTGTGTGTGTGTCTGCGTGCGTGTCCGTGTCTGTGAGCCCTGCGCGCGTGTCTGTGTGTCTGCGCGTGCATGTCTGTGTATGTGAGCCCTGCGCGCGTCTGTGCGTCTGCGTGTCTGTGTGTGTGTCTGTGCGTGTCTGTGTGTGAGTGCGTCTGCGTGTCTGCTGTGTCTGTGCGTGTTTGTGTGTGTCTGCGTCTGCGTGTCTGTGTGTCTGTGCGTGTCTGTGTGTGTGCGTCTGCGTGTCAGTCTGTGTGTCTGCGTGTGTGTCTGCGCATGTGCGTCTGCGTGTCTGTGTGTGCATGTCTGTGTGTGTGTCTGTGCGTGTCTGTGTGTGTGCGTCTGCGTGTCTGTGTGTGTCTGTGCGTGTCTCTGTGTGTGTGCGTGTCTGTGTGAGTGCGTCTGTGTGTCTGTGTGTGCGTCTGCGTGTCTGTGTGTCTGTGCGTGTCTGTGTGTCTGTGTGTCTGTGTGTGTGTCTGCGCGTGTGCGTCTGCGTGTCTGTGTGTGCATGTCTGTGTGTGTGTGCGCGTCTGCGTGTCTGTGTGTGTGCATCTGCGTGTCTGTGTGTGTGTCTGTGTGTCTGCGTGTGTGCATCTGCGTGTCTGTGTGTGTCTGTGTGTCTGCCTGTGTGTGTCTGCGCGTGCGCGTCTGTGTATGTGAGCCCTGCGCGCGTGTCTGTGCGTCTGCGTGTCTGTGTGTGTGTCTGTGCGTGTCTGTGCGTGTGTGTCTGTGCGTGTCTGTGTGTGAGCGCGTCTGCGTGAGTCTGCGTGTGCGTGTCTGTGTGAGTGCGTCTGCGTGTCAGTCTGTGTGTGTCTGCGTGTGCGTGTCTGCGCGTGCGCGTCTGCATGTGAGTGCGTCCGTGTGTCTGCGTGTCTGTGCGTGTCTGTGCGTGCGCGTCTGTGTGCGTGTCCGTGTGTGGTGTTGAGGCTGCTGGAGTCTCCCCAGGGCAGCCCTGAAGCCCCACTGCTGGTAAATTCAGCTGGTCTTAAGGAGGCAGGGGGAGGGGCTGGAGAGAGCTGCTCTTTTGTTTTAGAAGGTTCCGGAAGGACCTGGGGCTGAGTGGGAACACAAAGGTTGTCAAGGCACTTTGTGAGGGGCATGCGTGGCCTCTGGGGAGGCCCGAAGGGAGGGGGTACTCTGCAGATGCTGGACACGCCTGGGGCAGCGTGCTCGCCCTTCCTGGAGGCGTTGGGGGCGGTGGCCGGGTCCCTGGCTGGAATCACGTGACCAGTGCTGGCGTTCCCAGTTTTCCAGGCAGGGGGAAGCGTGTGCAGCTGCTGGGGTCATCACCCTCCACCTGGTTTGATAGTGGGGCGGAGGGGGGACTGTACTTTGTAGGTGTCTGGGAAAGAGGTGGTGTCAGGGGGCCACAGCCCGATGGGGGGGACGATAGGCCACCAGCACCGCGCCCCCCAGCCGCTGAGCCGCCTGCTCTCCTCAGGAGGGGTTTGCGCAAGCAGAAGGGCCTCAGTGGATCCTTGTGGTGGGAAGACTGCCCCCCCCGCCCCCACCCCCTGCAAGAAGTGTGTGCTCTCAGCCCAGCCTCTGTGCACCGGACCTCACATCCCACTGCGGGGCGGGCTTGGGGGCCTGCAGACAGCGGTGGGGACAGGGAGGGGAGGGGGGACGGGCGGGTCTCCTGCAGGGTCTCAGGGGGTGGGGCCCTCGTCAAGGCCCTCATCAAGGCCCAGAAATCCTTGTCCCCAGTGCTGAGCACAGGTGCAAGGTCAGGAAACAGGGCTGAGGTCAGTGAACTTTGACCCGTCCTGGGGTGAGACAGCCCCACCTGGTGCTGGGTCTCCTGGGTCCCTGGGAGAGCAAGACTCTGAACAGCCCCGTCCCCAGTTACTGGGGGTGAGGGGCTGCTGGGGAGCCCAGCACAGGCTGTGGAACAGCCCACCCACCCGGAGGGGGTCAGCTCCCGAGAGAGGGGGTCCAGGATGCTGCGGGACATCCTCACAGGCCGGTTTTCCCTTGACTTACAGGGAGAAGCAGTGTTGGAGGCCAGGCAGGAGACGGCCCCCCAGCTGCCCGCGCTGACCCCGGAAGAGAAGAGGGTCCTGGAGAGGAAGCTGAAGAAGGAGCGGAGGAAAGAGGAGAGGAAGCGGCTGCGGGAGTCAGGAGCAGCCCAGAGCCTGCCGGCCAAGCGCTCCGGGGCCCAGCTGGCCCTGGACTACCTCCGTGGGTAAGACGACCCCCCCGCGGGGACCGGCCAGTGTCCCAGGGGTTCTGGCAGGGAGGGACACGGGCTGCAGACTCAGCTGACCTGGGACCCGTCTGGCTCCTGGGACCACAGGGACCCCGGGGCCTGTAGTCCAGCTCCAGTGGTGTCCCCACAGAACCAGCACCTGCGGTGGGGCTGTGTGAGGGAGGGGAGAGCCGCCATCCCGGGCTTGAGGAGCTGGCCATGCCCGGGGAGCAGAGCGCGGCCACCGCAGCCTCAGCCGGAGCCCTCGGACTGCCCGCCGCCCGTTTCACCTGTCGTCAAAGCGGGCAGTGGCTAGAGGTTACACTGCTAGCAGCTGCGTAGGAGACTTTCTAGAAGCTCCAGGAAAGTGAGGCCCCTGTGAGACCACTGGCTTCTGTTTGCCAAGAAGCTTGTCGGGAGGTGGCAGCACGTGCCCCAGCTGGTCGCCACGCCTGGTCCTCCTCCCCGGAAAGCGGGTTCCTCCTTCCTCCGATCGGTACTCACTTGAGGCCGGGAGCCCTAGCAGCCGAGAGCAGGGTCAGCCCGCCGCGGACACACGGTTTCACTCCTCCCGCATTGTCTTTGGGGAATGGTTTACATGCAGCCACGCAGCCAGTTCGGAACGCCCTTGTCACTGCAGAGAGCGGCCCCCCGCCCCAGCTCCAGGGGACCCCTCCTCCACCTCGTGTCTCCGTGGACGTGCCCGTTCGGGACATTTCCTGCAAAGGGACTCGTTCACCACGCGGCCTCTCATGGCCTGCTTCTTCCACGCGGTGTACTGTTGGAGGTTCGTGCACGTGGCAGCGCGTGCCAGAACTTCCTCTCCCCTCACGGCCGAACACTGCGCGCCGTGTGTGCGCACCCCGTTTTGCTCGTCCGTGCGCCCGTCGCTGGGCGTTGGGGTTGTTGCGGTGGTGCGTGTCTGTGTGCGGGGTCCTGTGTGGACACGGTTTCCTTTGTCTCGGGCACAGCCCACGACGGGATCGCAGGTGACTCTGGTGTGGGAGGAGCTGCGACACACAGCAGCCGCGCCGTTCCCAGCCCACCAGCAGGGGCGCCGAGGACGGCCCTCCCTCGGGTGGGGGGTGTCTCACTGAGCCCCGGCGTCCTGTACGCTGCCGAACCAAATGCGACACTGCGCTAGGCTGCTGGGCTGCCCCCCTGGGCTCCGCCCTGGAGGGTCACTGGATGGACTCAGTGAGGACGGAGTGCTCCCGGGAGGACAGCTGCCCGCTGGCTCTTGAACCTCCACCTGCGGAGCGCTGGAAAGCCCTGCCGTGGCTGCGCTGGGGGCAGGAGTTCTCCGGAAGCCCGCCCGCTGGCTGGGAAGAGGGCTGCGCACGGGCTCTCGGAGATCTCTCTGCCCCACTCCTCCTTCACTGCCCCCTCGGGGCGGCTGGCCGGAGAGCGGCGGCCTGGACCGCGGTCAGGAGTCCCCATCCCCTGGCCCTGGTCATCAGCCGTAAGGACGTGTGGTTCTGTGCCACCTGGGCCCTTCGGTCTCCCCTGCATTCTTGGCTACTGGGCACAGTGGGGCTGTGCTGGAACCAGCGCCCCCTAGGGAGTCTGGTCCCCAACGCTGGTGTCACCGGGGCAGTTCCCAGCAGAAGGGCTAGGATTGGGGCCCGGGTGCGGGGCTGGGGATCCGTATCTGCTGGGACCAGGTGGCTGGCACAGCCCTCCCGGCTTCCCCAAACTCAGCAGGTGCCGGGAGGAAGTCCCAGGCCCACATGTCCCTGGCAGAGTCAGGGGTGGCCCGGCTGCGTGTCGTGGGTGTGGAGGGGGGCGCCCTGCTCACTGTCACCAACCAGGACCCTTCTCGGGTCGGCGCACTTCTTATCTCAGCGCAGGTCTCCCCGGTCAGTGAGGCCTGCCTGGTGCAGGGGTTCAGCGCTGTCAATGCCGCCAGCGTCCTCTGAGGTCGGAGCTGACGCCACCACCGTGCCGCTCTGAGAGCCGGCGCGCATTCGTGCTCCCCTGCACGCCCGGCTGACGCGCCCCCTGCACGTTCCCCTGACGTGCTCCCCTGTGCAACCGGCTGACGCGCCCCCTGCACGCCCGGCTGACGTGCCCCCTGCACGCCCCCCTGACCCGCTTCCCTGCACGCCCCCCTGACATGCTCCCCTGCGTACCCCCCTGACGCGCCCCCTGTGCGCCCGGCTGACATGCTCCCCTGCGCCCCTGCCTGACCTGCTCCCCTGCACGCTCGGTTGACGCACTCCCCTGCACGCCCCCCTGACCTGCTCCCCTGCACGCCCCCCTGACGTGCTCCCCTGCACGCCCGGCTGACCCGCTCCCCTGCACGCCCGGTTGACGCGCCCCC
>NW_022589782.1:683369-689405 GCF_004348235.1 Phoca vitulina | reverse complement strand
GCTCCCCTGCACGCCCGGCTGACCCGCTCCCCTGCATGCCCGGTTGACGCGCCCCCTGCACGCCCGCCTGACCCGCTCCCCTGCACGCCCGCCTGACATGCTCCCCTGCGCCCCTGCCTGACCTGCTCCCCTGCACGCTCAGTTGACGCACTCTCCTGCACGCCCCCCTGACATGCTCCCCTGCGCGCCCCCCTGACCCGCTCCCCTGCACGCCCGGCTGACGCGCCCCCTGTGTGCCCGGCTGACGCGCTCCCCTGCACGCCCGGCTGACGTGCTCCCCTGCACGCCCGGTTGACGCGCTCCCCTGTGCGCCCGCCTGACCCGCTCCCCTGCACGCCCGGCTGATGCACCCCCTGCACCCCCCCCTGCCCCGCCCCCCTGCACCCCCCGCTGACGCGCCCCCTGCCCGCCCCCCTGACGCGCCCCCCTGCACGCCCGGCTGACGTGCTCCCAGGCAGGATCACGGGTCAGCGCTGGAGACCAGAGCAGGTAGACAGGCCAGGTAGGTGCAGCCACAGGGTGGACCTCAGGCTGCACAGCAGGTCACAGACGGAGCCTTACTGGGACGGGCCGTGAGGACGGGCCGAGAGGCCTGCCGTGCCTATGGCCGCGGTCCGTGTTGACCCTGTGTGGAAGGCAAGAGGGAGAGCTGGGGGCCCTGTCTTCACTGTGTGGCGTGCCCAGATCCCTGGTTGTCACCTCAGGGGCGACTGCCCTGTCCGGACTGCCCCCATTACCTAGAGGCCAGCCCGGGGACCCTGTCCATGCGCTGGTCGGCAGCCTGTCCTCGCTTCCGGCCCCGCCTCCGGCCCACGTGGGCTCCCGAGGCTGCCCAGTGCCGCTGTCCCCGAGCCTGATGGCGGCAGGCGATGCACAGATGCAGCCGTGCCGAGTGCATGCACGTGGAATGTCCGTGGTGGCCTCTGCCCCTGCAGGAGCCCCAGAGTGGCCCTCGGTGCCTGTGGATGTCACAGCCCAGAACAGAGGCGCCCAGCGTGCTCTCCTCCTGAGGCCTCGCACCAGGCTGCCCGTGACGTGGGCCGCGGCCCCTCGCTGGGCTGAGGGCAGGGAGACGTGCTCTCTCCTTGTCCACGGGGTCCCCCCATCTGCCCAGGCAGACGGGACCATCCTCCTGGCAGGAGGCCCTGAGCCGTTTGCAGCTGTGCCTGTTGCCACACGGGGCGACCTGTGGGAATGAGGCTCCACCAGGGGTGGCTGGGACCCCGTTTCCCAGCCACAGCCGGGCCACGCTGCTGAGGCCAGCGGGAGTCGGAGAGCTCCTGCGAGCGGCAGTTCTCCTGGAGGGCCCCCCCTGCTCTCCCTTAAACTGGGACGGGAAGGTGTGAGTGCCCCACGTTACAGACAGGACTCCCGCAGCTCGGAGCTGGGGACTGGGAAGTACCAAGCTGGAATGCAGACCACGCTCTGTGCCACGCTCCGTGGCCATACTGCCCGTGGTGTCTGTTCCAGTCCCCTCACCGCAGTGCGCACATGGCCGGCGGCTGGTGTGCTATGTGACAGATACAGGTCTCGGCGCTGCCAGGCCACCGGGGCAGGGGGAAGTGAGGGGCCCGGAGCACATCTGCAGTGGCCTGTGGGGTCGTGGGCCGCAGTGCGCCAGCCCCGCAGCCCCACCCCCAGTGCGGGCTGCGCCGTGGGTCAGCTGCCCGGGCAGGCTACCAGCAGGGCAGGGGCAGCATGGAGGCCCCTGAGTGGGTGGCGGGGCCTGGGGGTCGGCGGGGTGTGGAGCCCCAGCAGCTCAGGACCTGCCTGCAGAGGCGAGAGGCTGCTGCCCCCCATCACAGCCGAGGACCCTCATTACACCTGGGTCCTGGTCCAGGCACCGGGATCGACCTTCCTGTCAGCTGAGATGAGGTTTCTTTCTGCCTCGAAGACGGAGCTGGGATGCCGCGAGGGGCCGTGGCTGCGTCAGCTTGAACGTGGGAGTTGGCATGTGTGTGGTCTGGGGAGGGGTTCGTAGGGTTGCCCTGAGGGCCGCGGTGCGGGGAGGGGCTGGTGGAGGTCGGAGACACGGTCGCCGGCTCAGGGGCTCCAGAATCTGCCCGATGCTGGGGCTCAGGCCGGGCCTCGGCCCTGAGCTCCCCGTGGAACTAGAGCCTCAGGGCTGCCGTCAGACCTGTCACCCCTCTTGCGCCACGCCTCTGGGTGGCCATGGGCTTGGGGCCTCGGCAGTCACTGTTGAAGCGTCCTTCATCTGTGACCGTGTGGTGCCCAGAGTCGCGTTCTTTAGGAGCCACCTAGGACTCCGCACCCCCTCGGCATGGGGGTGTCTACACTGGTCCTGGGTCCCTGCTCCCTCCTTGCCGACCCCAGTCTCTCACTTTCTCTGCTTCCCAAAATACAGATCCTCCATCCCTGCGGGGCACTGCCTCTCAGCGAGGCGTCTCCAGGATGGAGCCAGAACCCCAACAGGTGGGCTGGCTCGTCCATGTGCACTGTCACCGTCTTCCCTGTCGTTGTCCTCATTGTCCTTGTTTGTCTGGGGGCCTCCTCTCTGCCTGTCCTGGGCATGCTAGGGGCCCCCAGCTGGTGCCCCTCGCTTCCTGTGGGCCCACGCGGCATATCTGAAGCTGTTCCGGCACTCCCTGGGGGCTCAGGTGACCAGAGCCCTGGGGTTGGGCAGGGGTGTTGCTTTGGGTGCACAGCCCATCCACGTTGTCGACGTGGCAGTGATGGGAGCCAGGTCCACAGAACTCCAGGTCCCAGGCAATGGAGCTCGGCACCACCACACCGTGTCAGCCTAGGAGGGACCCCGCAGGCCCTGGGGTGAGGTCACATGCCATCCTCGGGGTGGGGGGATGGGCCAGGGTGCAGCTGGTCGGTGGAAGCACAGGGAAAGTTTATTACAGAGAATGACTAAGCGTAGTGAGGGCTTGCCAGTGAGCCGAGAACTCGAGACCCAGGAGGAGCAGATTCCAGGGCAGCCACTCCCCCAGGGCTGCGAGGAGGCCCAGCCGTGGCTCACAGAATGACAGAGAAGCCACGGGAGCCGAGCCCACGGGACTTGCCAGGAAGGCTGCTGCTCATGGGCACTCCGGCCGGGGCCACGGTGGACCATCGGCTCCCGGGGGTTGCTCGCCGGAACCAGGATGGAAGAGCCTTCCTCTATTACGCTGATACGTCTCTCCAGCAGCTTCTGCTTCACGTCGGACCATCTGGCAAAGGAAGCCCTCTGTTTCCACGGAGCGGGCGATGGAGGAAGATTGGAGGCAGAGGCCGTGACTTGATGACCAGCATGGGGGCGGGGGCCCCTCGGGAGGGTTTCTCTCTTCCTTCCATCCCTTCCTCTAATGACCACTGTTGCGGTTTCTGCTTTCCCGCTTCTGCCTGGGCCCACGCTGAGTGCAGCCCCTGCTGGTGCGGGAGGCTGGACCGGGCTCTGTTGCGGAGCCCCAGCATGCTGCCCTAAGAGGGCCCGTCGGTCGGCCTCCAAGGCCCCACTGACACGTGGTAGGTTCAGGCTGTGAATCTGGGCATGGCCGTGGTGTCTGCTGCCCTAGGAGGACAGGAGCAGCGGTCCAGTCTGGCTCAGGCCCAGCTCTGTGCCTGCCGCACACGTGCCCGTGGACCCTGGACGCTCCTGAGGCAGGGCTCCGGGGTCTCTGCTGTCACAGGACGGTGTGTGAAACAGAGCAGCAGTGAATCGCGCACTTCCGCCTTGGCGCCCACGAGCTGTGGACCCAACGGGAGCTCTTGGACCCCCCGCCGTTCTCCCCCCCACCCCCCCGACCGAGTAGAGGCCATGAGGCTGCAGCTAGAGCAGCGGTCACACAGCCCTGGGGGCTCACCCTCTGCCCTTCTCCCCATGGCCATCGGCACCCGCGAGTCCCAGACATGCCAGCCTCTGGCCCGTGTTCACCTCTCAGCTCCGAAAGCCTGGCCCTGCGGTCCTGCCCAGAGCAGCCACCCACCTTGACGTATGTCCTCTGACACCTGAAGCTACCTGCCTCCTCATCCTCCAGCCCCTCCGGCGTGGGCTGCATGTCAGCAGGCTGGCTTTGCTGCCCTGGCCTTGGTGTGGGGGTGGGGCCTGGGCCCTTGGAGGCCTTTGGGTTGGGAGGGTGCAGGCCAGGCGGCTCTAGCGGAGGCATGGGGCTGGCGTGGCCGGATTTCTTTCTCTGTCCCTGGCATCCAAACAGCCCAGACCGGGGTGGCCCTCCAGGTCGGGGTTCTTGGCTCCTCTTAGCTTGCTGTCCCTCACCCTCCACACACAGCTCTCGGTTTAACGGCTGCACGCACTCTGGTGGGCAGGCTCTGCCGGAGCACACGATAAAGGCTTTGCAAGAATGGCTGATGTCACGAAATTCCGGATGTGCACGTTGGCATCGTAAAATCGTGGCATTGCAGGGCTGGAAGAAAGAGCCCTGTGCTACCTGGTGCTGATGTGGAGGCAGGCCCAGCTGGCCGAGGCCTCACAGGCGTGCGGAAGTAAGATGTCCTCCCAGCACCAGGTGCCTGAGCCCCCTCTGCTCCTGCTCCTTGTCTGCTGCCCTCCAGCTGGGGGGCGGGGCTGCACACACCCTTCCGGCTCCTCCTGCCGGCACCTGAAATGTCCTCTCCTTGCTTCCTAGCTGGGCCGAGAAGCACGAGAACTGGAGATTTCAGAAGACGAGGCAGACCTGGCTGCTGATGCATATGTATGACAGTGACCAGGTGTGTGCACGCTGCCGGGGGGGGGGGGGGCTAGGTGTGTGTACCTGGTGGGGAAGAGGAGAGGAGATGGGTGCATGCCGGGGGTGGAGGGGTCTCCCAGATGACAAAGTCTGTGTATGCTTGGGGGTGGGGTCAAGTCAAGCAGTGACCAGGATGGAAGGACCCAGTGCCAGGGCCTGCTCCAGCCACACGGGCCTGAGGCCTCCCCTCCAGCAGGGGCGTGGGAAGGGCAGGCCCCCAGCAGCCAGGGCTGGCCAAGGCTGTGGTTAAGAAAGAGGCCCTAGCGGGCGCCTGGGTGACTCAGTCGGTTAAGCGTCTGCCTTCGGCTCAGGTCATGATCCCAGGGTCCTGGGATCGAGTCCCGCATCGGGCTCCCTGCTCTGTGGGGAGCCTGCTTCTCCCTCTCCTCCCCACTTGTGCTCTCTCTCTCACTATCTCTGTCTCTCTCTCTCTCAAATAAATAAAATCTAAAAAAAAAAAAAATAAAAAAAAAAAAAAAAGAAAAAAAAGGGCCCGAGCAAATTGGGGGGGAACCCCCCCCCCCAGGAGCCCCCAGTCCAACCCCTCATTTTACAGAGGGAGGGCCTTGCTTGGGGTCAGGGGGTAGGAACCCCTATGCAGAGCAGGGGCTTGTCCAGAGGCCAGGCTTGGGCCAGGGGCTTGCGGGCTTGGGGCCTGGGCCGTCGGCCCACCTGCTTCCATTGAGCTGAACCTTCCCCAAGGAAGCTGCCAATGTTAGGGGAATGTTGTTGTCCCAGGAGCTTGGGAGTCCTGCCCTTCCCATCTTTTGACCCTGGGGGGTGAGGAGACAGTGTGTCCCCCCCAAAACTCCGTCGTGCCCTCTTCCTGCTGATGAGCCCGGCTCACAGGACCACCATGGGCTCTGCTGGTTCTCGGTGGCTTCCGTGGGCAAGGGTCCCGTCTACAGTCGCATTTGCTTGTCTGCCCCTGTCATGTCCTCTAGTCTGGAACTTCCTTCACAACCTTGATGTGCCCGGAGAGGCCAGTTGTCAGACAGCGGGGACGTGTTTGTGCCCTCCCAGCGCACTCAGTAGCAGGTGCAAGGTGGTTGGATGCTGACGTCGGTCCCGTGACTTGGGGGACACCGGCTGGTTTTGCTCCTGTAGTAATCAGCTGTGTCTGTGGAGTTGCTTCGAGATGATGGAAAGACCCCATTCCTCATCCCCCTGTGCCCGTCGGTCTTAGTACCCATCAGCAGCTCTGGTCTGGGTTAGCGGTCACCGTGGTGCTGGCCACGTGGTGTGCGTCCTCTTCCACATTCGTCGATCAGCACGCGGCTCTAGGGAAGGGCCTGGCCGCCTCCCTCATGGCGCTGTGTTGGGGCAGGTGTGGGTGCGGGTG